>NC_140007.1:30344764-30559007 GCF_964263955.1 Coregonus lavaretus | reverse complement strand
CTTCACATCCTACTGTATATGTGTATTGAAAGTTTGGTCTTCTTCCTCCAAACACTGACCTTTAATGTTAAATGAGAACAGTATGAGATCATGAATACCCGTGTTCACTGTAATGTATGTTTGCAATTCAGCCCGATGTTAATCATGCATTATGCTGATGTACGCTAAGGGTACTTCAGTCAGACACCACTATAGATTTGCTAATGCTTGTGTTGTTGACAGTGTTTTGTCTTTTGTCTTGATGTTTGTTGATGGGTCCTGAAGTATAATTTATATTTTTTTATTAGGTCCCTCTTTTGTGTGTTTTCTGAGATCAAAGTGTTATTGTTCTTCACTCATTATTATAGTTATATTAACCATATTAATTGTATTATTCACAATATAGCGTACATCTTAAGTATGTCATCATGAGAGCTTAATATACAATAAGTTATATAATCCTCATAGTGCTTTGGTCAGTGGCATTGTTTTCTGAAAAATGCTAATTGTTTGACTGCTGTTAACCTCTATAAAAACCTTGTTTGCAGACTTCAGAAGAAGAGCTGTTTGGGAACAGTGTTGAGAGTCCTGCCTTTGTTGAATTCCTAGAGTTTCTGGGGGAGAAGGTCGAGCTGCATGACTTTAAAGGGTAAGAACTTCACCACAACTTTTTAATATACATTCAATAACAACAACCACAATTGTGTGATTGATTGTGTCTTGAACAGTGTGTTGGAGATAGGACCATTCAGTGAAACCCTCTATCTATCTGTCTAGGTTTCGTGGTGGGTTGGATGTGACCCACAGGCAGACAGGCTCTGAGTCCGTCTACCACAACTACCGCAACAAGGAGGTCATGTTTCATGTGTCCACCAAGCTGCCTTACACTGAGGGGGACACACAACAGGTACTATTACAAACCCCTCTGATCTCCTCCTACTGATGCAGACTGTCATCATCACACTGTTTATTCTGTTATGGATCAGGTTTTAAAGGAGTAGAAAGTTGTGTATTCGTATGAAATTCAGTATTGGTATCCATATGATCCATTATGATTGGAAACATCATGGAAACATCCATAATGATTATGTATACTGTATGTTTACTTTAGAAACAGTATCTTTCTCTTTCAGTTCAGTCTTCAGTGGAGCACTACTGTATAATGTCTTACAGTGTAAACTTTCTCAGTCTTCACTCATCAGGGAAACTGTCCCAACACAAACACAGACAGACACCTTATCAGAACACATACACAAACAATGTCTTAAGCCTATCTAGACAAACACACACCATGAGTTATCAGGACGAACACACAATGTTTAATCAGAGCCCACAGCTGCAGTGGGAGCAGCTGATTGGTTCCCCTGAGAGTTAAGTCAATCTGAGCTGTTGTCCAGGTTGATATGGTGGAGCAGCACCCATCCAACTGGTGTTTGTTTACCCTGGCTCATCTGTGGACAGACAGAAATCTGCCATGACAGACAGGGAGAGAGAGAGGGGGAGAGGGGGAGAGACAAGGGACTCCCAAGAGTGGTAGAGAAAGGCATTTGCAACATTCAGTAGTTTGGAGGTGTATAAATAAACTCTTATTACTGCTACTCAAGCAATACATGACAGACAAATTCATTACTGTTCTTGAAAGCATTTCCATGTGACATGAATGTTCAATGCAGCTTTGCTTTACATGCTGTCCTGTGTTGCAGTTGCAGAGGAAGAGGCACATAGGGAATGACATCGTGGCCATAGTGTTCCAGGAGGAGAGCACACCCTTCGTACCAGATATGATTGCCTCCAACTTCCTCCATTCCTATATAGTGGTGCAGGTGGAGAACGCCTGCACTGACAATGTACTGTACAAGGTGCTAGAGCACTCCCTGATCTTCACTAAACTAGCCAACCAACATCATACCAAACATACAATACTGTGACCATTGATCATTCATGGCCCATTCGATTGTCATCTGTTAGGTGTCAGTAACAGCGAGAGATGACGTACCGTTCTTTGGACCACCCCTGCCAGACCCGGCCATCTTTAGAAAAGTAAGTTGGCACAACTACAATCCCAACTCCTTAGAACACCGGTCAGCTACAGTGTTTTCTCTCTCCTCTCTCATTTGTCTGTCACTCATTCCATTTCTCTTTTATCCCAGGGTCCAGAATTCCAGGAGTTCCTCTTCACGAAGCTCATCAATGCTGAGTATGCCTGCTATAAAGCTGAGAAATTTGCCAAACTGAAGGTGAGTTATTCAAAGGATTGTTCAGGAGCCAACTAAGGGACTCAAGCCAGCATCCTTGGCAGACAGTGTTGCCAGCCTATCATTACGTATTAACTGTCTTGCTGTGTGTGTGTGTCACCTGTATGTGTTATCAGGAGCGTACACGGTCAGCTTTGCTGGAGACATTGTATGAGGAGTTGCACATCAACAGCCAGGCCATGATGGGTCTGGGAAGAGACGAGGACAAGATGGAGAACGGGTCCGGAGGAGGGGGCTTCTTTGAGACCTTTAAGGTAACCAGGCACGGCTGGGAAAACGATTGGGGTAATAAGCTTAGTATGCACTGACTAATATGTTTTTACACATGATCACTTGTTCCTGAATATGTAACAGTTCTAAAGTTATACATGCTCATAAAACTAAAACAGAGGACCTTTTCCATCTTAGAGTGACACAGTTCTTTACACTGCACTATTTCTCTGTTGTTCCCCCAGGTTGTACAGATTGTTGTCTGTCTGGGGGTTTCCAATAATGTCCTTATCCATAATACAGGACACTGGCATCAACTACTTGAGCAGTCTCCATTAGTCTGTCTGGGGAGCATCCCTGTCTCTGTGCTCTGCTGCTCTGTCAAATGGCTCACCAGCTTCTCAATGTCAAGCTTTGTGTGTTGTGGTGTGTTGTGTTGTGTTCTGTCTGCAGCAGGCTACCATGTGTTTGTGACATACATTAGCTGGCTTTATTTCCTGCTCTGTTTCACCCTTCCAGATACATACAATACTAGTTATGAACGTGGACATACAGCCATGTACCTCTCTCTATCTCTGTTTCTCTGTCCCTCCAGTCAGGTCTCTTCTACCGGGGTATTCTGGGTTCATGGGTTTTGGATGCTCTCCAACTGGTGTTTACTGTGGACGTAAGCAGGCAGACATTTCCCTCACTGCTCTACAAACTCCCCTTCTCTTCCCACCCACCAATACTGACTCAGCCCCTGAGTCCCCTTGGGCGCTACAAGCTTAGTGTTTCTCCCTGCGTCTACTTTAGTGTCGGATGGGAACTAACTAGGTCCTGCTATCTCCTAGTGTCAGTGTCGTTCTCCTTGCTTCTTTCTGTAGCTTGCCCAGTGGTTGGGTTTAGAGTCAGTACCAGTTTAGTACTTGTCTTTCTCTCTCTGTCTGAGGTGGTTAGTTAGGGTTAGAGTCAGTGCTAGACCAAGCTCAACGTGTCTCCTCCTCGTCTGTCTCTGTAGCGAGTGATCAGCAGCAGAAGCCAGTCTATGGACACCATGGGTCTCAATTTCAAGAAGCCACACACTGTCTCCACTAGTCTCAGTGGCAACTTTACCCACAACCCACCTGAGAGCCCCAAAGGGATAGTAAGTACACTACAGTAACAGTACCACAGGCTGCTCTGGTCTTGAGTAAGGTGAGCGATGCTCCCTCTCCCTTCCCTGAGAAACCCTTGATAGAGCCCAGCCCCCTCACATGCCTGTCTAACTCAACTCACTAACCTCTAAAACATTAAACACACCGAGAATCTCACTGCCGACAGACTGCCGATAGGTACTTATCACAGTGGAAGGCTGTTCCTTCTCTTGCTAGAACAAAAGCGGTACCTACTGCGTGCCGACCTGGTAGCGACGAACCTACCGATTCTACTTGTAGAATTGCAATGATCGTCAGTGGCCAACAACTTGACTTTGAGCCAATCAGAGAGCACGAACTCCAACGTGCGGGAGCCAACAACAAAAAAATGAAAAAAGAGGGCCTTTTCTCCGTACATCCACGGATGACCAGTCACACGTCATAGCAATGTAGGCTATGGGATGGTAGCTAGCTAAGTACACAGACGCAATGCACACAACACTAAATACTTCCTCCAAGCTAGCTAACCACGGTAGCTAGTATTGACATTATAATTGAATCACAGTGGATTAGCTAGTATCCATGAGCTATGTTCTGCTAGCTAGTGAACATGCTAACGTTAGTTAGCTAGCTGAACATTTGGCAATGGGCTGGCACTGGCAGTATGGGATTATGGAGAGTGGATTAAATTGTTTCTTCGCCTTGCTATGTACAGTGGCTTGCGAAAGTTTTCACCCCCCTTGGCATTTTTCCTATTTTGTTGCCTTACAACCTGGAATTAAAATGGATTTTTTGGGGGCTTGTATCATTTGATTTACACAACATGCCTACCACTTTGAAGATGCAAAATATGTTTTATTGTGAAACAAACAAGAAATAAGACAAAAAAACAGAAAACTTGAGCATGCATAACTATTCACCCCTCCAAAGTCAATACTTTGTGGAGACACCTTTTGCAGCAATTACAGCTACAAGTCTCTTGGGGTATGTCTCTATAAGCTTGGCACATCTAGTCACTGGGATTTTTGCCCATTCTTCAAGGCAAAACTGTTCCAGCTCCTGAAAGTTGGATGGGTTCCGCTGGTGAACAGCAATCTTTAAGTCATACCACAGATTCTCAGTTGGATTGAGGTCTGGGCTTTGACTAGGCCATTCCATGTCAAGGCGTCAGTGAAATGCGGTAGGCGAAGTCAGGTTTCGGGTCGAGAGCCACTGCGGTGGCGATCGGCTCTCGCCTTTTGTAGCCTGATTGGCCACTGCAGGTGTACATGAGCAGCGTTCCAGGTCTCTTCCGAGCACCGAAACCACTCATCTACCACAGGAGCCTCGATCTGGCTCTGATGCCAAGATGCCAGGACCGGCTGATAACCTAACACACACTGGAAAGGCGTAAGGTTAGTAGAGGAGTGGTGGAGTGAGTTTTTGGCTATCTCTGCCCAGGGGATATTACACTGGGCGCACACCGAGCAGGAGGAAACATAAACTCTCACGTCCTTGGCTAAAGTGGGCCACCAGTACTTCCCACTAAGACAGTGCACTGTCCGACCGATGCCAGGATGACCAGAGGAGGGTGACGTGTGAACCCAATAGATCAATCGATCACGAACCTCGAGCGGCACGTACACCCGACCCTCTGGACACTGGGGGGGAGTGGGCTCGGTACGTAATGCCCGCTCGATGTCCGCGTCAACCTCCCACACTAACGGTGCCACCAGACACAACGCCAGAAGTATGGGAGTGGGCTCAATGGACCTCTCCTCTGTGTCATACAGTCGGGACAGGGCGTCTGCCTTAGCGTTCTGGGAACCTGGTCTGTAAGTGAGAGTAAACACAAAACGAGTGAAGAACATGGCCCACCTTGCCTGACGAGGGTTCAGCCTCCTCGCCGCCCGGATGTACTCCAGATTACGATGGTCAGTCAAAATGAGAAAAGGGTGTTTAGCCCCCTCAAGCCAATGCCTCCACACTTTCAGAGCTTTAACCACAGCTAACAGCTCCCGGTCCCCCACATCATAGTTGCGCTCCGCCGGGCTGAGCTTCTTAGAAAAGAAAGCACAGGGGCGGAGTTTTGGTGGCGTACCCGAGCACTGAGACAGTACAGCTCCAATCCCAGCCTCGGACGCGTCCACCTAAACCTGGAATGCCAAGGAAGGATCTTGATGAGCCAGCACCGGAGCCGAAGTAAACAGGTCCTTCAGATTCCCAAAAGCCCTGTCCGCCTCAGCTGACCACTGTAGACGCACCGGTTCTCCCTTTAGCAAGGAGGTAATGGGAGCCGCTACCTGACCAAAGCCCCGGCTAAACCTCCGGTAGTAATTGGCAAAACCCAAGAATCGCTGCACCTCCTTCACCGTGGTTGGAGTCGGCCAATTACGCACAGCCGAAATGCGGTCAATCTCCATCTCCACTCCTGACGCTGACAGGCGGTGTCCTAGGAAGGAGATGGATTCCTGGAAGAACTGAAATTGTTCTGCCTTCACATACAGGTCATGCTCCAACAGTCGACCAAGCACCTGACGCACCAGGGACACATGCTTGGCCCATGTAGCGGAGTATATGAGAATGTCATCAATATACACCACTACACCCTGTCCATGCAGGTCCCTGAAAATCTCATCAACAAAAGATTGGAAGACTGAAGGAGCATTCATCAAACCGTATGGCATGACGAGGTACTCATAGTGCCCCGAGGTGGTACTAAATGCAGTCTTCCACTCATTGCCCTCCCGGATACGCACCAGGTTGTACGCGCTCCTGAGATCCAATTTTGTGAAGAAGCGCACCCTGTGCAATGACTCCATCATGCTCGCAATCAGAGGTAATGGATAGCTGTATTTTACAGTGATCTGATTTAGACCACGGTAGTCAATGCACGGGCGTAAGCCACCATCCTTCTTCTTCACAAAAAATAAACTTGATGACACAGGGGAAGTGGACGGCCGAATGTATCCTTGTCTCAGAGATTCGGTGACATATGTTTCCATAGCCGCTGTCTCTTCCTGTGACAGAGGATACACGTGACTCCGGGGAAGCGCAGCGCCTACCTGGAGGTTTATCGCACAATCCCCCTGTCGATGGGGTGGTAATTGAGTCGCCTTCTTTTTACAGAAGGCGAGAGCCAAATCGGCATATTCAGGCGGAATGTGCATGGTGGGAACCTGGTTTGGACTTTCCACCGTAGTTGCCCCTACGGAAACACCTACACACCTCCCCAAGCACTGACTTGACCATCCCTTGAGAGCCCTCTGTTGCCATGAAATAGTGGGGTCATGAGAAGTTAACCAGGGAAGCCCCAACACCACTGGAAACGCAGGAGAATCAATCAGATATAGACTACTTATTTCCTCATGCCCCTCCTGTGACCTCCCTAATCGGACCTGACCCTAAAGGGCAACTATCTAGGGCATGTATAGGGAAGGGCACATCAACTGGCACAATAGGAATCCCTAACCTACGGGTAAACTGACGATCAATAAAGTTCCCAGTTGCGCCTGTATCTACTAGCGCCTTATGCTGGGAATGAGAAGAAAACTCGGGAAATACAACATTTATACACATATGCGCAACAGGGAGCTCTGGGTGAGTTGGGTGCCTACTCACCTGAAACGGTTCACCAGTGCGCTACCTACTGCCTCAACTCCTTGAAGGCCCTCCCCAGCACCGACCAGCAGTGTGTCCTCTGCGGCCACAGTTGGTGCAGGGGACGGCCCCTCTACCGGTCTCCCTCATAGCAGCACCTCCGAGCTCCATAGGGGTAGGGTCAGAGGTGCTGGGGGATGGAATGGATGGCCCCTGATCCGGACGTCCGCGGGTGGCCAACAGGTTATCCAGTCGGATTGACATATCCACCAGTTGGTCCAGGTTTAGGTTGGTGTCCCTGCAGGCCAATTCCCGACGAACGTCCTCCCTTAAGTTGCAACGGTAGTGGTCGACGAGGGCCCTATCATTCCATCCTGCGCTGGCAGCCAGAGTCCGAAAGTCCAGTGCAAATTCCTGCGCGCTCCTCTTCCCCTGTCTGAGGTGGAATAGACGTTCACCCGCCACTCTCCCCTCTCGTGGATGATCAAATACCGCCCTATAGCGGCGGGTAAACTCTGCATAGCTTACAGTTGCGGCGTCTATTCCCCCCCACTCGGCATTGGCCCACTCCAGCGCTTTACCGGACAGACAGGAGATGAGGGCGGACACACTCTCTTATACCGAGGGAGCCGGGTGGATGGTTGCCAGGTAGAACTCTACCTGGAGCAGAAAACCCTGACACCCGGCAGCTGTACCGTCATAAGCCCTCGGGAGCGAGAGCCGAATCCCACTGGACCCAGATGGTGAAGAGATGGACATCGGGGTAGGTGGTGGTGTAATTGGAGGAGGTATAGGGATACCTCCTCTCTCCCATCGCTCCATAGTATTAACTACTCGTTCCATAGCGGTGCCGAGAGCCTGGATCATGGCCGCTTGTTGTTGGACACGTTCCTCCATCGATCCGGCTGGCATAGCTGTACCTGCTGACTCCATGTTATGGTGCGTGTTTCTGTCAAGGCGTCAGTGAAATGCGGTAGGCGAAGTCAGGCGCAGGACACAGAGCTAATCAAAAGGCGTACTTTTCTTGTGGGTAAAAGAATGAACAACAACCTCCACGCAGGGAGGGAACAAACCCACACACTAACGACAACCAAAACATGAACAAACACGCACAACACAAAGTGTGAGGCAGAGGGTTAAATAGGGAAGACATAACTACATGATGGGAAACAGGTGTGACCAATTAAGACAAAACAAGTCGAACATAGATACATGGATCGGTAGCAGCTAGTACTCCAGTGACGACGAACGCCGAAGCCTGCCCGAGCAAGGAGGAGGGGCAGCCTCGGCTGAATCCGTGACATTCCAAAACATTTACAGTAAATGTTTCCCCTTAAACCGCTCGAGTGTTGCTTTAGCAGTATGCTTAGGGTCATTGTCCTGCTGGAAGGTGAACCTCTGTCCCAGTCTCAAATCTCTGGAAGACTGAAACAGGTTTCCCTCAATAATTTCCCTGTATTTAGCGCCATCCATCATTCCTTCAATTCTGACCAGTTTCCCAGTCCCCGCCGATGAAAAACATCCCCACAGCATGATGCTGCCACCACCATTCTTCACTGTGGGGATGGTGTTCTAGGGGTGATGAGAGGTCTTGGGTTTGCGCCAGACATAACGTTTTCCTTGATGGCCAAAAAGCTCAATTTTAGTCTCATCTGACCAGAGTACCTTCTTCCATATGTTTGGGGAGTCTCCCACATGCCTTTTGGCAAACACCAAACGTGTTTGCTTATTTTTTTCTTTAAGTAATGGCTTTTTTCTGGCCACTCTTCCGTAAAGCCCAGCTCTGTGGAGTGTACGGCTTAAAGTGGTCCTATGGACAGATACTCCAATCTCCGCTGTGGAGCTTTGCAGCTCCTTCAGGGTTATCTTTGGTCTCTTGGTTGCCTCTCTGATTAATGCCCTCCTTGCCTGGTCTGTGAGTTTTGGTGGGCGGCTCTCTCTTAGCAGGTTTGTTGTGGTGCCATATTCTTTCAATTTTTTTATAATGGATTTAATGGTGCTCCGTGGGATGTTCAAAGTTTCGGATATTTTTTTATAACGCAACCCTGATCTGTACTTCTCCACAACTTTGTCCCTGACCTGTTTGGAGAGCTCCTTGGTCTTCTTGGTGCCGCTTGCTTGGTGGTGCCCCTTGCTTAGTGGTGTTGCAGACTCTGGGGCCTTTCAGAACAGGTGTATATACAGTGGGGAGAACAAGTATTTGATACACTGCCGATTTTGCAGGTTTTCCTACTTACAAAGCATGTAGAGGTCTGTAATTTTTATCATAGGTACACTTCAACTGTGAGAGACAGAATCTAAAACAAAAATCCAGAAAATCACATTGTATGATTTTTAAGTAATTAATTTGCATTTTATTGCATGACATAAGTATTTGATACATCAGAAAAGCAGAACTTAATATTTGGTACAGAAACCTTTGTTTGCAATTACAGAGATCATACGTTTCCTGTAGGTCTTGACCAGGTTTGCACACACTGCAGCAGGGATTTTGGCCCACTCCTCCATACAGACCTTCTCCAGATCCTTCAGGTTTCGGGGCTGTTGCTGGGCAATATGGATTTTCAGCTCCCTCCAAAGATGTTCTATTGGGTTCAGGTCTGGAGACTGGCTAGGCCACTCCAGGACCTTGAGATGCTTCTTACGGAGCCACTCCTTAGTTGCCCTGGCTGTGTGTTTCGGGTCGTTGTCATGCTAGAAGACCCAGCCATGACCCATCTTCAATGCTCTTACTGAGGGAAGGAGGTTGTTGGCCAAGATCTCGCGATACATGGCCCCATCCATCCTCCCCTCAATACGGTGCAGTAGTCCTGTCCCCTTTGCAGAAAAGCATCCCCAAAGAATGATGTTTCCACCTCCATGCTTCATGGTTGGGATGGTGTTCTTGGGGTTGTACTCATCCTTCTTCTTCCTCCAAACACGGCGAGTGTTTAGACCAAAAAGCTCTATTTTTGTCTCATCAGACCACATGACCTTCTCCCATTCCTCCTCTGGATCATCCAGATGGTCATTGGCAAACTTCAGACGGGCCTGGACATGCGCTGGCTTGAGCAGGGGGACCTTGCGTGCGCTGCAGGATTTTAATCCATGACGGCTTAGTGTGTTACTAATGGTTTTCTTTGAGACTGTGGTCCCAGCTCTCTTCAGGTCATTGACCAGGTCCTGCCGTGTAGTTCTGGGCTGATCCCTCACCTTCCTCATGATCATTGATGCCCCACGAGGTGAGATCTTGCATGGAGCCCCAGACCGAGGGTGATTGACCGTCATCTTGATCTTCTTCCATTTTCTAATAATTGCGCCAACAGTTGTTGCCTTCTCACCAAGCTGCTTGCCTATTGTCCTGTAGCCCATCCCAGCGTTGTGCAGGTCTACAATTTTATCCCTGATATCCTTACACAGCTCTCTGGTCTTGGCCATTGTGGAGAGGTTGGAGTCTGTTTGATTGAGTGTGTGGACAGGTGTCTTTTATACAGTTAACGAGTTCAAACAGGTGCAGTTAATACAGGTAATGAGTGGAGAACAGGAGGGCTTCTTAAAGAAAAACTAACAGGTCTGTGAGAGCCGGAATTCTTACTGATTGGTAGGTGCTCAAATACTTATGTCATGCAATAAAATGCAAATTAATTACTTAAAAATCATACAATGTGATTTTCTGGATTTTTGTTTTAGATTCCGTCTCTCACAGTTGAAGTGTACCTATGATAAAAATTACAGACCTCTACATGCTTTGTAAGTAGGAAAACCTGCAAAATCGGCAGTGTATCAAATACTTGTTCTCCCCACTGTATACTGAGGTCAGGTCACTTAGATTGCACACAGGTGGACTTTATTTAACTAATTATGTGACTTCTGAAGGTAATTGGTTGCACCAGATATTATTTAGGGGCTTCATAGAAAAGGGGGTGAATAACATATGCATGCACCACTTTTCCGTTATTAATTTTTTAGAATTTTTTGAAACAAGGTATTTTTTTAATTTCACTTCACCAATTTGGACTATTTTGTGTATGTCCATTACATAAAATAAAAATAAAATATCAATTTAAATTACAGGTTGTAATGCAGCAAAATAGGAAAAACGCCAAGGGGGATGAATACTTTTGCAAGGCACTGTAGTTATCTAGCTGTGGCCATCTGGCTAGCATCAACAAGGGCTTTCTACAAAATAACAACATTAGCGCAGATTGCTTGGAATCTAGACCATAAGCAATACACACGGATATGCATTGCCAAACAATGCTACTGCCACCTTCTGGTTTGGAGTATTTTAACAAGGCTGAGTCACTGACGACTTCCAAGGTCTTTGCTGTGTGAACACAAAAGAGATTGACTGCCAACACTCTGTTCAGATCTGCTAAGTACTGTCGGCAGGCAAACGTTTGACAATCCTACTGGAGTGTCTGAGCTTTAACACAATAGCCTTGCACATGATTAAACTTGGCCACTCACACAGCTAGAATTACTAGACAGTCACAAACCTTGCCTTTATATTTATAGCGGATGTGCTGAGTCATCTTGTTTTATCAAAGGTGTTTTTAACATTGAATGCAATTTAATATTGTTTTCATTATTACAATTCCACGCATATGCATTGCATCAGAATGGGTCCCTGCACTGTGTGCTCTGTGTACATGCCAACTCCAGCTCGTGCTTGATGTTTGCTTTGTGATGTTTAAATCAAGAACAAGCTTGTTTGTTATAAGAGTTCACAGGGAGTGCGTAGTGCGTACATGGTGCATAGTGCGTACATGGTGCGTAGTGCGTACATGGTGCATAGTGCGTACATGGCGAGTATTTTTTAGGCATTTGGAAGACAGATGGAATGATATGTCTGACACTCCAGTGGCAGAAGAGTTGCCCTTCTAAGTGATAAAAGCATGGTTCATGACTGTTTGAATGTTTCCTGCAAAAATATATTTGTCATGCTGTATGTTTGGGATGTATTATACCACTAAGATTGTTGATGAAACATAGGATATACATTTATATCAAATCTGAGAGGAACTTAATTTGGGAAGTCACAAGATCTTTCTCTATTAAGTCACCCCTTTGTCTAAGATGTCACATAAATAGAAAAGACTCAAAGAAAACATGTTGATTAAGCATGAAACAAATAACAAGTGCTTTGAACAATATTTGTAACCAACCTGTATGTGACTGTACTGGAGGCGTTCTTCTTGTTCATGACCATGTCTGCTGTGCTCTCTAACCCTGTAACATGTATGTGTACTTGTTTTCTGCTTTTCCTCTTCTTCTCCATGACTCCATCATCCTCTTCCTCACAGGCCCAATTCTATGGGCCATTTTTTCTCTCTGCTAAAGTGTCTCTCCCCATTTCACTGCCTCTGTTGCACCCGTGTTGCCCAAAGTCTCTCTCGCTCTGTCAATGTTTTATAACTGTGCTTTTATTTGTAACCTCCAGATATAACATGTGTTTTAAAGTATTTTGTTTTATTAACATAACTTGCTGCATGTAATCTCATGGTCTTTCTCTCTCTCCCTCTCTCTCTCTCTCTCTCTCTCTCTCTCTCTCTCTCTCTCTCTCTCTCTCTCTCTCTCTCTCTCTCTCTCTCTCTCTCCTCTCTCTCTCTCCCTCTCCCTCTCCCTCTCCTCTCTCCTCTCTCTCTCTCTCTCTCTCTCTCTCTCTCTCTCTCTCTCTCGCTCTCTCTCTCTCTCTCTCTCTCTCTCTCTCTGAATGACTCAGTCATTGCTTGTCCCAGGGAAAAGTCCCAGTAAATATGGACGTCGAGGCAGTGCCATAGGGATAGGAGCAGTAGAAGAGGTTCATATCTAATTCTAACTACTCCCTCCTTACTACTCTTCCTCTCTGTGTCTTATTTCTCTGCATGACTACACTGCATCGTGACAAACACTTTTCCTATGGTTGATCAGTGAACCAGAACTTTAGGATTCCAGGGCAACCACTCCATAAATGCAAAAGGACGACTCCTCGTTTATGAAATACTTGACTTTCTTAGCAGGAGATTGCATCTTTACAGTATTATACACATATTCTAAAGCTATAGTATTACTGAGACAAGTGAAATGACTTGCCTCTCTCAACTGTTTGAACTACATCACACACTGTACACTAGCCTTTGATCCATAGGACATCAGATATACTGTAGATACAACGCTAGCACAAATAACGTTTTGTATAAGTGCATAGAGACAGGTGGTCCGTTTAATGCCCTTAGCCCTCACTTAACTGGTCTTTGTTGTCTTGCATATTTCCTTGTTTTGTTGTTACATTGTATTGTGTGTTCACCCTCTGTAGTCTCCACAAGCATATCTCTCAACATGCAAATCTTGTTTAGCTAATTCTCCATTTGTTTAAAACTATGAATAGTCATGTTTAGAGAACATCCCCCCAAAAATAAAACATACATTCCTCTCAAGCTCTTTGAAGCTCACATTAGATACAAGCTATTTTTCAAGTCCTTATTTTGAGAGCTTACAAAGGGAGATTGAGTGAACAAAGCGTTCAGTCAGAAAGCACATTTTAGTGGTAAGCCCTGGAGCACTAGAACTCATCTTTTATCTCATGCTCTGCTCTCACTAGCCAAACGGAGTGGCATTGGGGCTTGTTGCTAAGCCTCTAAGTGCATATTCTAATGTTTTCTTATCTCTGTTAGCTACAACTCCAAGGCATAAGAATGGTTACTCTGTACGTAGCCTGATAATAATGATTCACTCTTACGCAAGATAGAACATCTTGTACTTTCCACAGAGATGGGTTGAATTGTCTCACGATTTATAGTGAATAATAATACAATACCTTGAAAGTCATGGCATTTTGAAAATACAAGTGATGATATACTGTGTATTATAAACTGGGTGGTTCGAGCCCTGAATGCTGATTGTCTGAAAGCTGTGGTATATCAGACCGTATACCATGGGTATGACAAAACATTTATTTTTACTGCTCTAATTACGTTGGTAACCAGTTTATAATAGCAATAAGCCACCTCGGGGGTTTGTGATATATGGCCAATATACCACGGCTAAGGGCTGTGTCCTAGCACTCCGCATTGCGTCGTGCTTAAGAACAGCCCTTAGCCGTGGTGTATTTACCATATACCACACCCCCTCAGGCCTTATTGCTTAAATAACACCTAACATACTAGAAAAAAAATAACAGAGCATAACAATGCAATAACTACAGCGTTAACAGTAATGACAGATGCCATGTTATTGGCTATTGATAGGCTGTTATTGGGAAAGAGGTGATGTCATGGTGCTCACTGGTTGTTTTCTTCTTGTCCTGTCAGTCTTTGATCATCCCTGGGAAGAGTCCAACCAGGAAGAAGTCTGGTCCATTTAGCTCCAGACGCAGCAGTGCCATCGGTATTGAGAATATCCAGGAAGTCCACGAGAAAATGTAAGCGATGTTGATACAGTGGGTATCATAAATATTCACATTTTGTTTCACATTTGTTGCGTTAAGATTTTTAATGGTCTATAATGTCAAAGTAGAAGAAAAATGCTATCAATTCTATTTTATTTTATGGAAAATTAAAAAACACTAATATACCTTGATTACATAAGTATGAGTCCATACATGTTAGAAACACCTTTGGCAGTGATTACAGCTGTGAGTCTTCTTGGGTAAGTCTCTAAGAGCTTTGCACACCTGGATTGTGCAATATTTTCCCATTATTCTTCAAGCTCTGTCAATGTGTTGGGGATCATGGCTAGGCAGCAATTTTCAAGTCTTGCCATAGATTTTCAAGCAGTTTTAAGTCAAAACTGTAACTTGGCCACAGGAAAATTCACTGTCTTCTTGGTAAGCAACTCCAGTGTATATTTGGCCTTGTGTTGTAAGCCATTGTCCTGCTTAAAGGTAAATTACTCTACCCAGTGGTATAAAGCAGACTGAAGCAGGTTTTGCTCTAGGATTTTGCCTGTGCTTAGCTCCATCCCGTTTATTTTTATCCTGAAAAAACTCCCCAGTCTTTGCTGATGTCAAACAGCCACCACCATGTTTGAAAATAAGGAGGCAGTTACTCAGTGATGTGTTGTGTTGGATTTGACCCAAACATAAGGTTTTGCATTTAGGCCAAAGAAAGTATTCCTTTGTCGTGTTTTTTTGCAGTATTACTTTAGTGCCTTGTTCCATACAGGAACAGGGTGCATGTTTTGGAATATTTTTATTCTGTATATTTATTATTCTTTTAACTCTAGGTCATTTTTGTGGAGTAACCACAATGTTGTTAATCCATCCTCAGTTTTCTCCCTTCACAGCCATTGAACTCTGTAGCTGTTTTAAAATAATATCACCAATGGCCTCATGGTGACATCCCTGAGCAATTTCCTTCCTGTCCTGCAGCTCAGTTCAGAAGGATGACTGTATATTTGTTGTGTCTGGGTGGTTTAATACATCATCCACAGCATAATTATTAACTTGACCATGCTTAAACTGATATTCAATATCTGATTTGTTATTGTTACCCATCTACCAATCACTGCCCTTCTTTGAGGCTTTCAAAAAGCTCCATGGTCTTTGTAGTTGAATCTGTGCTTGAAATTCAATACCTGACTGAGGGACCTTACAGATGTTGTATGTATGGGGGACAGAGGAAGGGGTAGTCATTCAAACATCATGTTAAGCCCAATTATTTCACACAGAGTGAGTCCATGTAACTTATTATGTGATTTGTTGAGCCAAATGTTATTCCTGATCTCATTTAGGCTTGCCTAAACAAAAGGGGTAAATACTTTTGCAACAATTACATTTTTATTAATTGGTTAAAATGTGTATAATTTTATTTTCACTTTGACATTATGGAGTATCTTGTGTCGATCAATGACAAAAAAATCACAATTGAATCTATTTCAATCCCACTTTGTCACAAAACAAGATGTGAAATAATCCAAGGGGGGTTAATACTTATGATACCCATTGCATGTTAGTCATAATGTCTTGTGTTTCTCTCTGATGTCCTGATCCTATCCCTGTCCTTGTATCTACCGCCCTGTCTCTGTATTCATATGTACTTATTCAGCCTTGTCCCCTCCCCCCTCAGCAGCAGCCACAGCGGTAGGGAGTGTTTACCTGGCACACAGAAGAACCCTGACAATGACCACGCCTCTCAGGACCCCAAGTCTGAGAACTCATCCAATCAGAGCTCACCAGAAGTGCTCACTACAAAGAACACGTGAGTAGATGACATTTCAACACAGACATATAGGCCAATATGATCATTCACATTAAAATGTAAGCATCATATCAACATGAATAATGCGCTATCAAGTTCAACGTCACTAGGACAATGTGATTTAGGTACCCACCCAAGTACCCTAAAATATGTACGTCTTCTACTCCAGACAGTGTATGTGTAACACAGTTTGTAGTTCTATCGGTGGACTATTAATGCAGGCATGGTCCTGTCACATTGTGGATGGCTGACTGACTCAGGATGTAGTTTTGCTCTTTGTAACAACAGGGCTCAGTCTATCCCTGAGGGTCATGACCTTTCCCGCTCCTCCTCCAACGCCAGCAGCTTCGCCAGTGTGGTGGAGGAAAACGAGACAGAGGCCACGGAGGACTACGACACTGGCATGGTGAGTGTGTGTGTGTGCTTGTGTGCGTGCTTGCGTGTGTGTGTGTGTACGTGCATGCCTGCGTTGTGTGTGTGTGCTTGTGTGTGTGCGTGTTTTGGCCATGCTTTTAACCTCTTGCCCATGTGTGTTCCCCAGGAGAGCCTGTCATCAGCGGGGACGCCACACAAGCAGGACTCGTTAACCTACAGCACATGGCTGGAGGACAGTATGAGCAGCACTAGCCGAGGCAGCTCGCCAGGTGAGAAGAAGTGCCTGGGAGGCTAGGAGGCTAGGAGGCTAGGAAGCTAGGAGGCTAGGAGGCTAGGAAGCTAGGAGGCTAGGAGGCTAGGAGGCTAGGAGGCTAGGAAGCTAGGAGGCTAGGAGGCTAGGAGGCTAGGAGGCTAGGAAGCTAGGAGGCTAGGAGGCTAGGAAGCTAGGAGGCTAGGAGGCTAGGAAGCTAGGAAGCTAGGAAGCTAGGAAGCTAGGAGGCTAGGAGGCTAGGAGGCTAGAAAGCTAGGAGGCTAGGAGGCTAGGGGGAGATTGTAGATGTACACAAAAGAGGGCATAAGGTACATATGAGTCTAGAAGTCAATAACTGTTGCTTGCCAGGTTGTTATTGTAAAAGAGGGTTTCTCAATGACCTACCTGGTTAAATAAAGGTCATACCAAAATAAATACAACATTTGGCAGTTTGATGATGTAGATACAGTGGGGAGAACAAGTATTTGATACACTGCCGATTTTGCAGGTTTTCCTACTTACAAAGCATGTAGAGGTCTGTAATTTTTATCATAGGTACACTTCAACTGTGAGAGACGGAATCTAAAACAAAAATCCAGAAAATCACATTGTATGATTTTTAAGTAATTAATTTGCATTTTATTGCATGACATAAGTATTTGATACATCAGAAAAGCAGAACTTAATATTTGGTACAGAAACCTTTGTTTGCAATTACAGAGATCATACGTTTCCTGTAGGTCTTGACCAGGTATGCACACACTGCAGCAGGGATTTTGGCCAACTCCTCCATACAGACCTTCTCCAGATCCTTCAGGTTTCGGGGCTGTCGCTGGGCAATACGGATTTTCAGCTCCCTCCAAAGATTTTATATTGGGTTCAGGTCTGGAGACTGGCTAGGCCACTCCAGGACCTTGAGATGCTTCTTACGGAGCCACTACTTAATTGCCCTGGCTGTGTGTTTCGAATCATTGTCATGCTGGAAGACCCAGCCACGACCCATCTTCAATGCTCTTACTGAGGGAAGGAGGTTGTTGGCCAAGATCTCGCGATACATGGCCCCATCCATCCTCCCCTCAATACGGTGCAGTCGTCCTGTCCCCTTTGCAGAAAATAATCCCCAAAGAATGATGTTTCCACCTCCATGCTTCACGGTTGGGATGGTGTTCTTGGGGTTGTACTCATCCTTCTTCTTCCTCCAAACACGGTGAGTGGAGTTTAGACCAAAAAGCTCTATTTTTGTCTCATCAGACCACATTACCTTCTCCCATTCCTCCTCTGGATCATCCAGATGGTCATTGGCAAACTTCAGACGGGCCTGGACATGCGCTGGCTTGAGCAGGGGGACCTTGCGTGCGCTGCAGGATTTTAATCCATGACGGCGTAGTGTGTTACTAATGGTTTTCTTTGAGACTGTGGTCCCAGCTCTCTTCAGGTCATTGACCAGGTCCTGCCGTGTAGTTCTGGGCTGATCCCTCACCTTCCTCATGATCATTGATGCCCCACGAGGTGAGATCTTGCATGGAGCCCCAGACCGAGGGTGATTGACCGTCATCTTGAACTTCTTCCATTTTCTAATAATTGCGCCAACAGTTGTTGCCTTCTCACCAAGCTGCTTGCCTATTGTCCTGTAGCCCATCTCAGCCTTGTGCATGTCTACAATTTTATCCCTGATGTCCTTACACAGCTCTCTGGTCTTGGCCATTGTGGAGAGGTTGAAGTCTGTTTGATTGAGTGTGTGGACAGGTGTCTTTTATACAGGTAACGAGTTCAAACAGGTGCAGTTAATACAGGTAATGAGTAGAGAACAGGAGGGCTTCTTAAAGAAAAACTAACAGTTCTGTGAGAGCCGGAATTCTTACTGGTTGGTAGGTGATCAAATATTTATGTCATGCAATAAAATGCAAATTAATTACTTAAAAATCATACAACGTGATTTTCTGGATTTTTGTTTTAGATTTTGTCTCTCACAGTTGAAGTGTACCTATGATAAAAATTACAGACCTCTACATGCTTTGTAAGTAGGAAAACCTGCAAAATCGGCAGTGTATCAAATACTTGTTCTCCCCACTGTATGTCTGATTTATAGCCGTATTGAGTCAGAGAAGGCTGTATACTGTATGTTTCTCCCAGTACAACTTGGTCCAGGATCATAACTGTTGAGGTCATGTGTTTTATTATCCAGGTCCTGGTAAACTTGATGGGGGTAAAGGGTCAGATATCCGCATTAAACTGGACCGGCCACAAGATAGTCAGTCCTCATCGGTGAGACATCATCCATACTGGGCCTCAAAGGGCTAGGGGTCTACAGCTGTTCCTCTGTCTAATTCCTTGCTCACTGTAAATAGATGTGTGCTCCCTGCCTTTGCATGAATTCTTCTTTTATTCTGTTAAGTGAACATTGGTATTGTAACTTCAGATGTTGTACTTCTGTTACTACTGCTGTTGTTGTATTCTCATTACTGTGGTCATGTGGTAACTGTTGTAGTTGTTGTGTAAATTCTTCTTGCTCACTATGCATCTCTGTCTGTGTATCCTTCCTGTCCAGAACTGTTAGCCTGGTTATTTCCTGGGTGTCCATCTGCAGGTTAGTCTGACTGTCTCTCTCCGAATGGGGTTCTATCATGGATGAATGATTTAGAAAGCGGTGGACTCCATTAAACAGTATATACTGTAACTACATGTATTTACTCATAAGTACACATGTCAAGTGTTTAAGAACTCCTCTAAAGGACACACAAATCCTGCACTGCCTCATTTGCATTTTATTTTGTCATGTCAACTTTAAGTAAGAGTCTTGTCTTATGCCTCCTGTCCCTAAAGCATTCCCATAAGACACAATCCTTCCGGGAGATGAGACGAGCACAGGCTTTCGCCGTAACCAATGACGACGATGGGGATGAGGAAGTGGACCCTGGATAGTCTGCTGGTCAGTGAGGCCAGACCACCCCTTCCCAGAAGCCCCGGCGGTGGCGTGGGTGGTGGCGTGCCGTGCCATGAGAGGAAGTCATACACAGAGGGGCAAACTTTTGCACAGTGTCATTTCGTTCTGCTCACTCCCTCGCCTCTCTGTCTCTACACACATCTTCTGCCTGGTTTTGTGTAAATAGGTTTGTCCCAGTGAACAAATGGTACCTTTGGTTCAGTTTTGTTGAGGCCTACTGTATGTAGACACGTGGATCACACTGTAGCTACAGCGATATTGAACTCTGCCAGAGACTTTTGGAGGGGCATGTTGGTATAGTCATATGGATTGTACATTATAGTGACAGTAGCACTGCCTGAAAAAATCTATTAATTGAACCGATTTAATTTAAAATACCAAATATCCAACAACAAATATGTGTGCTTTTTAATTAAATGTCCATTGGTTATGTTGAATACAGTTGAATGTGTTAGTGATTTTACAGGTAAAGTGATTGTAATTCGTCTATTAGCCATAGCTTTAACTGTACAGCCAAAAACAGTTGCTCTGACAGAGTGAATATTTTATTCTCAATATACAATAGCTGGGATATTGTCATCACAATATACAATGTACGTCAAGCCTCACCTGCTCATACTGTAAATTAAAATCAAGATAGATATGTAACAAGAAAGAATGGACATAGCCTTATACCTTGCAAGTACAGTTTTTCTATACCTTCATTATTCATTTCTACCCTTATCAACATGGCCAGAAGCAGACAGTAATTGGACAATGCATGGTTTCAGATGACATGAATATGGGGAAGTTCTGTTTTATGTTCCACATTGTTTTTGAACACAGAATGCTCATTGCTAACTGGTACCTATTTATTCTTGTGAACCATAATTATAAGCTAACAGGCCATTTTAGCTTTGTTCTTTCTGTCCACAGAAACAGCTCTCTGTTCTGTTGTGTATCAAGCAGGTTACTGAGGTCAGGTATGTAGAGATGTGTTGATGACTACACGGGTAATTCATAACTGTATTGGATAATCTACTGTATTAGTCCATCCAATCAGCTTGTCTGCCGATCTACAGTATTGCCATCGGTACCAGCAAAGGAAAATATGTTTTTATTTATTTATTTGGTGTTATTTGGGGGTGAGATGGGGCACCACCTATTATTCTACAGTATATTTCACTGTTTTATTAAAATGATTAGGCTGTTGATAGATTGATAATGTACAGAGATGAATACTACAGTTTGTGCCTGTTATATAGAGTATAGTCCTATCCACTATGGAACCTCAGTTGACACTCCACGCCGGATCTACTGGAGCCCAACAATGACATTTCTTTAAGTGAAAATCATGATTGTGTCATACAGTTAGATATACATTATACATACAACCCTGTTTATTATGTTGAGTACTGCCAAATTAACACATTGTGTGCCATGTTTTTATCACTGGTGACCTTAGCGTTCAAGTACAATTTGAAAGTAAGTTTGAAAATAAACAAAAACTAGCCCACAGTCTGCTCAATAAAAGGTCAAAACTATAAAGTGACTTGTGGTTGCCTTATGTGTGAGGAAAGGCAACATAGAACAACAAAGGTTGAATGTAGAACAGACATTGATTGAACAGATACTGTATATGTCTATCTAACTAAAATTGCCCTGATAGCTTTTATATTAAATTGCCTTTTGGATATTATTTCATTCTTATATCTTTACTTTGTGAATAAAGCTACACGTTCACCTCTTGCCCTAGATCCCTGTTTAGAGATGACTTAAAGAAAGATGCCATTCATCCTTTGGTATTTCCTCCCAGGGTTTATCCCAGCTACAACATCATAACACTTGTGGCAGTTAAACAATAAAACGTGTGTAGCCTACTGTATACCTCTGTCATTTTCTCTGTACTGAATGAAACCATTGAAGGAATGTTCTATAAATAAGTTATTTGATGTGGCTAACCACCACCAGTCTCTAGAAGTGGAGGCTACTCTACTCCTCTGCTCTTACATGCTGTAACTGTGCCACATGGACCAGAGCAGCATAATAATTAATGTTCGTTCAAATCGCCACAGGGTTTTTTATTTCAGCTGTTCAGAAAGATAGGATTCATCATCATGGTTCAGAAGAGGGTGAGTAGAGAGGAACGTAAATGGAGGTGGAGTGTGAACAAAATAACATGCGCAGAACGTGATTCGGATCCTTAGCTTTGAGAAAAAGGTTTCCATAGAGGCAGTGGGTGTACGGAAACTCCGTATTCGTAGCCATATTATTGAGTCAGTATCTCATCACTATCAAGTGGGCGAGAAATGGTATCAATGTGTGAAAATTACTTAGACAGATGCATTTGTTTATTTTATCAACGATATACTGGTACTACTCACAACATCTAACGTTCCCTATGTCTTTATGTTAGGCTATACTCTTTAGTCTTTACATTAGTCCAGTGTGGACGAAAAGCTACATTTCCAATATCACAAAAGAGAGCTGGTGCCCTCTAGTGGTGTACACTTACATGTGCATATTATTGTTTTATTTCAGTTGCTGTGCGTATGTTATAGTCACATTGGAGATTGGGATCTAGTAAAGCACTTTGCCGCACTGCCGAATCAGGAAACTGGAATTTAAATTATACATTATTTAGAAAATGTGTGAAAACTGCTTCAGTGTGATCTATTCAAATGATTGTATTTGTGTTATGTTTTAATAGTGCATTCCTGTAAGAAATTATCTTGTAAATATGTTTTCCCCCTCATTTGTAAATATAGCCAAAATATGAAATAAAGAGCCTGGATTCGTTCCGATGTCTTGCTGAGTTTTGAATTTTGTAGAGAAAATTGTATTATTTTTAACTCGCTACAGTACCGTTTTGTTTGTTATAAAGGTTTCGTGGCTTAATGGGGAAGCATAGTTTGATGTAGTGAGTGAGTACATCATACTTACCATTGCCTGTACAGCATAGCCACGGACATTTACATAAATAAATAAAAACTGGGCACAAACTGGTTGAATCAAGATTGTTTTAATGTAATTTGTCAACGTATTGTGAGGTGGAATCTATGAAATTTCAACCCCAGGATTATGACATCATGGTAACCAATTTTCAACATAGACAAACCTTGTATAAAATATGTTGAATTTGTACCTTTGAAACAACGTCACATCTTCAACGTTATAACCACTATCAGGAAGAGAAAAAAAACAATAGGCTGAACAGCATCTACTGGAGAATTGATCTATCAACAGTTACACTTCTGGTCTCTCAACCAGGGTTTTAACTGATCCCCAGCCCTGCTTGGCTTTGACATTTGCCACTGACTACTACCAATGTGCTATCGTGAGAATGATTATTGAGAATCCTCCACTTTAAAATGTTATAGATTGACTATTGCTACCGAAGTCATTTCAAAGAGTATGTTTAACAGAGCAAATCAAATGTTACCATACTTTATGAATCATACTGTATATCATCAATAATACTTTTTAGGTATATATACAGTGGGGAGAACAAGTATTTGATACACTGCCGAATTGCAGGTTTTCCTACTTACAAAGCATGTAGAGGTCTGTAATTTTTATCATAGGTACACTTCAACTGTGAGAGACGGAATCTAAAACAAAAATCCAGAAAATCACATTGTATTATTTTTAAGTAATTAATTTGCATTTTATTGCATGACATAAGTATTTGATACATCAGAAAAGCAGAACTTAATATTTGGTACAGAAACCTTTGTTTGCAATTACAGAGATCATAAGATTCCTGTAGGTCTTGACCAGGTATGCACACACTGCAGCAGGGATTTTGGCCCACTCGTCCATACAGACCTTCTCCAGATCCTTCAGGTTTCGGGGCTGTTGCTGGGCAATACGGACTTTCAGCTCCCTCCAAAGATTTTCTATTGGGTTCAGGTCTGGAGACTGGCTAGGCCACTCCAGGACCTTGAGATGCTTCTTACGGAGCCACTCCTTAGTTGCCCTGGCTGTGTGTTTCGGGTCGTTGTCATGCTGGAAGACCCAGCTACGACCCATCTTCAATGCTCTTACTGAGGGAAGGAGGTTGTTGGCCAAGATCTCACGATACATGGCCCCATCCATCCTCCCCTCAATACGGTGCAGTCGTCCTGTCCCCTTTGCAGAAAAGCATCCCCAAGAATGATGTTTCCACCTCCATGCTTCACGGTTGGGATGGTGTTCTTGGGGTTGTACTCATCCTTCTTCTTCCTCCAAACACGGCGAGTGGAGTTTAGACCAAAAAGCTCAATTTCTGTCTCATCAGACCACATGACCTTCTCCCATTCCTCCTCTGGATCATCCAGATGGTCATTGGCAAACTTCAGACGGGCCTGGACATGCGCTGGCTTGAGCAGGGGGACCTTGCGTGCGCTGCAGGATTTTAATCCATGACGGCGTAGTGTGTTACTAAGGGTTTTCTTTGAGACTGTGGTCCCAGCTCTCTTCAGGTCATTGACCAGGGCCTGCCGTGTAGTTCTGGGCTGATCCCTCACCTTCCTCATGATCATTGATGCCCCACGAGGTGAGATCTTGCATGGAGCCCCAGACCGAGGGTGATTGACCGTCATCTTGAACTTCTTCCATTTTCTAATAATTGCGCCAACAGTTGTTGCCTTCTCACCAAGCTGCTTGCCTATTGTCCTGTAGCCCATCCCAGCCTTGTGCAGGTCTACAATTTTATCCCTGATGTCCTTACACAGCTCTCTGGTCTTGGCCATTGTGGAGAGGTTGAAGTCTGTTTGATTGAGTGTGTGGACAGGTGTCTTTTATACAGGTAATGAGTTCAAACAGGTGCAGTTAATACGGGTAATGAGTGGAGAACAGGAGGGCTTCTTAAAGAAAAACTAACAGGTCTGTGAGAGCCGGAATTCTTACTGGTTGGTAGGTGATCAAATACTTATGTCATGCAATAAAATGCAAATTAATTACTTAAAAATCATACAATGTGATTTTCTGGATTTTTGTTTTAGATTCTGTCTCTCACAGTTGAAGTGTACCTATGATAAAAATTACAGACCTCTACATGCTTTGTAAGTAGGAAAACCTGCAAAATCGGCAGTGTATCAAATACTTGTTCTCCCCACTGTATACTGAGGTCAGGTCACTTAGATTGCACACAGGTGGACTTTATTTAACTAATTATGTGACTTCTGAAGGTAATTGGTTGCACCAGATCTTATTTAGGGGCTTCATAGAAAAGGGGGTGAATAACATATGCATGCACCACTTTTCCGTTATTAATTTTTTAGAATTTTTTGAAACAAGGTATTTTTTTAATTTCACTTCACCAATTTGGACTATTTTGTGTATGTCCATTACATAAAATAAAAATAAAAAATCAATTTAAATTACAGGTTGTATTGCAGCAAAATAGGAAAAACGCCAAGGGGGATGAATACTTTTGCAAGGCACTGTAGTTATCTAGCTGTGGCCATCTGGCTAGCATCAACAAGGGCTTTCTACAAAATAACAACATTAGCGCAGATTGCTTGGAATCTAGACCATAAGCAATACACACGGATATGCATTGCCAAACAATGCTACTGCCACCTTCTGGTTTGGAGTATTTTAACAAGGCTGAGTCACTGACGACTTCCAAGGTCTTTGCTGTGTGAACACAAAAGAGATTGACTGCCAACACTCTGTTCAGATCTGCTAAGTACTGTCGGCAGGCAAACGTTTGACAATCCTACTGGAGTGTCTGAGCTTTAACACAATAGCCTTGCACATGATTAAACTTGGCCACTCACACAGCTAGAATTACTAGACAGTCACAAACCTTGCCTTTATATTTATAGCGGATGTGCTGAGTCATCTTGTTTCATCAAAGGTGTTTTTAACATTGAATGCAATTTAATATTGTTTTCATTATTACAATTCCACGCATATGCATTGCATCGGAATGGGTCCCTGCACTGTGTGCTCTGTGTACATGCCAACTCCAGCTCGTGCTTGATGTTTGCTTTGTGATGTTAAAATCAAGAACAAGCTTGTTTGTTATAAGAGTTCACAGGGAGTGCGTAGTGCGTACATGGTGCATAGTGCGTACATGGCGAGTATTTTTTAGGCATTTGGAAGACAGATGGAATGATATGTCTGACACTCCAGTGGCAGAAGAGTTGCCCTTCTAAGTGATAAAAGCATGGTTCATGACTGTTTGAATGTTTCCTGCAAAATCGGCAGTGTATCAAATACTTGTTCTCCCCACTGTAGCTTATGAGATGTCATTAACAGCTATTGTTTCAATTCAACCCAGGATTCACCTAAAAATAGACAAAACATATAGGCCTAGGGTTTTAAGCTTTGGTTGATTTCAAATTGAGTCTACGTTAATAATGAATGTTGGATTCACATCTCAACCAAAAATACAAGTTAAAGAATAGGACTAAATCAAATAAAACTTTATTTAAAGTGCATTTAAAGTTTGATTTGATTCAGTCGTATTCTTGAACTAACATTTTTGGTTGAGATGGAGACTTGAATCCAACATATAAATTATTAATTTGTAAACAAACTGGAATTAAAGCCAGACTAAGTCAGTGGCACAGATGGAACTTTCCAACCAGAATATGCATCTCCTTCAAATGTTGATGTTTGATTTTCGAGATCACTGAATTGCTCTGTAGTTTTTTTCAATGTATAAACAAGTTTATTAGTCAACATATGTTTTCATATTTGTGCTTTTAATATATACACTGAGTGTACAAAACATTAGGAACTTTCCTAATATTGAGTTGCGCCCCCTTTCCCCCTTTAGAACAGCCTCAATTCGTCGGGTCATGGACTCTACAAGGTGTCGAAAGCGTTCTACAGGGATTCTGGCCCATGTTGACTCCAATGCTTTCCACAGTTGTGTCAAGTTGGCTTTTGGGTGGTGGACCATTCTTGATACATGGGAGCGTGTTGATACACAACTGTTGAGCGTGAAAAACCAAGCAGCGTTGGTTGCAGTTCTTGACACAAACTGGTGCGTCTGGCACCCACTACCATACCCCGTTCAAAGGCACTTACATCTTTTGTCTTGCCCATTCACCCTCTGAATGGCACACATACACAATCCATGTCTCAATTGTCTCAAGGCTTAAAAATCATTCTTTAACCTGTCTCCTACCCTTCATCTACACTGATTGAAGTGGATTTAACAAGTGACATCAATAAGGGATTATAGCTTTCACCTGGATTCATCTGGTCCGTCTATGTCCTGGAAAGAGCAGGTGTTCATAATGTTTTGTGCACTCAGTGTAAGTCCCCCAACATTCACAGCGCGATTTCAACAGATTTTTACTTTTTTTGTGTCAAATTAACTAATTATTGTCTTTCGTTGAATTTATATAACAACATTCCGAACTTGTTTAGCATTATCTAGTCCAAATATGGCATGATTCCACTATTTGTATCCGGTTTAATGACTTTTAATGGGGGACTTTTACTTTGAAGGCGAACCCCAAATGCCACTACTGTGGCTAATCCTTATTGTGGCTAGTTTGCACCGATGTATATTTTTTCTATAGTTTCCTCCCATACAGTATGTGGCGGGATGCACCTCAGCCCCTTGTTTGCGGAACGCAATAATACCATATAAGAAGAAGAAGAAGAAGAAGAAGAAAGGCAGCAGCAGCAGCAGCAGCAGAAGAAGAAGATGAAGATGAAGATGAAGATGATGACTTGGTTGTCACTAGTTACCACAGCCACAAAGTCATAAACCTATTTCTACAATTTCTCTTCCTAAAATGTTATTTTAAACCTGACCCTAACCTTAAATTAAGACCCAATTTGGACTTGGTGGTGGTGGTAGCTAGCGGAAATCATGTGGCTCGGGTTGACCGGAAGTCTTTTCTGGAGTCACATAAAAAAACGAAAATCGATGCTAATGTTAGCCACCCTTGTAGCTATTGCCAAGTAAGTCATTGGGAAACTATTAGTTTAATTGTCGATTCAATCATGTGTGTTAGTAAACGTCATACCAGCAATACTATGAAACGTGTCCAAACTGTTAGGGGATTATTTCATCATAATCGGAGTGTTCAGAGTAGCGTTAGCTAGCTAGCAAAGCAGCTAGCAGTCAAAGAAATCAACAGGATCTCTATGGTAGCTGTCAGCTAAGATAGTGTTAGATAGCAGCTAGCTAGTTACCAGGCAACTGCCTGAAGTGTAAACTATGGGCCAGCAATACAGTTAGTTAAAGGGACAAGTATAATGTTCACTCAGCATTCAACAGATTATGAACAGACCTGTTTACTGTATTATTACAGCCATTATGAGATCTCTAATAGTGACTGTGTTTTGCCCCTGTATCCAGAAACGCTTTGAGAAGAATCTTCAGAGGATCTGGATGCGAGCTGGACTGAAGAAAGCCCCAGAGGGATGGAATACACCGAAGATCTTCAACAAACAATACAAGTCTTGGAGAGATTGAAGAGTACACAGTGAAAGTTTATGGCACACTGCTGACTGACAGCCTGCTCTTCTCTCTGCTCCTTGAAATAAGACATCAGTGATGTGGACATTTTCTAGTTGTGTTCTGCCCTCTCCTGTTAAGTGTGATGGTCGTTGCAAGTAGGTGAAAAAAAACAATAAAGATTTGTTTCACATCCTAATTATTGTCTCTACTTATCTTATTTAATATATCATGCCAGTATGTTCATACCTGCTTAGCATAGGCTATTATTTTATACAATCTACTATGCAATTTCCTAAGTCAAACAGTTGGTGGCATTATTGTACAAATTCTGTTAAATTGAACATTGTGAACTTGGCAGTCTCAAAGATGTTCGGCTGATATAGTCTATTGTTGTAAAGTCAGTGACCAAGTTATAAAACTATATTCTGGTAAGGTATAATATTAGGTCAGAAGAAGTGGTCACTTTCAAAGATGTTCTCACTCAGTAGCAGTGCCAGGAAAGTGTAGGGTTTCACAGGCAAGCGGAGGAGGGACATACATAGCTGATCTAGACTCTGGAGACATCTGCAGTTTTGTTGCTGGTTTATGAACTTTCTTCAGGTGTTGCTGTCCTCTATCCATTGATGCGCAAAACACTGTGTTGTAACCTACCTACTTTTATCAATTTTTTTGAGTAAGAGTTGTAGAAGAGAGACTGGAAGACATGTTGCTGTTGTTTCTAAGTAAGTTCCAACTATGTTTTTACTAAAGCAAGAACAGAAGCTTTGAGAAGTAGGCTATTGACAGTTCTTCCTGCATCAATGCATACCTTTTTAAAGAGTCAATGCAAGGGAAGATGGTAAAGCTTTTATAAATTCATTTCTAAGATTTTATACCCAGTTAAGGGGGTGTTTCTTGTATTGTGGTTAGTAGTACATTTGTTCTCCATTGGTATTTTGTTTATTCTGTTGACAATTAAAAGTTTGTTGTACAATGTGAAAGAAGTAGCTATGATGATCTCCATCTCTGTACTTTTATGGTGTAAGCAGACAACAATCATAATATAACAATCTTGACCCACTTGTTATTTATTTATTTTTTGACCTACTTATGAAGTGTATGTCTACCATTTTGAAAGATCAGTTATAGAGTAGTGTATAAAAATCTAATAGACTGAATTGAACAAATGTTAATTTACCCTTACAGGCATTGTGTAAATGAGGTTAAAAAACATGGGCATCATGTCTGCCTTAGTTATCTGGTGGTGTGTGGGTGCTTTTCTTATGGGTTCACTCCAATGTGTTTTGAGTTAACTGCGGTCAGAGTGGGAGAGTCAGCACAATCCCTGCAGCCTGTCATTATATGTGTCAGTAATGAGTGTCTCACCATAAAGGAGCAGAAGTTACTCAAAAGATACAGGGGATTACCACTCAAACTCACATTTTAGGGCCCTAGACTCCTATAGTGAATAACATTGTCTTACATGAACTGTGAATACATTTTTTTTTAAATAGTAAATTCTTCATGAATTCTTGCAAAAAAAAATAATTAGCATGAGAACATGTTCAATGATTTACCAATATTGTGGTCATTGCAGAAATTCGTAGGAGAGGAAACCATGTGCATCATTTTTGCCTGTGGCCTCGTGAATGAATAAATACATTTTCAAACTGAACATTGAATATAAAACACAGTAGGGATTCGCCTTGATATTTAAGTTATTGAGAAAGTGGCAGTCATTAAACATGGCAATTCAGTAGCATGTAGTTAAATCTTTAAGTGTTCATTTGGCTGCCTGAGTCAGTCAGCTACTGTATACCTGCAGCAGAGACCAAGGAGAAAATTACAGGGTTTGAGACTCTGTTTTCTCTCTGTCTACAGAATACTTTATACCCTTCAGTGCTGCTCACACCACACTTTTCCAGGAGGCTCTCACATGCCAGTATGGTGGTACACTCTAATATGAGCTCATTGTACAAAACCCTCCGACTGCAGTCACTCAAACTCTGATACACTTTTTCACTCATGGACATGCATCAAATGTTGATCATATAGATGAGACATCTTGCCTCTTCTAGATATCGTCTAGTTATAAAAACATCAGCATTAAAGTGTCGGAAGTGGACGATAGTAATTTTAATCCTGGGCGATCCTTTGAAATAAATAATGTTATTTCAATGCCCCTAGAGACAAGCAACTAATCACATAGGGAGTATGTTTACTGATAGTTTCCAGTATACCATAAGTAAAAACAGTAGTCAATGTGAAACCGTGACAAGGCTGTACTGGAATGTAAAAGAGGAGATGAGTCTCTTCCTGAGCTGTAGATATCACTTTTACTCATGTGAGGGGCTTCTGTCATGTCTCTACATGATGAACAAAACACCTGGTCTCTACTGTCTCTCATAAACCCCACAACTACCACATCAAAATATCATACTGTAGGCCTACTCAAAACCATTAGGATCCATTTTGATGGTGTTAATTTAAACAAAACATAATCCTGCCTGCTGAACCTATGTGATTTGACAAGAATAGCTAACCTAACACTGGTATTAGAATAGGCATCTATGGCCTGTGTAATAGGAAGCCAGCTGTAGTGCTGGGCAGTGGCGGTGGTCACTTTGTCTGGTGAGGGCTGGCCAGCTGTGTTTCCCCCCAGGACCTTGGCCCTGAGAGAGGTTATCAGGGGAATGAATTGCCTCTGTGTGCTGCCTGGGCTGTATACATCTCTCTGTAATGTAATAGCACTTGTTGAAAATCTGGGTTAGAAATAGAAGATTTGCAAAAGGGAATCCTTTGGGGTCACTTAGAAATGTCCTTGTTTTCCATGAAAACATACATTAAATGAGTTTGAATAGGAAATATAGCAAAATGCATAGGAAATGTAGTCATTGACAAGGTTAGAAATAATGATTATTAATTGAAATAATAATTGTGTCCTTCAAACTTTGCTTTCGTTAAAGAATCCTCCATTTGCAGCAATTACAGCCTTGCAGACCTTTGGCATTCTAGTTGTCAATTTGTTGAGGTAATCTGAAGAGATTTCACCCCATGCTTCTTGAAGCACCTCCCACAAATTGGATTGGCTTGATGGGCACTTCACACGTACCATACGGTCAAGCTGCTCCCACAACAGCTCAATAGGGTTGAGATTCGGTGACTGTGCTGGCCACTCCATTATAGACAGAATATCAGCTGACTGCTTCTTCCCTAAATAGTTCTTGCATAGTTTGGAGCTGTGCTTTGGGTCATTGTCCTGTTGTAGGAGGAAATTGGCTCCAATCAAGCGGCGTCCACAGGGTTTGGCATGGCGTTGCAAAATGGAGTGATAGCCTTCCTTCTTCAAGATCCCTTTTACCCTGTACAGATCTCCCACTTTACCACCACCACAGCACCCCCAGACCATCACATTGCCTCCACCATGCTTGACAGATGGCATCAAGTACTCCTCCAGCATATTTTCATTTGGTCTGCGTCTCACAAATGTTCTTCTTTGTGATCCGAACACCTCAAACTTTGATTCGTCTGTCCATAACACTTTTTTCCAATCTTCCTCTATCCAGTGTCTGTGTTTTGCCCATCTTAATCTTTTCTTTTTATTGGCCAGTCTGAGATATGGCTTTTTCTTTGCAACTGCCTAGAAGGTCAGCATCCCGGAGTCGCCTCTTCACTGTTGACGTTGAGACTGGTGTTTTACGGGTACTCTTTAATGAAGCTGCCAGTTGAGGACCTGTGAGGCGTCTGTTTCTCAAACTAGACATTCTAATGCATTTGTCCTCTTGCTCAGTTGTGCACTGGGGCCTCCCACTCCTCTTTCTATTCTGGTTAGAGCCAGTTTGCGCTGTTCTGTGAAGGGAGTACTACACAGCGTTGTACGAGATCTTCAGTTTCTTGGCAATTTCTCGCATGGAATATCCTTCATTTCTCAGAACAAGAATAGACTGACGAGTTTCAGAAGAAAGTTATTTGTTTCTGGCCATTTTGATCCTGTAATCGAACCCACAATTGCTGATGCTCCAGATACTCAACTAGTCTCAAGAAGGGCAGTTTTATTGCTTCTTTAATCAGCACAACAGTTTTCAGCTGTGCTAACATAATTGCAAAAGGGTTTTCTAATGATCAATTAGCCTTTTAAAATGATAAACCTGGATTAGCAAACACAACGTGCCATTGGAACACAGGACTGATGGTTGCTGATAATGGGCCTCTGTACGCCTATGTAGATATTCCATTAAAAATCAGCCGTTTCCAGCTACAATAGCCATTTACAACATTAACAATGTCTACACTGGTATTACAGCTGGGTCACTGAGACAACTGGGTGGAGAAAAATAGGCCAAAAGAAAAAATAGAAAAACAAGAAGAATGTGTAAGAATGAAGCAGGGAGGAGGAATTTAAATTTAAATAACAGGGAGTGTCAGCACCAAATGAGTAATAAAGACCATCATTGTTTTCATCAAAATACTGATCAATTTGATGTTATTTTAATGGACAAAAAAATTGCTTTTCTTTCGAAAACAAGGAAATGTCTAAGTGACCCCAAACTTTTGAACGGTAGTGTACAGCTCACACATTTATTTCACTCACCTCAGGCATATAAAGTATTTTAATGAAAACAATAATGGTTTTATTACTTCTTTGGTGCTGACACTCCCTGCTTCATTCTTACACATTCTTCTTGTTTTTCTCTTTTTTCTTTTGGCCTATTTTTCTCTGTTCCTCCACCCAGTTGTCTCAGTGACCCAGCTGTAATAGCAGTCAGTCCTGGCTACTGTATGAGCTATCCGTTCACAACAGCATCATGACCAGAACTCAGGGGTCAGCTCAGGTCAAACCCTGCCAGACAGATAATTATGGTTCCTATGATGACTCTGTTGCATTTTCTATTATTTGTTTCAGTTTCTTCTGTCTTCTTCCTGCCCAGTGGTAAGTCCTCATAAAATAGAACTTAATTGTATTACATTTACATTTACATTTTAGTCATTTAGCAGACGCTCTTATCCAGAGCGACTTACAGTTAGTGAGTGCATACATTTTTTTATTTTTTATGTTTATTATTATTTACTCATTTTATTGCATCCAAAACATTTATGCATGTGTTTGCGGCTTTGATTTTAATTGTGTGATTTATGGGGTTTTAGGTGTTTGCCAAGTTTACTAATATGTCCCATGTGTGTGTATTGCATTAGCATGGGGCCAGAGCAGCAGCAGGTTAGGTGTGGTGGTGGAGGCCCGTAACATCACCCTCCCAGCCGGGACCCAGGCCGTGCTGCCCTGCCACAGCCCCCACATGATATGGACCCGGGACCGGCTGAAGGACCGCCAGAGGGTGGTCCACTGGGACCTGTTCCGGAGCACACCAGAGTACTCTGTGGAAAGGATACTGGACATGTCCACCGGCGTCAAAGAGAGAGTCTACAATGGGTTCAACAAGGGCCGAGTAACCATCCCCAAAACCGCCTTCACTGACGGGAACTTCTCCCTCGTCATCAACAGTGAGTTGGGCGTGTGTTGTCTATTGTATGCTAATGACTGTAAATGCTCCATAAAATAATATGGCATTTCATGCTGGACCAGATTAATAGTACACAAATTCTTGGAAATCTAGAAATTTACTTGTAATGTATGTTATTCTTCCAGATGTAGGAACAGCTGATCGAGGTGTTTATAGTTGTAATCTGCATCACCACTACTGCCAGCTGCACCAGTCCATCAAGATACAGCTCAACACCACCAAGTCAGGTGACTACCCTCAATACATTTCTGAATAGTAATAATCTAAGTAATCTTTTGCGTATTGACACTATTTGTTTTGCTTAATATAATAACACATTTCAACCTGTCCTGTCATGTCTCAGCCCGTAACGAGAAGCGCTACTGGGACGGGGACAAGACAGTGTTTGTGGTGTTGCTGGGGAGCTCTGTGGTGTTGCCTTGTGTGAACAGGCGGCCCCTGTGGATGGAGGGGCAGCAGGAGGACCAGCAGCAGGTAGCCCACTGGGACTGGCAGCCCCCTGGGGTGAGACCTGATGGAGCTGACCGCCTGGTGGACCTGTACGCCTCTGGAGAGCGCCGGCAGTACGGACCGCTTTTCCCCGTGGACAAGATGAGTGTCTCTGAGGATGCCTTCTCTGTAGGGGATTTCTCTCTGACCATCTCTAATCTCCAGCCTGTCGACAAGGGCCTGTACTCCTGTCACCTGCACCACCACTACTGCGGCCTGCACGAGAGACGCATCTTCAGGCTCATGGTGAAGCCTTCACTGCCCCCACCGCCTCCGGTCCTCACCGCTGCCCCTGTTGCCCCTGCTGTCCCGACTGTCCCTGCTATCCCCCACGCACTCCCCAATGATGACCCAAGTAAGAGACTCAGCATTACCCTTTCTCTTAGGAATTGCTTCTCTGATGGGAAATGAGAACCTATTGAAATCTTCATTAGAACATGCCATTCCTTCATTCCCCTTCCTGTCGTGTGAACAGGGAAAAGGTTTGAGGAGAGATCTGCCACAAAGATGCACTGACTTAACCAACCAAAAATGCCTATATTTTTGGTTGGTTAAGTCAGTGCATCTTTGTGGCAGATCTCTCCTCAAACCTTTTCCCTGTTCACACGACAGGAAGGGGAATGAAGGAATGGCATGTTCTAATGAAGATTTCAATAGGTTCTCATTTCCCATATGACCCATAAATACATCCCAGGAACAGTGTTCTCAGACTACAAAAGCTGCTGAAAAGACAGACAGACACACACCAATCAGATTAGGGAAAACGAAACTCAGGGAAGATGTGAAAAATAGATAATAGAGAGAAGATAGAATGATTGATTTATAGTTGGAAAGAGAAAGAGAAAAGAGAAAGTGCTTTCAAAGAACAGAACAGCAGCTTCATTCTTACTTTGAGTTTCGTTTTCCCTAATCTGATTGGTGTGTGTCTGTCTGTCTTTTCAGCAGCTTTTGTAGTCTGAGAACACTGTTCCTGGGATGTATTTATGGGTCATATTTACGTATAGGCATTTTTGGTTGGTTAAGTCAGTGCATCTTTGTGGCAGATCTCTCCTCAAACCTTTTCCCTGTCCGCTCGAGAGGAAGGGGGAGAGAAAGAGGGAATGAAGGAATGGGTGAAAGAGGCAACAAAATAAACAGACTGAGAGAGAACTGAGAGTTTTGGAGAGTGGAGAAAGGGAAATCTGACTGTGATGTTGGACTGCAGGCAGCCTGTCTGAAAGAGTCTGTCTGAAACACCACTAATTGGCCATAACGGAAGTGCTCTCATTTTCATTGGAGACCTTTTTCATTTTTCCGCAGTTGAGCAATGGCTTAGTTTACAGGAGGAGTCATTTTAGCTCCACAGAGTCAGACAGGAGCAGTAAAGCCAGACTCCAGGGGAAAGAGAGAGCGTGGTTAGGTTAGTATGAAAAATTTATGTACTCACTTACTGTAAGTCGCTCTGGATAAGAGCGTCTGCTAAATGAGTAAAATGTAAAATGTTAGGCTTTGCATCTGGTGTATTGGGATTTCTCTGTTAGTCTCTTTTAGTTTCATTAGGGAGTGAACGTTATTTATAATAATGGTTACATGGAGAAAATCGGACCTATCTGAAATGAAAATGGATGGCCCTCCCTTCAGCAAAATATATTTGACCTAAACCCTCCCTGAGCGCATTACATTTTTTTAAACATAAAGTGGATAGCAGAAAACATGGCTACCGTTTACCCTCACTTTTTGGACAGACCAGAGCCTTAGATATGCCGTTTTAGAAACTGTTCTTCGTTCTGTAAGCATTACATGGCAACGTAGGAATTTTGATAGCACACAGGGCTGCGGGGCAGAAGGTTGTTCTTTCATCATATTTAAGAAAAAAATGGCCTTTTATAAACATTTCATGCAATTCTATGTAATTTTACATATTAGCAGAATCTTTTTTAATACCACACAAATTACCGAAATTACAGGCTAAGAATGTACAGAGAGATAGGCCTGTGTGTTCATCTTATCATATTTATCCAATGCCAAATTAGTGTGTCTTGTTTGCAACGAAACTGTCCCTGTTTGCAAATAATTATAAATCTGAGCATGGTACTTTCAAAAGTTAGGCCTACCTTTCCACCCCAGACAGAGGAGGCCTACCGATGCAGAAAAATGTAAGCTTTAACTGCTAGCTACTTTTCTTCTGTGGCTTAACCCAATGAGAGAAGGTCACTAGTGTTTCCCTAAAAGGTGTCTGGGTTTAAACATCTTCTATTGTACAGAAAGTGAATAGCTTAATCAATTGATAGTGACAGAATTAGACTACTTCCCAGGCAAAGTACAAATGTTGTCTCCTCGGCTGTAGAAGGTTGTAGATCAGCCTCTGAATGTCAAATAAACAAAACAATGATATCAAATCAAATCAAATTGTATATGCCACATGCGCCAAATACAACAGGTGTAGAAATTACAGTGAAATGCTTACTTACAAGCCCTTAACCAACAATGCATTTTTATTTTTTATTTTTTTGTGTTAAGTAAAAAAAATAAAAGCAAATAACTAAAGAGCAGCAGTAGAATAAAAGAACAGTAGGGAGGCTATATACAGGGGGGTACCGGTGCAGAGTCAATGTGCGGGGGCACCGGCTAGTCGAGGTAATTGAGGTCATGTACATGTGGGTAGAGTTAAAGTGACTATGAATAAATAATAGAGAGAGTAGCAGCAGCGTAAAAGAGGGGGGTGGGGATGGGGGGGCAGTGCAAATAGTCTGGGTAGCAATGATTAGCTGTTCAGGAGTCTTATGGCTTGGGGGTAGAAGCTGTTGAGAAGCCTTTTGGACCTAGACTTGGCGCTCCGGTACCGCTTGCCATGCGGTAGCAGAGAGAACAGTCTATGACTAGGGTGGCTGGAGTCTTTGACAATTTTGAGGGCCTTCCTCTGACACCGCCTGGTATAGAGTTCCTGGATGGCAGGAAGCTTGGCCACAGTGATGTACTGGGCCGTACGCACTACTATCTGTAGTGCCTTGCGGTCGGAGGCCGAGCAGTTGTCATACTAGGTGGTGATGCAACCAGTCAGGATGCTCTCGATGGTGCAGCTGTATAACTTTTTGAGGATCTGAGGACCCATGCCAAATCTTTTCAGTCTCCTGGGGGGGAATAGGCTTTGTCATGCCCTCTTCACGACTGTCTTGGTGTGTTTGGACCATGATAGTTTGTTGGTGATGTGGACACCAAGGAACTTGAAGCTCTCAACCTGTTCCACTACAGCCCCGTCGATGAGAATGGGGGCATGCTGCTCAGTCCTCTTTTTTTCCTGTCGTCCACAATCATCTCCTTTGTCTTAATCACGTTGAGGGAGAGGTTGTTATCCTGGCACCACACGGCCAGATCTCGGACCTCCTCCCTATAGGCTGTCTCATCGTTGTCGGTGATCAGGCCTACCATTGTTGTGTCGTCAGCAAACATAATGATGGTGTTGGAGTCGTGCCTGGCCATGCAGTCATGGGTGAACAGGGAGTACAGGAGGGGACTGAGCACACACCCCTGAGGGGCCCCCGTCTTGAGGATCGGCGTGGCAGATGTGTTGTTACCTACCCTTACCACCTGGGGTGGCCCGTCAGGAAGTCCAGGATCCAGTTGCAGAGTGAGCTGTTTAGTCCCAGGATCCTTAGCTTAGTGATGAGCTTTGAGGGCACTATGGTGTTGAACGCTGAGCTGTAGTCAATGAACAGCATTCTCACGTAGGTGTTCCTCTTGTCCAGATGGGAAAGGGCAGTGTGGAGTGCAATAGAGATTGCATCATCTGTGGATCTGTTGGGGCGGTATGCAAATTGGAGTGGGTCTAGGGTTTCTGGGATAATGGGATAATGGTATTGATGTGAGCCATGACCAGCCATTCAAAGCACTTCATGGCTACAGACGTGAGTGCTACAGGTCAGTAGTCATTTAGGCAGGTTATCTTAGTGTCCTTGGGCACAGGGACTATGGTGGTCTGCTTGAAACATGTTGGTATTACAGACTCAGTCAGGGACATGTTGAAAATGTCAGTGAAGACACTTGCCAGTTGGTCAGCACATGCTCGGAGTACACGTCCTGGTAATCCGTCTGGCCCTGCGGCCTTGTGAATGTTGACCTGCTTAAAAGTCTTATTCACATCGGCTACGGAGAGTGTGATCACCACATAGTCATCTGGAACAGCTGGTGCTCTCATGCATGCTTCAGTTTTGCTTGCCTCGAAGCGAGCATTGAAGTGATTTAGCTCGTCTGGTAGGCTTGTGTCACTGGGCAGCTCGCGGCTGTGCTTCCTTTTGTAGTCTGTAATAGTTTTCGAGCCCTGCCACATCCGACGAGTGTCAGAGCCGGTGTAGTACGATTCAATCTTAGTCTGGTATTGAGTCTTTGCCTGTTTGATGGTTTGTCGGAGGGCATAGCAGGATTTCTTATAAGCGTCCGGGTTAGAGTCCCGCTCCTTGAAAGCGGCAGCTCTACCCTTTAGCTCAGTGCGGATGTTGCCTGTAATCCATGGCTTCTGGTTAGGGTATGTACGTACGGTCACTGTGGGGACGACGTCATCGATGCACTTATTAATGAAGCCAGTGACTGATGTGGTGTACTCCTTAATGCTATCTGAAGAATCCTGGAACATATTCCAGTCTGTGCTAGCAAAACAGTCCTGTAGCTTAGCATCTGCATCATCTGACCACATTTTTAGTAATCGAGTCACTGGTGCTTCCTGCTTTAGTTTTTGCTTATAAGCAGGAATCAGGAGGATAGAGTTATGGTCAGATTTGCCAAATGGAGGGCGAGGGAGAGCTTTGTATGTGTCTCTGTGTGTGGAGTAAAGGTGGTCTAGAGTTTTTTTCCCTCTGGTTGCACATTTAACATGCTGGTAGTAATTAGGTAGAATGGATTTAAGTTTCCCTGCATTAAAGTCCCCGGCACTAGGAGCGCTGCCTCTGGATGAACGTTTTCCTGTTTACTTATGGCCTTATACAGCTCATTGAGTGCAATCTTAATGCCAGCATCGGTTTGTGGTGGTAGATAGACAGCTATGAAAAATATAGATGAAAAGTCTCTTGGTAAATAGTGTGGTCTACAGCTTATCTGTCACGATCGTGATGAGAAGCAGACCAAGGCGCAGCGTGATAGGCGTACATACTTTATTGAAGTGTACACACGAACCAAAACAACAAAACGATACGTGAAGTCCTAGGTCATAACACAAACCAAACGGAACAAGATCCCACAATAAACTGGTGCCACCAGGCTGCCTAAGTATTGTCCCCAATCAGAGACAACGAGCTACAGCTGTCTCTGATTGGGAACCACCCTGGCCAACATAGAAACTAAACGATCTAGAACACAACATAGAAAACTATAACATAGAAAAATCCACACCCTGGCTCAACATATAAGAGTCCCCAGAGCCAGGGCGTGACATTATCATGAGATACTCTACCTCAGGCGAGCAAAACCTCGAGACTTCCTTAGTATTAGATTTTATGCACCAACTGTTGTTTACAAATATACACAGACCGCCACCCCTTGTCTTACCATATGCATCCGGGTATTTTACAGTTTGTTTCTAGCATAAAGCAAGCGCTGTTATAGATGACTTTATATTATCGGATTCGTTTTATTTTCTTCCAAATCTTAAGCTAAAGCTTATGCTTTTTGCCATTTTCTTTAATAAAAGGTAGGCCTATGGCATACTCTCTCATACCCCTCAATTTGAGTCCTGGTTTTAACTTAACAGCCCTTCGGTGACATGGAGGATGGTTATTTAAAGAGTGCATGGTGGGTGGAGGAATTGGCCGACTAATCTATGGATATAGCAGCCTATAGCTTAATTGAGTCTGTCAAACAGTAGGCCTACCTCTTATTTCTGAAATAGGAAGAAATAGGCTTCAACACAAAGCTCTCTTGTTGTTAGTCAAGTCTAATTAAAACTTGAATTTGCATACTTACAGCACCATAAGCTGTCCATTTCCTATTGATTGTGATGCGGTTGCTGCTTCAAGTTTCAGCACCACAATACAAGTTACTAGAATCTGGCTTATTGTGAGGTCAATAACTCTGATAAATACATAATGGGCAAGAAACATTGTTTTTATTCAATTATATAGTCAATTATAGTAGTAGCAAGCTATGAAAGTTGACCTCCAGTCCTCCTTCTCATCTTCGCTCTCTCCTTCTCAAACTGAACAGAACATAGGCTATAGACTAGTCCGTGTGCAAGATATTGCATTTTTTGGACTAGGCCTAATCCATTTTTTGTCTCTCCTCCTGTACTACCACTGTAGGCCTACACAGCAAAGCCATTGGTTAGGCAGCACACACAAAAAGGTTTGATCAACAAGAGCAGAGCAGACTGGGGCTCAGGGTTGTGATATCCATTGCAGTGTGTAATGCAGCCTAATTTTATTTACACCGTCCCAGAAGCTATCTTAGAAATATAACTTCGCTCTGTGCTTCTCCGAGCATGCACTTCGTAGCCTATAGCCTTTAGGTGATGGATCATTTGATTGAGACCACACTAAATAGGCTATAGGCGCTAATTCTAAAACACAGATTTTTTTTTAATGTCATCAATTACAAACTACTTGAACCTCCCCTGGACTAGATTTAAAAAATACTAAACCCTCCCCTTGACTGAAATTGAAAAAGCATGACCCTCCCCCATTTTCCTCCAGGTACCCATTCTGTAAATGTCGATCCATCCCTTATCTCTCCCAGACTCTCTACAGTAGCCTATCTTTACAAAACAGTAGTATATCCCTACCCACTTCATCTCTCTCTCCTTCTCTCTGGCCCTCTGGTTGTGGCGTGTTTATCAGCAGCAGAAGGAAAAGGGTGCTACATCTGTTCAGCCTCTGGGCCAGCTGGAACATAAAAGGGAACAGTGGGGGTGGGGTTGGCAGGGGTTGGTTCTGTGTTAGATTTGGATCCTCCTTAGCCCTTTTAAGATAGGTTGACCCATTTAACAGCATTGTAAAGTATCCAGGGAAGACATTCAGGTGGATCGATGCAGACATGGCTTGAGGTCTATCTTTACGTTTCTCCTACTTAGTTGTGCTTCCTTTGTTAAATCCAGCCAACTCTTATCTGTGCTTATAGACCTCTACAATCCTCTATAATTGCAGCAGTCATTACCATACATTTTTGTTACACTGTAATCATTTATGGCAAGCTGAAGTAGAGCTCAGTTTTGTTGTGACCACCAGAACGTGCATAAGTCAGTAACAGCGTGTAGCTAGCTTAGAATAGAATATGCTGTCAGTGTCTTCTTGTTTAAATGAAGACGTCTTCCCTCAGCTCTTTGGCTGCAAATTAACCACATTGTTTCAACAAGACTAAAGCAGTTTGCATGGCACGTCACACTGTGTTTCTGTGTTTACGTTCTAGTCTGATCTGTCAGTGGAAATTAAACAGGCAACAGCTGAGACACGGAGAGAGAACTGAGGCTTGACTAATTGTTCTCCAGAGATAGTTGACCTTGATGGTGACACTGCGGTTTTGTGCATATGAACATAATTCAAAACAGACAAGAGATAATTAGCAACTCTGATGCCACTTGGGAGTTTTAAATTAGATTAATTGACTACAATTTGTTCTGTAAGACTGGTGCGGTTTGCAAGATCCACCCAGGAGTGGTATCTGTCCTCAGATCATTTCTTATTTGAAGCCTCCCTCAACCTCGTACCTATCCTCAGGCTAGTCATGACAAACCTGCGCTTTGGCCAAGGACAATAGATTTAAACTACAGAAATGCCTCAAGGTGATGGAAATCACAACCATTTTGGTTGGGCTGAGTTATCTAACAGGTCTCAGCAGGGTATGGAGTGGTGTTAGTCATCAGCCTTCCCAGGCTTGGGCTCCACCATCATCATCCCCAATGACTATCATTTCTGTTCTCACCCCAGCAGGTGAGAGCGAGACACGTTTGATAACAGTGGCATGCTGATTTTAGGGTTATGATGCAGTAACTGTTATTGTCTAGTGGAAAGGTATGGATGGATGACATGTTATTGTGTGCAAAGAGTTTGAGCAGATTCTAGCCAGTGGAAGAAACACCTCAGTGAGGGAAGTAACAATTGTATATGCCAATCTGAAATAGCTATTTTGGCTGTGTTTATGAGAAGAAGTAAATCAGTGGAAAAGTCATTCAGACAGACTTGTCTGCACATAACAGAATTCCTCCCCTCCCACCTTCATTTTCTCCCTCCTTTTTATTGGTTAATCTCCATTTCTATTTGAAGGAGAAAAATAGCAGCTGCATTGCATCAGGTCTGGAACTCATTACAGCTGAAAAGTGTTTTGACATAAAACTCCTGCTCTTCCTTGCCTCACGCTCTCTGCCTTACGCTCCCTGAGAGAAATGAAAATCAGCCTAAAATAAGCACAATTGTTTTTAAATTAAGCAGAAAAAAACTGACCATTTTAATTGTCCTTCAAAACGCAATATAAATGACATATAACCATTACATATAATCATTTTAACTATCGCTAAGATAAATTGTTTGATTAAAATTGTAATTTCACTGAGAATGGATAAAACAAAACGTGAATAAGACAATGTACGTTGAATCACCAGACTGTGTTTATAAAGCAATGGGTGTTATTAATGGACCAGTGAATCCACTGTGTTGTCCTTCCACCTTCAGGCCCTAACGTGGTTGAACTTGAGAGACCACGGGTAGTCAACGTCATCCTCCCTGAGCACCGAGGTCACTTCTTCCAGCAGATGGGCTACTTCCTGGCTACCTTCCTCCTCCTAGCCTTCATCATAACAATCGTCATTGTGCTTACCCAACAACGCAGAAAGAGAGGTAGTGTGTGTGTGTGTCTTCCACTGTATGTATCTCTTCATGTCTCTTCTCTATCACACACAACCAAACTTTATATTTGTATGGATGTCCTCAATTTCTTCACTTTCTATTTATATGAATGTCCTCAATTTCATATTTAAATCAGTTAAACGGCTCTGTGTGTGATTGGTGATCTGTAAATGGTGTGATTAAAGTGTGTTAAATCTTGTTTTAGGGCTCGAGTACGACCTGCGAAGATCTGAACGGTCAGAACTGATTTAGTATGGTGGATTGTCACACTTGATAATGAGAACATGACTCATTTTAAGGAGAACCTAAACTCTCACTGAACTGTTACCACTAACCACCTCCCTCTCTTACTGGTAAACAGGAGTCATGTGACTGGCCACGATGACATCACATTGGATGCCATAGAGCTGAAGGTCTGCAACCAGGAATACCTGAATTCAGGTAAGGTTCCCATGCTGCTGTAGGCCCTACCTCATATAGACTAGAGAGTTTGAACAGGGTGACTCATATCAATAATGGCTGTCGCTGCACAGAGCTCATACGGTACAGTACATCATGACATGTCGAATTTAATGACCAACCTTTTTGCACTTTCTATCCTTAGACTGCAAAAACAACCTACAGAAAGAGAGAGATGTGTCCAAAGGCTGCAATAAAGGTAAGTGTATGTGACATCAGGGGTTCAAAACAACAATTGCATGTCTAATTTAATGTTATTTTTTTTGCTAATGTCACTTCTCATTTCTTTCCTACCATTCTCTTCCCTCCTCCATATCTCTCTCTCTAGAAATGGATGGAAAGTTGTGGATGTGAGCCAGAGAGAGCTGATGTGCCGCTGGCGGCTCCAGAGCAGACATACATGACTAGGAAGAGGAAATAAGGGATTAGAATGGTGGAATCCAAAGAGGAGGACAGGAGGGACTCTGTCTCTTTTTATAGACACCCCTTACCAAACTCTCTTACCAAAACGTTTCTCTTGCTGCGCCAGTTTTTAATATTTTATTTTATATTTTCATACTCGTGTATTCTCTATTCTGATCTGCTGTTATATCAACATGGCTATACATGTCCTCAATTTTGTATTGTACTACACAGATATTTAATGTCAAGTATTCTATATCACAAAGAACAACCAGTGTGTACTGTACAACATTCCTTGTCTTTTTGTACATAACGAAACACTTTCTATCACTGTATGACTTCATTTTCAGAATGCATGTTGTCTTTAAATGTATGTGGGAAAACTGTCATGTACCGTTTATGATTTCAGAGCTCAGCAAGCACAGAATTAGTTGAGTATTTTTATTAAAATATTTGCACAAACCTTTAATTTACTAGTAACATGTTACATTAAGTCATGGTATTCTGTCTGTAAAGGGTTTGTAAAGGGTTATAAGTATTTTATAGCTATGCTGTTAATTATTAGTTTGTAGATTGCTTAGAAATCAGTAATACGCCATTGTAACTGTTATAATGGTACTCTTACCAAGTTCATATGTGATTCATGATCATGGACCACAAAGAAAGGCTATACATGTAATAAAACTCAGGAAATCAAGCCTTAAACAGAATCAATGCGTCCAGATGTGGTTGTTGAGAATGTATGTTGTTAGAATGTGTTTGTCTGTATGTGACTGATTTGTCTATTTGTGTAATTTGTTTGTTTAGTTGTTTATTTGGATCCCCATTAGCTTTTGCAAAAGCAGCAGCTACTCTTCCTGGGGTACACAAAAAACAAAAACATGACAAGTAACAAAACACTGATACGCTGATAGACAAGAACAGTCACACAAATGTAAAATACAACGATATACAAACAATGCAACAAAAACATAATACAAACAATACAACAACAAAAATAATGTGTGTGTTAGAGTGTGTCTGTGTGTAATGTACACAGGCTTGCAATACACTGTCTGTAAAGTTTGGAACTGCCAAGTTGACAAGCCAAAGAATCTTGCAAAGCCACTGTCTTGTTGCAGTGATCAGGATCCTCATCTAAAAGATGATGAATTCAACTATTGCAATTGGATGAAGGGGTCCTGACAATATTTCAGTTTGGATGTTTTACATACAAGCAACTTATCTATGCAGTTGCATGTTGTTGGTCCATTCTAACCTCTCTAATAAAGGTTAAAAACAAACCATAGTGTTTTGATCAATATTTGATCATTTCATTACAAAGTGTACAAAGTGGTATACTGGTACACTGAATTTATTAATATGAAGAAAGATATTGGTTAAATGACATTTTATTCAAGAAAGAGCCTCGCAATAAATAATTATTAGGAATTCATCTTGGTTTCTTGAAAATAATTCTAAGTAACAACAAATAAATTGGCCACAGGTATTTGTTAGCATAGGTTAGAAACATGCCACATTCATTCTATAGTTTTCTTCACTCACTGGCTGTGGCTAGACTTTCTGCCTACACTGTACAGCAGCGCAACACTACCACCTACTGTCACAAGTTGGACGCAGAGGTGATCAAGAAAGTCTGCACATTTTGATGATAATATTGATTATGATGATGATCACTTGTTAATATTATAATAATCATTGTAGTTAATTTGTGATTTTAAAATGGATTTAGAATGATTATATTATCAGCTATTATTAGATAGATAGTTACTAAGTTGTGATAATTAGATTACCGTAATGTAGTCTAATAATAACAAAGATAATGACAGTAATAATATAATAATAAGTAAATAGTAATATTATGTAATTTTGTTTTCAATATAATTATCAATATGATCAACAGTTAATACAAACTATTATTACTGATAAAAACAATTGTAAATAACTGTGTTACTATTGATATACAGTAGCCTATGGTAAATTAGATAGGTTTTACAGCCTTGTGTAAAATCCCCACCAAAGGTTTACTGAATAGAATGTGTCCTCCAATCCCCGCTTTATGGATGGTGCACTGCAGACTGCAGAACACTGTCTGTGACTAGTACTGTATGATGGGGAACAGTGGGTCTAGCCTAAACACACCACTAGATGACAGCACTGTCTAACGAATTACTGGAAAAAATAGAAATATTCCCAACTCAATATCGCAAGGATGTGGACCGTCCCTTCCTGTTTTAGTACCGAGAGAGCCACCGTACCGAGACACATTGGAGCTGGAATACAGTCACTTATGACTCGATTATGGTTAGATTTCTGCTTATTTGATCAAATACAAGGTTATTTATTTTCCAGCGTGAGGTCTACAGTTATATTTATTAATGATGTCACGGCAGCGTTTCGTCTTATTAGGTAGCTAGATAGTCTCATATTTATTATTGCGCTGCCAACCCTTGTTCCTTTCCTGTGTCAATGATTGTCCTATCCTCACTCTTATGGCGGAGACTAAAATAATATATCACATTGACGAGGAGGAGACTCCTTATCTAGTGAAATTATCAGTTTCTCCTGAGAAAGTCACTTTAGCGGATTTTAAAAATGTCCTCAACAATCGTCCAGTCAATAGCTACAAATTCTTCTTCAAATCCATGGACCAGGATTTTGGGTAAGAAGCCACCCATGAATAGCCTATATTTTATTCCTGTGTATGTTGCAGTCTTGTTATTGTTATCATAGAAGTATAAACGTAGCTCAGCCCTAATTGGTTATTACACAGACACAACCATGTGTCCAATTTCACAACAAAGGTTGCAACATTCTAACATTTGCGCAAGACTGGTTGTGTCATGTCTGATCCGCAGTTGGCACCTGTTCATTGTATCCAATGCGCAATAGAATAGGTCCTTTGAAGTTCGGACCCGTAACACCAATATCCCATAGGACATTAAACGCGATTACGCTTTTATTGTTGTCGATGTTGGTTATAGGCTACTGTAGTCCACACAAAAGTTATTATATCTCATTTCGAAGGTTGTGCTGTGTTGTCATCGTCATGTAGTAATAAGCCCATCTAACTTGATGATATAGATGTTACGTTGACAAATCCTCCACATGTTTACTGTGTGGCGCGAGTTCGGGATCGATTCCAAATGAATTATTGCCAGACATGTTTCTCTTGTGTGTTCATGACTTTGTAGCACTTATGGCAATAGGGAATAAACAGAAAGAAGCGAAGGAAAAGCAGAATAGAGATTGATGCCGATCGAAAATGGTCACATATTAACTGTAGCCAATCATGATTTTCAGGAGACAATCATCAAATGTGACTGCATGACTATATGATGAGAACTTTGACATATATATGTCATGTTAATCTTATTTGATTTAATGGGATAGGCTAAACGTAATCCGATGCGTCAAATAGGCATCCAATGGACTGAAATTGTCACAGTAGGGATCCTGTAGCCCTCTCATGTCCCTCTGTTTTACACGCACAGACGAGCACGCGCACGAATACACACGCATACACACGCACAAAGGTAATTTCCTCCGATTCTAGGCAGAAGGTTAATCAAGCGAACATACATTTTCATGGAAATCATAACGCGCCGTATGCTCGCCATACATGTTATATAACGAATGGGTTGAACAGCCAAAAGCTCACTCTTCGTTGTTGGGATTTTGCACATTTTCTGCCATTTTGCCATGCGACCGTAGGCCGCAAATCAGCTGAAAATGCCTGAGTAGAAACATGGCTGCCCGGTAGAAGAGCACTCCCAGAAAGAGGCGAGTGCCGTGGACTGACGGCCTGCAATAATTGTCAAATAGCACTAAAAATCGCGCAAACCTTTTTTATTGACAAACATCATGTAAATCAGTCGAACAAGCTCAGCTGGTCAACACCAATACTCTATTGAACATTAAATGTAATTAATAACGCGTATTTTAATTACCATTGTCACTTAATAGTTCTGCCTATTGTCCTGTGAATGTACACTACAGTTCTATTGGCCAGTAGATGGTCTGTGGTTAGTGGTAGCAATTAGTGAATTGCATTGTTGCCTGTCAGACATTTAATTTATATTCACTGATATCAAATAAATGATAGTCTGATTGGTTAGATGTTAAACATGATTTTTCACACGTTAGCCTACAGCCTATTTTCACTGATATTTTATTTTACTGTACAAGGGATTTATCCTCTGTTCTTTCAAACGGTCTAGTATTTAGAAGTAATGCAGGATACATTCATGAATAATTCACCATAGGCCTACATGCAATATATAAGTATGTTTTTATTCTTAGATGTAGTATTTCCTCTCACCCTTTTCATTGCACTCAGTATTATGTTGTCATCGCTCAGTCTTTCTGCACAGACAGATCTCCCCAGACAGGCAGCTAGGTCTATAGAGATGGTAATATTTTCTTGTTATGGTCCTGTTAATAGAATGTTTGACCTCTCCTTTCCCCCTCTCCCTGACCCCATACATTCAGACAACATGGACACCTTTAATAGCTGTAGGTCAGAGGTTCACTTATTATAGAGTCATGCTTGGAGGATGACATATTTGTGTTAATGTCTGTTTCTCCTCTGACAAGCTGTCACGCACAGTCACACACACAGCACACATGGCACCACATGCACTCAAACACACGCGCACAGGCGCAGACACACAGGGGCACACACACACACACACACAGGCATAACTCTGTAGAAGACCTGACTCCATCTGGTGTGAATATGATTGTATTTCCCTTATTTGGTTTGAGTCATCACATTAACATTGACTCATTCTGAAACCTATTATCTTAGTCAGTGACTAATTAATTTAGCTTTATTCCATTTACCAAAAGGTGCTATTGTTTCCAGTTATTCTACTTTTGAAGATGTTTTGAGGCGATTTCACAGCCAAACTGTATTTAGTACAACACTATCATAAACATCAGAGGAAGAAACCCACACACAGAGAGACAGGCAGTCCTCTGTCTCTAGCACAGGGACGTCATATCGTCATGTCAGACATTCCCACAGCAGGCAGCACGACCTTGTGAGGGAACTGTTTTTCCCTGGTAGCAGGTTAGTTAGTTGGGTCTATACTGTGGCCTCAGCAGGGCCTTCCTGTCCTGTCCCTGTCCCTCAAGTCACAGCCAGGGCAGATTGACCCATGGGACCCCAAGTGAGGGGATCCACCTTCTGATTATGGAAACAAATACAACATGTTTGTTCTAAAGAGTTACAGTTAGGGTTAGACCTCCACGTTACGGATTTCTGTTCTTGATTGCAGTGCAGTGTTAGGCCTAGTGCCATGGTCCACCTTCCACAAGGGCCAGTGCAGTGGTGGTATTGGTCTTGTCATTTCAATCAACAAATTCCATGGCTTGATAATTGTAGCATTGTTAAAGTAGATAAGTAGGCTACACTGAAAATCGCATGTGCAAGTGAAATCCTTGAGCAGCGTTGTACTCAGGGTACTGGCTGTATACAGTATGGGAACAACACAGCCGGTCAGGGACACATAGAGGATAATATGGCTGGTGTACTGCATAGACACAGACAGTATAGCTGTTAGAGAAATTAACTAGGGAATAATAAGACTCCAGTAGAGAGGGAAAACATGGAATCCCTTGCAGTTATAGACAGTGTTTGATATGTAAATGTTCAGTCAGTGCAAGGTCTTACATAGAAGACACCCTGTTGTGAAGGGGAAGCAAGCAATTTTTTATTTCATTGTAATAAAATTATAGATTTGTGCTGATAATACCAGGATTAGTGAATGTGGACTACATGGAATTTATGATTTTTTTGTCCAGAAAATGTATTTAGTCCATCTGTGTATGATTATGCAAATATATTTTTTGCTTATATCTCGTGAAATATTGTGTGTCTGTAATTTCCAGTTGAAGCATAGATTTGTGTAGGATAGAATGTAAATCTGGGTTGCTGTTGAGTTTTTATCCCACACTGTCCTGACAAAAGACTGCATTATAATGTTGTTCAACCACATACAAATGCCGGCCAATACCGTAAATGCACAATTCGAGAGCTTTGAGGTTGATATCATAGAGATCCTATTAAATTACTGTTCGTATTCTAATTCCTAATTCTATGGTTGATATGCTGTTTTGTCATGGCAACGGTTGAGCTGTTTGTTTGAGACCTCAGTAAAACCTTTGTCATAAAGGATCACTGAAGGTAATGATATAAGGAAAGGAAGTAAGTGCTCTTGGCATGAATGAGGATACTCAGCTGCATATGGAGGGTCAAATCTGCTGTTTTTCCACATGTGGTACCTCTACCTCACTTGAAATGTTAATGTTGTTATTATTACAGTACAATAACTTGATATGTTTAAGATCCTGAGGTTTCAGGAATAGCACTGAGCTAAGGTTGAAGAACTGATCCTCTTGAATAATTAAATACATTTTCATTCTAATTTTAATCACAAATATTTTGTGCACTGTTGTGGCGAGTGAAAGCTTTGGACTATGGGCCTGCTGTGTACAGCCGGCTGGTCGGTCGCCCCTCCTGACCCTGTGCTGTTGGGCAAGACTATAACTAGCTTTCCTCCTGCCCTGGGCATAGTTAAACTCCTCTAATTCCTACAACACACACACACACACACACACACACACACACACACACACACACACACACACACACACACACACACACACACACACAGCCAGCCAGCCCTGCCTTACCGTGGCCCACCACTACATTATGCAGCAATCTCCCTGTAAATCTTGTGTCATTATCCTGTGAAATCTGTTAAGACTTGTTTAAGCTGCCGGCTTTGAGAAGTGAGAGTTGTGATGACGGAAACCCAGTGTCTGACACGTGTCCCATTTTAAACTGAGCTCTCCTGTGTGTGTGTCACCTACCCACTTGGGCACAGACGTCAATTCCATGTCTATTCCACGTTGGTTCAACGTAATTTCATTGAAATGACTTGGAAACAACGTTGGTTCATCCAGTGTATGCCCAGTGGGTAGCTACTGGAAGTATTTCTGGGGATCTCGGTGTAGAAAATTCAGTTTGAATATGAAAGTATGCATGCAGAAAAGTCATGGTTTACAGAGTGCACATCATTTTGTTTCCTTTGGACGTGTGTCTGGATTCCTTTGGTTTTAATGCTTTTAACAGAGAGAGAGGCAGAGAGAGCGAGTGAGAGGCAGAGAGAGAGAGACTGAGAGGCAGAGAGAAAGAGAGTGAGAGAGAGATTGTTACAATTCATGTTGTATCTAGCTTATTTTATCAACTTATTACACTAAAACAGGATCCTTGACCACTAATTTACCAATATGATGTTAAATTTGGAACAGGATTAAATTAGCACTGCTAATAATATATCAGAGGCCCATCCCAAGACCTTAGGAGTTAAAAAGCGCTGACTTTGACTATAGGCTATTTGTTTGTATTGACCGCTCCCACATCCTCCTAAGTTACCTTCAGTTGGTCATGTGGCTATAGACAGAGGATGTATACACTTCCTACCAAATGATGAGAATCACACCCCCTCTTCCTCTCTGTGGTGGAACAGAACAGGCCACACACACAGCAGCATTCTGTCTCTGTGTTAGTCAGTTCCAGCCACAACTGTACGTTATCTCTCTCTACCACTCCCACAGTACAGTACAGTATAATACAGCCGCAACAGGACACAGTCACTCGCTGTCGTCATGTGAGTAGGAACTCACAAATCAATGGAGCAGCAGTTTCATAGAAATGCTGTATAAAGACTTCATCAGACGCTCTGTTGCTTTTCTTTCAAGTAGTCTCTTTGTCCTGTTCATGTTCCAGGACTCCCTGGAAAACAGTGAGTTGTTGCTGGTGGACTATCCTGGTTAGATAAAAGATAACCTGAACTGATCTTTTCAGAACTTTTCAGAATTCACACCTATATTATATTTTATTCTCCCACCTCTGAGATAGGCATAACTACAGCCCAGGACTGTAGCCCAGGACTGTAACCCAGGACTGTAGCCCAGGACTGTAACCCAGGACTGTAGCCCAGGACTGTAGCCCAGGACTGTAGCCCAGGACTGTAGCCCAGGACTGTAGCCCAGAACTGTAACCCAGGACTGTAGCCCAGGACTGTAACCCAGGACTGTAGCCCAGGACTGTAGCCCAGGACTGTAACCCAGGACTGTAGCCCAGGACTGTAGCCCAGAACTGTAACCCAGGACTGTAGCCCAGGACTGTAACCCAGGACTGTAGCCCAGGACTGTAACCCAGGACTGTAGGCCAGGACTGTAACCCAGGACTGTAGCCCAGGACTGTAACCCAGGACTGTAGCCCAGGACTGTAACCCAGGACTGTAGCCCAGGACTGTAGCCCATGACTGTAACCCAGGACTGTAACCCAGGACTGTAGCCCAGGACTGTAGCCCAGGACTGTAGCCCAGGACTGTAGCCAGGACTGTAACCCAGGACTGTAGCCCAGGACTGTAACCCAGGACTGTAACCCAGGACTGTAGCCCAGGACTGTAACCCATGACTGTAGCCCAGGACTGTAACCCAGGACTGTAACCCAGGACTGTAACCCAGGACTGTAACCCAGGACTGTAGCCCAGGACTGTAACCCAGGACTGTAACCCAGGACTGTAGCCCAGGACTGTAACCCATGACTGTAGCCCAGGACTGTAGCCCAGGACTGTAACCCAGGACTGTAGCCCAGGACTGTAACCCAGGACTGTAACCCAGGACTGTAGCCCAGGACTGTAACCCATGACTGTAGCCCAGGACTGTAGCCCAGGACTGTAACCCAGGACTGTAACCCAGGACTGTAACCCAGGACTGTAACCCAGGACTGTGTGTCTGTGTGTTTGTGTATACCCTCGGCCTCCAGACCAGGCCTGCTCTAGTCTGTACTGTGTGACAGGAGCCCAGCAGGTGTGGCTGGTTACTGGCAGTGGTTGCTGCTGAACCCTGTCCCAGGGGTCAGAGGGTAACTGGGAAGTATTTTTGTAGGGAATTTACAGTCTAAGATGTAAATGCTGAAGTAGCCTCACACTCAATCACTCTATTAATACCGCACTGACTCCTGACACCCTGGCGGGTACTACCCTGTCCCTTTTTCAGGGCAACACAACCACTCTCACTATTCTAGGGCTGGGCTGGGTGGATAGGCACACTCTTAGAAAGAAGGGTTCCAAAAGGGTTCTGCGGCTGTCCACATAGGAGAACCCTTTTTGGTTCCAGTTAGAACTCTTTTGGGTTCCATGTAGAACCCTCTGTGGAAAGGGTTCCATATGGAACCCAAAAGGTTTCTACCTGGAACCAAAAGGGGTTCTTCAAAGGGTTCTCCTATAGGGACAGCCAATGAACCCTTTTTGGTTCTAGATAGCACCTTTTTTTCTAAGAGTGTAGGGGATAGCCTATATATTTGGAATTTGATATGATGACGATATGTACAGTTAATTGTGTGCACACGATAAATACAAATTCTATGTATTTCCCCAATGCCCAGACCTGTCACACATACACACATACACAGTGCACACACAGGTTTGCATCGTCTTCACTTTGCTGTTGATCTATGTGCTTGTCCATGTAATGTTTCTGCACTAATATCATGTTGTTGTACTTAGTCAGGGCCATTAATCACTTATGGAGGATGAGGCTCAACATCTATCTGCTTTCAATGGACTTAGTCAACAGTAACATGGGGTGCCGAGCCCGTTACGGTCGAAAAGTGGAACATTCTACTGATTAAGCATGAATCACTTGCAGTATGCTCATCTGTGCAGAGCAGGGCAGGGTAGTAGAAATGATTCCTGGGTGTTAGGCTAACAACTGTGTGCTGAGGACTGACTCTCTCTCTCTCTCTCTCTCTCTCTCTCTCTCTCTCTCTCTCTCTCTCTCTCTCTCTCTCTCTCTCTCTCTCTCTCTCTCTCTCTCTCTTTTTCTCTGTCTGCGCGTGTGTGTGTTTGCGTGTGTGTTTGCCTGTCCATTCCACAGGGTTGTCAAAGAGGAGATTTCCGACGACAACGCCAAGTTGCCCTGCTTCAACGGGAGAGTGGTGTCCTGGGTGAGTGAGATGAATGGCGCCCCCGCGGCGTCGCCCCCTGTCCCATAGCTCCCCTCCCCGTCCCATTGCTCTTCTCTCCACCTCGCTGCGGCTCGTTGGCTCAGCGGTAGCAGAAGATACGTGTAGCGTTACGCTCCATATAGTGTATCTACCTAGAGAGATCACAATAGCACGCCTCCACAGTGCAACACTCGAAGACTCTACAGCATGGAAAGATTCACTTATTGTTGAGCTTCTATGCATAGTGCCTTATACAGGTATGAGCTAAGCCAATGGGAGATGAACCAAGGCATGGTTACACAACGACATCACAACACTGTCCAGGCTGGACAGTTTTACTAGCAATATCATACAGTATCCTACCAACAAATTAGGTCAGTTAACAATGATTTACATTGGGCCTTGTCACAAGTCTAACATAGGCCTACATAATGATACGAGACACAGGTTAGTTTGGTATAGTTGTACATAGTGCTAGTAGCAGTGATGCATACATTATCATGACAGGCTGTACGACATGCCATTCCTGTGAATGATGTCTCGAATGACATGCTGTGACGAGGTGATTTACTGTATCACCATCAGGAAAACAAGTCAACTATAACATAGCAGAGTGATTGAACAAGAAAAGTATGGTAAGAGTGGTCCAAAAAATTAAATTAAAATAATTTGTAGTCAGTGTGCCTAACAATCCTCAAAACACAAAAGCTAGATGAAAAGTAAAGTATTGCAAACTCTAAATAGATATTTCTATAAAATGCTGCATTTTATATGAGGTTTTCCCAGTGTCTTAATCATGTTCCAGTGTTATTAGATTCTCCCTCTGGCATGTTCCTTTAACACTCATTATTATGGTTCAAATGAAAGCAGAGCAGCTGTATCTATGGGCCATTTTACATAAGCCTTTGTGCTCACACGCACACACAGTCACCAGTGTGAAAGCAATGTGAGCTGCGACGTTCCCTCTGTTTCCCAATGTATTTATGCATAGCCACCAGCTTTCCTCAGGCCCCTTCGATGCATCTCATTTAATACAGTATCTCTCTTTTATGTCTCTCAGATAGTTATCTTATGTCTGTTTTTGTGTATCTGTGTCTGAATATCTGTTGTGTGTCTCTGAGTCTCTCTCTATGTCTGTTTTTGTGACTGAATATGTTTGTCTGTCTCTTTGTCTGTAGCTCTTTTCCAGTCTGATTCTATGACTGTCTCTGTGTGTATGGCTATGTGTTTGTTTATCTCTATTTTCAAATGTGTCTCTGGTATTTTGTCTCTGACTCACCCCTCTCTCTCTCTCTCTCTCTCTCTCTCTCTCTCTCTCTCTCTCTCTCTCTCTCTCTCTGTGTGTGTCTGCAGCTGGTCCTGGCAGAGAGCTCTCACTCTGATGGGGGGTCCCAGTGTACAGAGAGCCACCCAGAGCTGCTACCCCCCCTGGAGAGAACAGGGGGCATCGGTGACTCCCGCCCACCCTCCTTCCAGTGAGTACATGGCACTGGCTCCATATGTGTCCCATTGCACATAAACACCATGCACACATCATTACACAAATTACACACACAAGTACACACGCACACACACACACACACACACATGCACCATGTCACCTTTCTAATTCTCTGCAAGCCATATGCTAATCAGAATCTGGAGAGCTCATCACAGAGATTCAACCCACACGGGGGCCAAGCCGAGTGCACACAGGAGTTGGAGTTGCGTGTGTGTAGGTGGGTGTGTAAGTGTGTAGGTGTGTGTGTAAGTGTGTAGGTGTGTGTGTGCCAGGGTTCACGCTAGCAAACTCTCGCTTACCATGCTCACCAATGAAGTGGCTGCCCTCCCATCCGTGGGGAAGCGCGTTAGTCGGTCTGCTCATCTATGTAGCTAGCTAAGCTTCCTCAAAGCGGCTCCAGAAATAGCCATGATAGGGTAAACATCTTCAGGGAGAGACTGCTGCCATTGAATGCTTCCTATTAGTGTTGAGACACTAAAAGCACCAATCCAGCCTAAATTAATAGTGATGCTAGGTAGCCTTAGCTAGCGCTACACTGCTATCTAGAACCTAAAAGGGTTCTTCGGCTGTCCCCATAGGAGAACCCTTTGAAGAACCCTTTTTGGTTCCAGGTATAACCCTTTTGGTTCCAGGTAGAACCCTATTGGGTTCCATGTAGAAACATTTCCCCAGAGGCTTCTACATGGAACCCAAAAAGGGTTCTCCTATGGGGACAGCCAAAGAACCCTTTTGGAACCCTTCTTTTCTAAGCGTGTAGTCGGCTGTACCTGCGCCAAAACCCCAGTATGTTTCATCCTATAGCTTGTTCTCCATCTTCTTTTTAAATAGCAAGCCAACCTGTTTTCAGCACTGTTATTTCCATGACTGATCAAAACTCATTTTCTCATGCTTTCTCTTCTTTCTGCAGCAGACATATGCAGAGCAATATGTTGGAACATTAAATCACAATATCGAATCGCAATACATATAGAATCATGAGAATCGCAATACATATTGTATCGGCACCTACGTATCGTGATAATATCGTATCGGAAGGTCCCTGGCAATTCCCAGCCCTACCAGTTAAGAGTTAATAAATATATATTATGAGGTCAGACAATGTGTGGTGTTATTACTACATCGATGGGTTAAAAGCTTAGGCGCAAACTCCACTTCTCAAATCTTGTTTGACCCTTATGCAAGCACTAGACTTTGACTTCAAACAGACTGATTAAAGATTCTCACTGCACTTGTTAAGAGAGAAACCCCCAAAGCCAAATTTAACAGGAAATGCTGTGGGCCCTGGGCTGTGCTGGAGTTGTTGTTGCCATTATAGCAGTGTGTTAGCTTCTGCAGGGGTCTGTATTGAGAGCATGCAATCTGTCATGTTCCAGTATCTCTTTATCTACTGTTTGACATCCTGGCTTTTTTTGCCCTCTGCGGGCTGCTGCTCCCTGCTGCTTGGCTGTCAGCCTGCCTGATGATTTTATTGTTCGGGCCTCCTCTCTTCCTGCTGTGTCTACTGCCACCTTGTGGTCCAATATGAGCATGTCAGCTCGGCTCCCACACTACAAGGATTTAGCTTTCCTCTTTCTCCCCCCTTCACTTTCTCTCCCCTTGCTCTCTCTCGCTCCCTCTCCCTCTCTTTCAGACAGGCAGTCTTTTTTCTCTGGTCATGAATAGGCCTATGGTGAATTCCCCATAGTGAGCTTCTGTCATTCTCAAAACCTCAGCCTCATTCTGAAAATAGCCAGAATATTATTACCAGTTCATTTTGTTATTGTGCTTTATTCATGTATTTCATGGATCCATTCCTGTATGAATGGCTGTGTTTGATGGAGGATAGAATAGATAGAATAGGTGTTTGGGCTGAGTGTGGTGCAGAGCAGGCAGAATTAATGTGCTTCTGCCTGGTAATCCGGATTAGCGGACACCCATCTCTGTTTCCCGGGGGGGGGGGGGTGATGATAGGAGGTTAGCGGGGTGGGGGGAATCACAGCTGCAGCACCCCATCCCCCTCTCCCAACCCAGCCTCCCTCCCTTGGTAATCTCACACAGGATCAACCGACACAGGCGATCAGCCTACCCCCTACCAGGCTGGACTGCTGCCATAGACACACAATATCCACACCACACTAGCCAATCCCTGCCATAGACAAATAATATTAACATACTGCCCCATCCATGCTTTATCCCTGCCTGAGACAGATAATAACCACTAGCTACAGACACAAAATGCCTCACCTGATCTATACCAGTGACTAATACAGTGTGTGTTTTTGCACAATGTAAGCATTAGCATACATATTTTGACCTGTTCTGGAGAGGCACAGATGCATCATTACATTCAGATGTAGAAACATGTTTACCCTTCATCCCTCTGATTGAGCATGGCACAGCCGACCACAGCTTGTCTACGCCTGTGTTGCTACTAGTGGTCCTCTGTAGCTCAGCTGGTAGAGCACGGCGCTTGTAACGCCAGGGTAGTGGGTTCGATCCCCGGGACCACCCATACACAAAAAAAATGTATGCACGCATGACTGTAAGTCGCTTTGGATAAAAGCGTCTGCTAAATGGCATATTATTATTATTATTATTACTATGTATATATTTGTTGTTAATGTGCATGCGTCAGCCCATGGCTCCTAAGGCTGATGAGATGGCAGCTTTTATACCCTGAGGACCATACTGCATGAGTTACTTACTGTGTAGTCGTGTACTTGTGTACCTACGTATATGAACACTAGTGTGCGCATGCGTTCGTGTTTCCCGTGTGCGTTCATGCATGATGCATGCATGTATAGGTCCAGTACATCCCTGAGTGTGTATGTGCAGAGAGAGAGCAGTGTTCAGCAGGCTGGGTTGGTTGAGTTGTGTTTCTCACCAGCTTCAGGTTTCCTTGGTGTCTAGTGGTGGGTGGGTTTTACCCTGCTACCCTGAGGCTAAAGCCTCTCACCCCCTCTGATAGGATAACCTTCCCTCCAGCCCTGTACAGTATGAGATGTGTCCCAGCTCAGCCCACACCTGCTCTACCGGTCCCACACACACACACAAACACGCACACCCCTTCACCCTCCATCCTCCACCCTGCCACAGGCATCATCTGGGCTTTCAATGGCCCTCCTCATTAGTACCAGGCAGCATTGGACAGAATGCATCCCTCTCAGGGTATCTGGTCATTAATGACACTTAGTGAAACACACATCACATACCACACCACAACAACACATCGCTCATGGCCAGAGGGACTGAATTTGAAACAGAGTCATAATTTGTAATAGAATAAATGTGGCAAAAACAAATGAAGACATTAATAAGTGCGTTTCTATAGCTTCCAAAATATTTTGTACAATGGTGGGGGAGTGCCAAGATGGAGGCACAGTGGCTTCAACACAGCACCCCCTATTAGTCATCTAGTGTATATATAAATCATTGGTTTCATTGTGGATCTACAGTAATTAAACATTTTGAATGTGTGTATTTCAGTGCCAATGCGGTGAGCAGTCGGGACGGCCTGGACACAGAGACGGGCACAGAGTCCCTCCTGAGCCACCGTAGGGAGAGGGAGAGAGAACGTGCACGGAGGAGAGCACGAGAGACTGAAAGTGAGTAACAATACACACATGATTGGGATAACTACCTAAGTACAGTATGTATATCATATCAGTATATCAGTATATCATTACACATCATTTTAGCAATATACCTCACACTGCTGACATTGTTCAGTAACACCCCGAAAGGGTGGACTGTAAATCATGTCTAAAACAAATCAGAGGGTTCACATCTTCTGGTGACAGGTAAGTGGAACAGTTTGACCAAGATTGCTTTCAGCACTCTCTCTCATTCCCAAGACACCAATCTTTTTTTTTCTTAAGTGGGGTTCAGGTTCATGGGCAGAGGCTATTTTCATTTTAGTCATTTAGCAGACACTCTTATCCAGAGCAACTTACAGTTAGTGAGTGCATACATTTTCATACTGGCCCCCCGTGGGAATCAAACCCACAACCCTGTTGTTGCAAACGCCATGCTCTACCAACTGAGCTACACGGGACTAGTTTCCACCTGATAGTTTAACCTCAGGATCTGTGGGAGGACTGTTCTTCCTATTATGACCATGTATGGAGTATAGCAGATGAATGGGTGGTGGATGGATGGGCCCCCCCAAAAAAAAAAGTATAGCACATGTAGCGTTAGAGCTGCCTCTTGGTTACTGTGAAAATCTGAAACCAGCTTTGTATGTTTTTGCTATTGGGAAAGTATTCAAAGAAACAATTCTTTGTTGTTGCATATTTTATCCTTACTGTATGTACACATAGAGTATCGTGAATAATGGACATGGGAAAATGTCAGTAAACTCATGAGTCTTGGTTAAGAAGAAATACTCTTCATTTGTTGTTACTGTCATGGAAACATTTTCGCACTGAGCTCAGCAAAGAGTTGTAAGAAGGTCACTTGGAGAGGAGGGGGGCTTCCTCAATCCTCCTTCAGGGACATTCCTCTCATCCCAGCATTCTATTGTACAGAGAGTAACTAAGCACATTACATGTCATGTCTCTTTCTACACTCAGAATGAATGTTTGCAGTGTAGTGCTTTGAGAAATACCAGATTTTAAGATGGCACTTCGGACAATATCATTATTAGCAAGCCTGATTCTTCCAATGATAATAGTCACTCCTCCTCATATCCACCCTTATTCCTGTTTATACACTACTCCTGGATCTGGTTCAACAGTGTGATGATGTTGGTGTCTATATTTTCCATTCAACAACTACTGTAATGTGTCAGCCTACAGTCTCTGCTGTCTGTCACCCCTGTCTGTTTCTCCTCCATCCACCCACAGCAGATAGAGTCAGAGCCAGTCCTTTATCTCTTTATCTTATCACTCCATCTCTTCCTCCCCTGATCTGCTGTTCACAGCGAGCCTGGCTGTGTGGATCCTGCAGCTCCAGGCTCATTAACCAAATACTCATTCATTTATGTGGCTTAATTAGGATGAGCAGGATAAAGCATCAGGCTGGTTGGTACTGTAGAGACGAGAGAGCTGTAATGTCTATGTGTAATACATGAGCATGTGTGTAGCTGTTGTCCTACTGGGAAACAAACTACTATCTCTTCTCCTCTCAATACAGCCTTTGTTTTTATAGTCGCTCTGTTAAGTTCTGATTTGAGAAACTGAAAATATGGCTGTGTGTCATGTCCCTGTAGCCCTCTCTAGAAATAGCAGCCAGTAGCAGACCCTCTGTTGAAGGAGTAATAATCTCTCTCTCTCTCTCTCTCTCTCTCTCTCTCTCTCTCTCTCTCTCTCTCTCTCTCTCTCTCTCTCTCTCTCTCTCTCTCTCTCTCTCTCTCTCTCTCTCTCTCTCTCTCTCTCTCTCTCTCTCTCTCTCTCTCTCTCTCTCTCTCTCTCTCTCTCTCTCTCTCTCTCTCTCTCTCTCTCTCCCCTCCCTCCATCTGGTTTCATTGCCTGGCGGCCTGCTAGTTAGTTAGTGCTAATTAAATGAGAGTGTCAGAGAAGAGGGCATGTCCCTCACGGTGAACACAGTGCTTCATGGCTCATAAAACGCTGCCCTACACTGCTCAATATAATCCAATTCAATTAGGCATTATTTGTTTAGGGCTCTTTATACAATGCCATGGTAGTCACTCAATCTGTGTCCTTGACTTAAAGGCCCAGGACTATCCAGCAACATGTAAAGTTATCCTGCCTGGCCCTGCAGCAGTAGTATAGCAGGAATTCCCCTCTTTCTTTAAGTGCCACTGTGTCTGTGTGAATGCAGCCTGCTTTACAATGAACAGAGCAGGGTGAATCAGTGTTTTAACAGAGGTAAACGTATCCCTTGTTCTCTCATTTCTGGTTGTAGGTATATGAGAATGAATGGATGAATAATGCAGTGTTTGACAAGGTGAGGAGAGTGGACAGGTGTAGATTGGGCCCACAGGACACTGTGGAGGTATGGGAGAGGATCTGTTTCAGGGCCACAGGCGTTTTAGCTCTGCTACCTGCACTGGGAGATGAGGGGGATAGGAGATGAACTGACACCCCTGTCTGTCTGCCTGGCTATATCACGCTATGGGTTTGGCAGGACTATTTTGACACCTACAATAGGTGTATTGACTTCAGAGTGGTCTTACTCTTCACTGTATAATAACCTAATCAAAATGTAGGCAGCAGTAATGCAGAATATTTCTATTCAATTAAAATGTATAGAGGTCAAATGAGCATTGCTAAATGTTTAAGATGCTTGGAACCTAGTGTTTACCAACATTTTAAATTTAAACATTTGCTATTATGTGAAATGTATTGTGACGAAGGGAGAGCTCGAGCTTCGTACTGCTGAGAGGCTTTGGCGCCGTTAATCACCTGATGTCACCATCACCTGTGGCGGTTAGAGATATGCTCGTGCACCATATCAAATCCCATCAAATGCTGGGCTTTCGCTCCGTGCTTTGGAATGCAGTTCTCAGAGAGGGATTATCAGACACTCAGTCGCGTGCCATGGGATGGGAGTGCGGGGTAATATTTTTGCGCTACCAGTTCGTTCAGTTTCTCAGTGCGTCACACGACAGCACTGTCTCGCTGATCTGACTCTCGCGGTTGAGGTAAAATAATCAAATTTGCTAATGGAATCGCTGTATAGGGTAGTTTGTAGTCCACTGGCTGTTAAATGGTAGATACATGTGATGGAATTAAATGATATAGGTGGTTTTATTTTAGGTTTATGCAGGTTATTGTCTAACCTCTTCAGTAGTACATTAAAAGGCTATCTGTAGCCTACCTGTTATTATGTGTTAAATTATTTTGGCAATTTTATATTTTGCAATGCTAGTAAAGAAATCCATTCTAGATATGGCTGAACGAGGAAGCAACTATTATTATCATCGTCCAGCTGCTGAAAACAATCTATAGATGGGCTACCTTTTATGCAAGTATTTATTGTCCTATTGTGTAGGCTACATTCTATTGAAGAGTTTGACTGTTTTGTTAATGGAATAGCCTAAGTGAATGTATTTAAGACAGTCTAATAGATAGCGATCATAATGACTTATTATATCCTACTTGAGCACCCACCTTATCATAAAACCTTAATTTTAGCAGATAACATATGATATTCCCATCCCTCATGATAATTACTTTATGGCTCTAAAATAATTAAATGAAAAAAATAAAAATCTGATTTTAAGAATGGGGGATAGAAAAATGCCTGCTTTGACACTAAAGGCTTATAGTTCACAGCACAATGTCCCAAAATAGAATAGGTTTGATTTAATGTTTTTTGTATTGTTTGGTCAGTGAGTATAGTAGCAGATGACATGTCAATTAATCAGGTGTAAGCATACCACAATGCCCAGGACTGTAAAAGTCAGACATTTGCAGAATTTGAATACGTCAAGATACCTTGCTGTCACTGACTGTGATGAGCAAAAAGGAGAAAAGATTATGTTGAGTGATTGTGTTATCTCTCCTCGATTCACAGTATCTTTCTCCAAATTCACTATTTTCTTTTGGTCTTTTTCCACTGCCTTCGTTGTAGATAAGGATTGGAGTCTGCCTGCCGGCAGCCTGTCATTGGGCAGAGAACCTGGTCCCTCTCACAGGGGTTGAGAGACAGACAGGTGCTGGGAGAGAGGGGACAGAGCATTACACAGACACCAGACAGTCTCAGTTTTGCTGCTGTTTAGTTGTGTGTGTGCGTGTGTGTGTGTGTGTGTGTGTGTGTGTGTGTTGTTATATATCCCGGGATGAGGATTGTACTGCTCTTCTGAAGAGAGTGGTTGTATGTGTGTGCGCCCTTTGGGCTCAGTCAATAATGGGCTCAGTCAGTAATGGGCTCAGTCAGTAATGGGCTCAGTCAATAATGGGCTCAGTCAGTAATGGGCTCAGTCAGTAATGGGCTCAGTCAGTAATGGGCTCAGTCAGTAATGGACACCACCACATTATTGGAATGTTTTAGTTGCTCGCGGAGAACGCAGGGTCAGCCACGCCCTCGCCGCTTTGCCAGAGCCTTCCAGCCAATCCGCTGTCACCCTGCTGAGACAGGACCCCTCCCCTGCCACTGTACGTATTGGGGGTAGATGTGGGAGAGAGGTGTTGGGAATTTGGGACACTGATGTTATTGTTTTGGTAGATCACTGTCTTATTAAGAGGTAGCTCTTATCTGCCACTGCCCACTGATAACACATGAGCTGAAGTCTATGGTATCATATTTGATGATAAACTGCATAATTACAACTGCATAAAGATGTTCTTCACAAGTCCACTGAAACCTTTGTTTGCCATACCATCACATACAGTATAGGTACAATGCCATGTTTGCCACAGGACTGCCTTCTGTAATAGTGAATCACTAGTAAATGCCTCCTTGGCCCAGTTGGTCTCTGATATCCTCCTGTATTGAGGATATTTTGAGCTTTTTCATCAGCCGAGTGCTCCGGTTGGTAATCCCTTCTCTCTTTCTCTGGTGCTTTCTAGACTGGCCTTTTAACCTCTTCTAAATCTTTGTCTTGGTTTCCGATTAGATGTCCTCATAGTGTCCTTAATACTAATCTTCTCTGGATGGTTTCCTATAACATTTGGAAAATATTTCTCGCATCATTTCTATATCGCTGTCTGTTGACATCTCCCACTCTCAGCTCAGAGTTGTCTTTCACTGTGTCACTTTTATGCCATTTAGCAGATGCTTTTATCCAAAGCGTCTAATAGTCATGCGTGCATACATTGTCACGTATGGGTGGTCCTGGGATTAGAACCCACTATCATGGCGTTGCAAGAGCCGTGCTCTACTAACTGAGCTACAGAGGACTACCGTGGAGTGTTGATATCTGACTGTGTTGATATCTGACTGTGTTGATATCTGACTGTGTTGATATCTGACTGTGTTGATATCTGACCTGTTGTTTTGTGGTTGTCTTCTCTCCAGTCCCTCGTATCAACGGCCACTCTAAGTCGGAGCGCACAGCGAGGGACTCTGCCATGGGCTACGACAGTGCCTCAGTAATGAGCAGTGAACTAGAGTCCAGCTCCTTCGTCGACAGTGAGGAAGATGAGGACGCTAGCAGGTAGATGCTTCCTCTCACTCTCGCTCTCTCTATGTCATCTTCCTCTCTTTTCATCAGTGGTTCTTTACAAAAAAAATACCATATCCCCTCTGACCTCTTCCCTTTTCCTGCTCCAGGGGTGCTGCCCTGCGGCTGACCCTGTGCTGCTCCCAACCTGCAGTGTATGTTGTGTGGTGGGGCTGGGCACTGTTATGTAAAAGAAGAAAGATAGTCGCACTATATATGCTCCCAATTATTTAATGTTTAAACACCAATGTTATAGCACACAGTGCCTTCTTCAAGGTTTCCCTTGTTTCTGTATCATGGACCAATGTATATTGTATTGTGTTGTGTCTTAGACTCAGCAGCTCCACAGAGCAGAGCTCGTCCTCTCAGCTGATGCGCAGACACAAACGCCGCAGACGGAGGCACAAAGTAGCCAAAATAGACCGGGTGAGTTCCCCTCAAAGGTTTTACTACGTCCCATGTGCATGTGAAAAAGAAAGAACCAGAATGGTTATGTGAATATGTCTGTGACTGTTTTATTTGCTCATTTACTTTCTTCCTCCTTCCTTTCCAGTCTTCGTCTTTCAGCAGCATCACCGATTCCACTATGAGTCTCAACATCATCACTGTCACACTCAACATGGGTAAGGCTTTCCCCTTTTTAATGTATCTCTTTTCTCTCTGACTCTTTCTTTTGTTCTACTAAGTATCATCAGAGTTCATATGTGTTTGATAAAGATATCATCAAGGTCCATTGACTGTAAACTGATTTATTTCTCTCTCTCTTCTCTCCTCCAGAGAAGTATAACTTCCTGGGTATCAGTATCGTAGGGCAGAGCAACGACCGGGGAGACGGGGGGATCTACATTGGCTCCATCATGAAGGGAGGAGCTGTAGCTGCAGACGGCAGGATAGAACCTGGAGACATGCTCCTACAGGTACACCCGCTATTAATGGGCCTAACATTTATTCTCTGTGTAATGTTGTAAAGTTATTCTATATGTTGCGTTCTGTGTGAGATATTATTTTGACCATATTTGTATGGTTTGTTGAGGGAATGAGCAAGTGCTTGCAAATTGGTTATAGATGTCCAGTGAAAAAGTTGCTTTGTGATTTCCATAGCATTACCAATGATGTTTGGATACAGTGTGTTTGACACAATGAATTGTAACAATAAGGGAAAGGGGAAACAGGTCCTGTGTTTCTGCCTGGCTTTGTTGTGACCTATTGACAACCATCTGAAATGGTCCTCATCACCTCCTTCCCCATAACCCTCTTTTCTACATGTTGTTTTTCTGCCTTTCCTTTTGCTTCCTGTTGTTAGTTCTCTTTGATGTCTGTATGGCTGGACTCAGACTAACCTCTCTGGCCACGCCTCCTCTTGTACACAATATACATGGTGGCTTATCAGTAGTTATTGTAGATCCAGCATATATTAACCCGATTTAATGTAGATCCAGCATGTATTAACCCGATTTATTGTAGATCCAGCATGTATTAACCTCATTTATTGTAGATCCAGCATGTATTAACCTCATTTATTGTAGATCCAGCATGTATTAACCTCATTTATTGTAGATCCAGCATGTATTAGCCCCATTTATTGTAGATCCAGCATGTATTAACCTCATTTATTGTAGATCCAGCATGTATTAACCTCATTTATTGTAGATCCAGCATGTATTAGCCCCATTTATTGTAGATCCAGCATGTATTAGCCCCATTTATTGTGGCTCCAGCGTGTTTTTCCACCCACTCATACATAAAGTATAAAGCTGCTTAGGATTTACTAGCTTTTATATGCGTCTGAAAGCACACTTGTGTGTATGTGTGTATGTCTTACAATAGTGCCCTAGATAATTAACTTGTAGACTGCAGAGTCCTAAAGCACTTGTTTATTTTGTTTCTTTATTCACTTGTTAATTTTGCCCAACCACTTGTTCAATTAAAGACATGATCTGTGAACATGGACGTTAACTGTTTTGTTGTGTTCCCCAGGTGAACGATGTGAACTTTGAGAACATGAGCAACGATGACGCTGTGAGGATCCTGAGAGAGATCGTCTCCAAAACAGGGTAAGAACAGTACTGTGTTACAGTGCAGGATTGTTGGCGATAACCCAGAAAACATTTCAAGATATGTTAAAATGTTGCGTGTGAACACGGTCACAGGTCAGGTCAGACAGTCAAAGGACATGGCTATTGGGTATTTACAGGATTTAAAGCTGAGCAATGGTAAGACTCTGGAGTACATTAGCGTTATATTAGAAATATCAGTGATGCTGACCTCTGACTGGTTAGATTGGATAACAGTGGGTTTGTATTTTAAACAACTTCTGCATTATTGACTATTGTATAATACAGACTCATATTTATCTCCATAATCCTTGTAGTTCAACCAAACATTTCCTTTTCCCCCCTATCATTTCCTCTTGTTCCTTTAACTACACAGGAGCTATAGAAGTGAGTAGAATGTATTTGTATTGTAACTGACGGTCTCCCCATGTGTCCTCCAGTCCTATTAGTCTTACTGTGGCCAAGTGTTGGGACCCGTCTCCACGAAGCTACTTCACCATCCCCCGGGGTAAGAAACTCACCGGTGTTCCACCAACAACAGGTTATTACCACTTACAAACAGGGTTCTCAAACTCAGCTGGAAACTCACTTTAGAAACTTTTGAAAAAACGTTTTGAAAATCTAAGTGTTTGTGCTTGTAAATTCATTTAGAGTAGAAGTTTGAGCACAAGTACTGGCTAACACAGTAGATGATGTGTGTGTGTGTGTGTTATGTTTGTGCAGCTGAACCAGTGAGGCCCATCGACCCTGCTGCCTGGATCTCCCACACAACCGCCCTGACCGGACCCTACCCACACTACGGTATGACCACAGTCACTCACACAAACTAATGCAATCACTAGACATAGCTGCACTCTCACTGTCCTAGAAAGACCACATACTGAATGTATTGTCACTCACTGTCTGTGAATGTGCTGTCTCAACCTCCTCTCCCCTTCAGAATTTGACGACTTGCCGTTATCTGCGAGTAAGACGGACATGTCAACCATCGTCAAGGTGATGCAGCTGCCTGACTCTGGTCTGGAGATCCGGGACAGGATGTGGTTGAAGATCACCATCGGCAACGCTGTCATCGGTGAGAGGGACTGGGGGACACGGACTACTACTAATAATGTGCCATTTAAATTGAGTAAATTAAGGGTTTAAAGTTGGACTTGAAACAGCAATCACTTCCCTTACTGTTAAACTGTGATGTCTGTTGCAAGACACTTCCTTGATATTGTCAACATAACATCTACTTGCTTGATGTGGTGTAGTTAGTTGATGCTATCAATATTATAGTGCAATAGAATCCTATATGAGTGTGTGCTGTTGTAGTGCAGACTACAGTGTGTGCTGCTATGTCACGTGGTGGACTGGCTCTACTCGACATTGTGAGGTTGTGATTCAGATTACAGTCTTAAACAGTGTGTTGCTGTGTGTCGCTGTGCCAGGTGCTGACGTGGTGGACTGGCTCTACTCGAGGGTGGAGGGCTTCAAGGACAGGAGAGATGCCAGGAAGTATGCCAGCAGTCTGCTGAAACATGGCTACCTGAGACACACCGTCAACAAGATCACCTTCTCAGAGCAGTGCTACTACACCTTCGGAGACCTCTGCCAAAGTACTGTCACTGAGCCACTTTGACATTAATATATTATGTACTGTATTTTATAATTAGAGGTGAATTTTTACTTGTGTTAAGTGTAGTGTAGAGTCCAATGGCAGTGTGTTTTTTACCTGTCATGAGAGGGGCTACCTCATAGATGTCACTAACTCTCTCTCTCTGTCTGTCTGTCTCTCTCTCTTTGTCTGTCTCTCTTTCTCTATCTTTCGCTTCTCTCTCAGACATGGCGTCTCTCAACCTGAACGAGGGTTCCAGTGGTGGGGGCTCTGAGCAAGACACCCTGGCCCCCCTCTCTCCCCCTGTCACCAACCCGTGGCCCCTGGGGGGTCAGCCATTCCCCTACCCCCCCTTCCCCTCCGCACCTCCAGGCTTCCCTCCAGGCTACTCAGACCCCTGCCACAGTTTCCACAGTGGGAGTGCTGGCAGCCACAACAGTGAGGGTGAGTCTGCAGGTCAGGGCTGCTAACTCTAACACCCTCATCAATATGAATGGGTCAGAGTGGATGACTAATTTGACCATATATGTCACCACGTTACTTTTCATGACAGCTAATGTCAACTGTTGACGAAGTATTGTATTTAAATTCCATAAGGCATATGCCTGTTCAGGTTAGCCTGTTTGGCCTGCTAGGAAATTAAGTTGACATAAGATGTCACACGCACACAGATACATATTTATGTAATAGAGGGTGTTCTAAAATGGTCTTATATTGTCAAGGTCGATCATGATTCAACATGGTTCATGCAGAGGACAGCTCTTCAGTACTGGGTGTGTACACTAAGGACCTTATCCACTTATGGCTGATTATTACTTGCACGAAATGATCAAATGAGGTCCCACCCTCCCATCAAATCTTGAACTATATTTTGTTTGATTTCAACATGACACTACACATTACATTGCCCTGTTACACATTACATTGCCCCTTTGCCCACGGTTTGTAATTGTTCCGACATGGTACTGCACTGAGGGAGAGTGGCTGCACTGGCTGCACTGAGGGAGAGTGGCTGCACTGAGGAAGAGTGGCTGCACTGGCTGCACTGAGGGAGAGTGGCTGCACTGGCTGCACTGAGGGAGAGTGGCTGCACTGGCTGCACTGAGGGAGAGTGGCTGCACTGGCTGCACTGAGGGAGAGTGGCTGCACTGGCTGCACTGAGGGAGAGTGGCTGCACTGGCTGCACTGAGGGAGAGTGGCTGCACTGGCTGCACTGAGGGAGAGTGGCTGCACTGGCTGCACTGAGGGAGAGTGGCTGCACTGAGGGAGAGTGGCTGCACTGGCTGCACTGAGGGAGAGTGGCTGCACTGAGGGAGAGTGGCTGCACTGGCTGCACTGAGGGAGAGTGGCTGGCCCCGTGTAGCTCAGTTGGTAGAGCATGGCGCTTGCAACGCCAAGGTTGTGGGTTCGTTTCCCAGGGGGGCCAGTATGAAAATGTATGCACTCACTAACTGTAAGTCGCTCTGGATAAGAGCGTCTGCTAAATGACTAAAATGTAAAAGTGTTATCAGGGTGGTGTGGTAATAACTAGTCTGTTTGGAGAATTGTTTAGTCTTTTGTTTTACATTTGTCATCGCATGCTGTGCTCTTCTGTCTTATTTCCAGCTTCTGTTCAAATCACTATGAAGTCAATCATCCAGACGTTGTCATTACATGCTTTTAGTCATCTCCCATTATTTCAAATTGCATTCAATCCTCATTGTCATGGAGAGTTCTGAATGGCAGAGAGGTGTGATACAGTAATGATACAGTTTCTTAGGGCAGAGGAGTGGTTAGGATGAATTATCAGTAGGACTGAGTGTATGCTTACATCTCTTATTTATCTTTTGCATAAGTAGTTTTATTCCGTTTGATATTTTGCTGTGTGTCTTGATTGACATTTGCAGTTTTTTTTCATTTGGAATTTCCAGGCGAGCATTTGTGGATATTCATCGTGTGTGTGTGTGTGTGTGTGTGTGTGTGTGTGTGTGTGTGTGTGTGTGTGTGTGTGTGTGTGTGTGTGTGTGTGTGTGTGTGTGTGTGTGTGTGTGTGTGTGTGTGTGTGTGTGTGTGTGTGTGTGTGTGTGTGTGTGTGTGTGTGTGAGAGAGAGAGAGAAACAGGACATTTGTTGGCGAGTATCTGAGTACATTTCATTGCTCTAACTCATCGTTCAGTGAGAGATCTGTAAAGTAAGTTAGGCTGCAGTTGGCTGGGTTGGGAGGTGACAGCAGTAGACAGGTTAGGCTGGGTTGGGAGGTGACAGCAGTAGACTGGGCTAGACAGGTTAGGCTGGGTTGGGAGGTGACAGCAGTAGACTGGGTTAGACAGGTTAGGCTGGGTTGGGAGGTGACAGCAGTAGACTGGGTTAGACAGGTTAGGCTGGGTTGGGAGGTGACAGCAGTAGACTGGGCTAGACAGGTTAGGCTGGGTTGGGAGGTGACAGCAGTAGACTGGGTTAGGCTGGGTTGGGAGGTGACAGCAGTAGACAGGTTAGGCTGGGTTGGGAGGTGACAGCATTAGACAGGTTAGGCTGGGTTGGGAGGTGACAGCAGTAGACTGGGTTAGGCTGGGTTGGGAGGTGACAGCATTAGACAGGTTAGGCTGGGTTGGGAGGTGACAGCAGTAGACTGGGTTAGGCTGGGTTGGGAGGTGACAGCATTAGACAGGTTAGGCTGGGTTGGGAGGTGACAGCAGTAGACTGGGTTAGGCTGGGTTGGGAGGTGACAGCATTAGACAGGTTAGGCTGCGCTGGGAGGTGACAGCAGTAGACTGGGTTAGACAGGTTAGGCAGGGTTGGAAGGTGACAGCAGTAGACAGGTTAGGCTGGGTTGGGAGGTGACAGCAGTAGACAGGTTAGGCTGGGTTGGGAGGTGACAGCAGTAGACTGGGTTAGACAGGTTAGGCTGGGCTGGGAGGTGACAGCAGTAGACTGGGTTAGACAGGTTAGGCTGGGTTGGGAGGTGACAGTAGTAGACTGGGTTAGACGGGTTAAGCTGGGTTGGGAGGTGACAGCAGTAGACTGGTTAGACAGGTTAGGCTGGGTTGGGAGGTGACAGCAGTAGACTGGGTTAGACAGGTTAGGCTGGGTTGGGAGGTGACAGCAGTAGACTGGGCTAGACAGGTTAGGCTGGGTTGGGAGGTGACAGCAGTAGACTGGGTTAGACAGGTTAGGCTGGGTTGGGAGGTGACAGCAGTAGACTGGGTTAGACAGGTTAGGCTGGGTTGGGAGGTGACAGCAGTAGACTGGGCTAGACAGGTTAGGCTGGGTTGGGAGGTGACAGCAGTAGACTGGGCTAGACAGGTTAGGCTGGGTTGGGAGGTGACAGCAGTAGACTGGGTTAGACAGGTTAGGCTGGGTTGGGAGGTGACAGCAGTAGACTGGGTTAGACAGGTTAGGCTGGGTTGGGAGGTGACAGTATTAGACAGGTTAGGCTGGGTTGGGAGGTGACAGCAGTAGACTGGGTTAGACAGGTTAGGCTGGGTTGGGAGGTGACAGCAGTAGACTGGGTTAGACAGGTTAGGCTGGGTTGGGAGGTGACAGTATTAGACAGGTTAGGCTGGGTTGGGAGGTGACAGCAGTAAACTGGGTTGACAGGTTAGGCTGGGTTGGGAGGCGACAGCAGTAGACTGGGCTAGACAGGTTAGGCTGGGTTGGGAGGTGACAGCAGTAGACTGGGTTAGACAGGTTAGGCTGGGTTGGGAGGTGACAGCAGTAGACTGGGTTAGACAGGTTAGGCTGGGTTGGGAGATGACAGTATTAGACAGGTTAGGCTGGGTTGGGAGGTGACGGCAGTAAACTGGGTTAGACAGGTTAGGCTAGGCTGGGAGGTGACAGCAGTAGACTGGGCTAGACAGGTTAGGCTGGGTTGGGAGGTGACAGCAGTAGACTGGGCTAGACAGGTTAGGCTGCGCTGGGAGGTGACAGCAGTAGACTGGGTTAGACAGGTTAGGCAGGGTTGGAAGGTGACAGCAGTAGACAGGTTAGGCTGGGTTGGGAGGTGACAGCAGTAGACAGGTTAGGCTGGGTTTGGAGGTGACAGCAGTAGACTGGGTTAGACAGGTTAGGCTGGGCTGGGAGGTGACAGCAGTAGACTGGGTTAGACAGGTTAGGCTGGGTTGGGAGGTGACAGTAGTAGACTGGGTTAGACGGGTTAGGCTGGGTTGGGAGGTGACAACAGTAGACAGGTTAGGCTGGGCTGGGAGGTGACAGCAGTAGACTGGGTTAGACAGGTTAGGCCGGGTTGGGAGTTGACAGCAGTAGACAGGTTAGGCTGGGTTGGGAAGTGACAGCAGTAGACAGGTTAGGCTGGGCTGGGAGGTGGCAGCAGTAGACTGGGTTAGACAGGTTAGGCTGGGCTGGGAGGTGACAGCAGTAGACTGGGTTAGACAGGTTAGGCCGGGTTGGGAGGTGACAGCAGTAGACAGGTTAGGCTGGGTTGGGAGGTGACAACAGTAGACTGGGTTAGACAGGTTAGGCTGGGCTGGGAGGTGACAGCAGTAGACTGGGTTAGACAGGTTAGGCTGGGCTGGGAGGTGACAGCAGTAGACTGGGTTAGACAGGTTAGGCTGGGCTGGGAGGTGACAGCAGTAGACTGGGTTAGACAGGTTAGGCTGGGTTGGGAGGTGACAACAGTAGACTGGGTTAGACAGGTTAGGCTGGGCTGGGAGGTGACAGCAGTAGACTGGGTTAGACAGGTTAGGCTGGGCTGGGAGGTGACAGCAGTAGACTGGGTTAGACAGGTTAGGCTGGGCTGGGAGGTGACAGCAGTAGACTGGGTTAGACAGGTTAGGCTGGGTTGGGAGGTGACAACAGTAGACTGGGTTAGACAGGTTAGGCTGGGCTGGGAGGTGACAGCAGTAGACTGGGTTAGACAGGTTAGGCTGGGCTGGGAGGTGACAGCAGTAGACTGGGTTAGACAGGTTAGGCTGGGCTGGGAGGTGACAGCAGTAGACTGGGTTAGACAGGTTAGGCTGGGTTGGGAGGTGACAGCAGTAGACTGGGTTAGACAGGTTAGGCTGGGTTGGGAGGTGACAGCAGTAGACTGGGTTAGACAGGTTAGGCTGGGTTGGGAGGTGACAGCAGTAGACTGGGTTAGACAGGTTAGGCTGGGTTGGGAGGTGACAGCAGTAGACTGGGTTAGACAGGTTAGGCTGGGTTGGGAGGTGTGTGTAACTCTGTTGTTCCCTCTGTTTCTGCTGGGCAACGGTAGACTGATGGACCAGGTAGTCCCAGGACTCTGGGGAACCGGTAAGCTAACAGCTAACCCACTCTCTACTACCTCTACTTCTCTGCTACCTGTACCTTTCTCCTCTCTCTCTCTCTCTCTCTCTCTCTCTCTCTCTCTCAAGCCATCGCAATTTTTTATCTTACCTCCACTCTTGCTTTTTGCCCTCTCCCCTCTCTACATCTCTATTTATTTATGTCTCTCTTTATATACAGTATACACACATATATATATACATCACACATATATATATATATATATATACCTCGTTCTCCTCATACCATAGCTTTTAAGGTTATTGTTTCCCATGCCTCTCCCTCTGAGTGTCTGAGTGTCTGAGTGTCTGAGTGTCTGAGTGTCTGAGTGTCTGAGTGTGTGAGTGTGTGAGTGTGTGTTGGTGTGTGAGTGTCTGAGTGTCTGAGTGTCTGAGTGTCTGAGTGTCTGAGTGTCTGAGTGTCTGAGTGTGTGAGTGTGTGAGTGTGTGTTGGTGTGTGAGTGTGTGAGTGTCTGAGTGTCTGAGTGTGTGAGTGTGTGAGTGTGTGTTGGTGTGTGAGTGTCTGAGTGTGTGAGTGTGTGAGTGTGTGAGTGTCTGAGTGTGTGAGTGTCTGAGTGTGTGAGTGTCTGAGTGTCTGAGTGTCTGAGTGTCTGAGTGTCTGAGTGTCTGAGTGTGTGAGTGTGTGTTGGTGTGTGAGTGTCTGAGTGTCTGAGTGTCTGAGTGTCTGAGTGTCTGAGTGTGTGAGTGTGTGAGTGTGTGTTGGTGTGTGAGTGTCTGAGTGTGTGAGTGTCTGAGTGTCTGAGTGTCTGAGTGTGTGAGTGTGTGAGTGTGTGAGTGTGTGAGTGTCTGAGTGTCTGAGTGTCTGAGTGTCTGAGTGTCTGAGTGTGTGAGTGTCTGAGTGTCTGAGTGTCTGAGTGTCTGAGTGTCTGAGTGTGTGAGTGTGTGAGTGTCTGAGTGTCTGAGTGTGTGAGTGTGTGAGTGTGTGAGTGTCTGAGTGTGTGAGTGTGTGAGTGTGTGAGTGTGTGAGTGTGTGAGTGTCTGAGTGTGTGAGTGTCTGAGTTTGTGAGTTTGTGAGTGTGTGAGTGTGTGTTGGTGTGTGAATGTGTGAGTGTCTGAGTGTGTGTTGGTGTGTGAGTGTGTGAGTGTCTGAGTGTCTGAGTGTGTGAGTGTGTGTTGGTGTGTGAGTGTCTGAGTGTGTGAGTGTGTGAGTGTGTGTTGGTGTGTGAGTGTGTGAGTGTGTGAGTGTGTGAGTGTCTGAGTGTCTTGAGTGTGTGAGTGTCTGAGTGTGTGAGTGTCTGAGTTTGTGAGTGTGTGTTGGTGTGTGAGTGTGTGAGTGTGTGAGTGTCTGAGTGTGTGAGTGTGTGAGTGTCTGAGTGTCTGAGTGTGTGAGTGTGTGAGTGTGTGAGTGTCTGAGTTTGTGAGTGTCTGAGTGTGTGCGTGTGAGTGTGTGAGTGTGTGTTGGTGTGTGTCCATGCCGTTTCTGCTCCTGCAGCTGTCTGTTTAACTCTCCTCTCCTGACCGTCCATTCTCCCTCTCTGCACCTGTGGGCATGTGTTGGTTGGTACTGTGCTGCTGTAGTCTCAGTCAGAGATGTGCATGATTCAGGATGATCAGTTCAGGCCAAGGCTTGCACTATCATTCTCACTGCTAGGGGGCAGTCATGCACCACTTTACCCAGTACTGTTGGGCTCATTGCTTATTGAAAGGTGGGAGAAATGTTTGATAATGATGATAATGTTGTACACCTGTATCAGTAAGATCATTTTCATCTTTCTCTGTACAATTAAACACTGAAATGATGAATGGATCTCTTTCTCCGAGAACAGATCATAAAAGCACCACTTGTGGTGCTATTACCAATGCAGTGCTCCAATGTTAAAATGTGTCTTTGATGCAGGGGTATCGTTACATTTGTATCATTAAATCCAGAGTGGAGTCCAGAGTAAGCATTGAAAGGTGACAGAGTGGCGTCTCAACCTACTGGGCAAAAACTGGTTGAATCGACGTTGTTTCCACCTAATTTCAACAACAAAAAGTTTGATGTGATGACGTTGAATCAACATGGAAAACAGATTGGATTTGAAAAAATGCATCAATGTAAGGGAAATTCATAATTTTTTCACCCAACTTTTAACCTAAATCCAATTACATGCATTTTTTTGTTGATTTCACGTTGAATTCAGGTTACTTGACAACAAACCAAATGTAAATCAAAACTAGATGTTGAACCGACATCTGTGCCCAGTGGGAAGTCGGTCTGAGATTTGAGGGAGAAAAAGCCATGGAATTATCATGTTTGCAATTAGGTCTGTATAGTGGATGGGAATTATAATGAATGTTCAACCACCATGATTATCACAGCAATGGTAGCCAATTCAGCCAACTGTTCAAAATCAGTAATAAGTAGCTGCTGAGTTAGAGCTGCTGATGTGTGTCTGGTGTTGTTTAACCAGGTGTTTGACTACCCAGCTGATGTGTGTGTGTCTCTGTCCTCTCCCAGGAAGCAGAAGCAGTGGATCCAACCCCAGTGCGGGGACAGGGAAGGGCCCTAGCCGACGCTCCTCCCCACAAGAGAAGGGTCACAGGTCCCCATGCAGTGAATCCGAGCCACCGGGCATCCTAGGGGCGAGGCGCCCTGGCGATAGGTCCGCCAGCCAGCTCAGTCATCACAGCAGCCACGCCCCCTCCAGCCACAGCCACACCCGCTCGGGTGTCAGCCACGCCCAGTCTCACAGGAGCCACTGTCACTCACAGAACAGCCACGCCCACAGCCACGCCTCCTTCACCTACAAACATGTCCCTTTCACCCAACCTGGGCTCGGCTCGTGTGGCCACAGTGAGCGAAGCCACGCCTCCTCCTACGGCCCCCCAGGCCTGCCCCCCCCATACTGCCTGGCCCGGCTGGCCCCAAAGACCTCCGTCAGCAGCAGCACCCCTCCCGGGGCCCCCCCGGTACGGGAGCTAGGAGCCGTCCCCCCTGAGCTCACGGCCAGCCGCCAGTCCTTTCAGCACGCTATGGGCAATCCCTGTGAGTTCTTTGTTGACATCATGTGACAGACAGGACAGTGCCTTTTAAAAACTTGCCGAGCACAAACAATTATCCCGTCCAACTGCCTGTCTGTCCGTCACGCCTCTCCTTTTCTTCTTTACCCCTCTGCTACTGACTATCCCTTGAGAATGTAGACACTGATCCTCTCCCCTCCCTCCCTCTGATGTCGGAGCAGAGGAGGACAGGAGACAAGAGCACAACAGAACAGAAGAGAGTCCTGCTATCACACTAACACACAGAGCTCCTTTGTATTGACGTGACGTGTACAGTTTGTAAAATCGATGTGAGTGGTGTTCAATATGGTGATCCTTGTGAGCTGCCACACAGACAGTCCAGTCCTGAGAGCGTGTACTTACTCTATGTGGAGTACGACTACCTGCTGTTTGTAGAACCAGACGTCCAGGCCAACTGACTGGGTCTGGATCTCAATCCCCCAGACCCAGAGCTCTGGAAGAGGGAAGCCCCACAGGCTCTAGACTCCGGGCAAGCCTCCTGGCATGTCACCCTTTACACAAACGTCCACTATTTAGCCAATAATACCAAAACTCCTGCTCTAACTGACTGACATGCTTTCTTATCCGGTATGCAGGGGGACCATGACATATTCTAACTAGTCAAAGCTAGCCTCAGCCCATTTGACAGCCTTGTATTTGTCCAACTTTATAAGGGAGGCACTGTAGCCAGTTGTTCGTTTAAATTTGGGGGGTAGTGCCTCTTGCCAACGGTTTAAAGGGAGAATCCATACACTGGATAATCTTTTTGACATTTATGTGACCATGATGTTGCATTGACGGTCAGTGTCATACCTCTCTCTATGACTGACTGACACATAGACAATCAGTCATTGTCTCCCTCTCTGTGACTCAGTGGCCAGGTTATGGCCACTGTCCTAGCTGTGCTTTGTCGAATGTATCATTATTAATGCAGTCAATTGACCCGTGACCTCCACAACAGACTTATGTTTGAGGTCTACTACCTGAAACAGAACTAAGCTGATCATCACCAGTTAAAGACAACAGGGTCGCTTAAAGTGGATGGATGTCCCCCTCCAGTCATCAGTGTTGACTGAAGCAGAGATAACCAAAGCTTCACACAGTGAGGTGTGTAGTTCTGTACAGTGTAGGTATTGTTCTGTGATATCACCAGATGATTTCTGATTAAATTTCAGCCCTTAATTCTAAAATTATTATTGTGAAACAAATTGATAAAGCTGTGTTTGAGTCTACCGACAACACAGAAACGGTGTGGTGCATAAGACCTTTCTGTCGCAGCACTCTCCTAATTATTTGAGCACTTTTTCATTGTCTCGCTCTCTCTCTCTGGCCCTTTAGTATGAAACACTGTTTGCAATCAAAGCTTTGTCCGTCGTGTTGTTTCTTTACAAAAAGAGGAATAAATTGTACATAGAAATGTATTATATATAAGAATAAAAATATATGTACAAAGATTGTCTGTTTTTCTCTTTTAAAAAAACAACATTGTGAACCGTGCATTTGATGCGCTGTTTGGTTGTATAATTTTTTATTTATTACAGAAACCAGAAAAAGTTTGGTTAGACAACTTTTAACTGTATTACATGACAGTAAGTGTTGTACATATCTCAATGGCAGCCAATAGCCATATTAGTTGCATTTACTACATTTAACCAGCAGAAGGAGACATCCAGCCATGTGAGGGATTTATTGTAAAAATGTTCCTATTCCAAATTCACCCATTCAAGTTATCAATTTGTGAAATGTTGGATTTCTAGTATACATTTAGAAATAGCAGAAGTGATACAAATGAGTGTTTTCAGATCAAAATGAAATCTGTTAAAAAAGACTAGGCCACATATATAGCTTATCCTTCTGAGACCCAGCAAAAAATAGGTTTTGGAATTATTATTATTATTATTTTTACATCACAAGTGTCAGGGGTGAAAAAACACGTAAAGTATTTATTTGTACACGTAAATATTTGTATACATTTTTTATTGTATGTAAACTGTAGTGGCCATTAGGACTCGGTTGATAGTAAAATTAAACATTTTACATTACAGTAAATGGGGACAGAAGGTAAAGAACATAGTTGGCGCATCCTGATGTCCACTACAGAGGACATTTATTAACAAGCTCTTATTTAACCCTTCCTTTATGTTCGATTCGGCCTACAGCGTTTATGTTCCGGGTCAATTTGACCCATACAGTAAGTATAGTAAGTACATCAAGATCATAAATATATTATTTCAACCTCCCAAAATGTATTTTCCAGTAGTTGAGAATGTCCTCGTTCATATGCTTTTCCCTCTGAGTTGATAGATCCAACTGGTCAAAATGTAGAGCGAAATGTCTACTAAACCAAAGACATAAATCAGTTTTTTTTGGCCAAACTTCAGATCACTGTCCCTCGGCCTCTGAACATTACATGGAAAACATACTTATAATTAACAAAAATGTAAACGTAACATGCAACAATTTTATTGATTTTACTGAGTTACAGTTCATATGAGGAAATCAGTCAATTGAAATAAATGCATTAGGCCCTAATCTATCGATTTCACATGACTGGGAATACAGATATGCATCTGTTGGTCACAGATACCTTAAATTGACCTCACAATGGGCCTCAGGATCTGTTAGGGTATTTTTGCGCATTCAAATTGCCATCGATAAAATGCCATTGTGTTAGTTGTCCATAGCTTATGCCTGCCCATACCATTACATTTTAGTCATTTAGCAGATGCTCTTATCCAGAGCAATTTACAGTTAGTGAGTGCATCATTATAAATTTTTTCATACCATAACCCCACCGCCACCATGGGGCACTCTATTCACCAAATTTTCTAAAACAGCATTGGTTGACATTCCTGCAGTCAGCATGCCAATTGCACGCTCCCTCAAAACTTAAGACATCTGTGGCATTGTGTTGTGTGACAAAACTGCACATTTTAGAGCGGCCTTTTATTGTCCCCAACACAAGGTGCACCTGTGTAATAATCATACTGTTTAATCAGATTTTTGATATGCCACACCTGTCAGGTGGATGGATTATCTTGGCAAAGGAGAAATGCTCACGAACAGGGATGTAAACAAATTTGTGCACATTTCTTTTTAGAAATAAACTTCTTGTGTGTATGGAACATTTCTGGGATCTTTTATTTCAGCTCATGAAACATGGGACCAACACTTTACATGTTGCGTTTATATTTTTGTTTAGTGTATATCCTTGTGATCATCATGGGTCTTTACAGCACAGAAGACCATTTGTACAAAGGTCAAGATCAATTAGACAATTACACATACTTACCATAGAATGTGCTAATTGTGATGGTAATTGTGATTGTAGCCAGAACCCGAAAGAAAATATTATCAAGGTAACACCCCCACACGTGATATCATTGAAAAGCCCAGAATGTTCTCTCAAAGGTACAATAAGACGTAACACAGTGGCATGTAGAGATACGGACCAAATACTAATGTTTATTAGAGAGGACAAAAATGAATTGCTAGGTCTCAGGAGTATATCACTGGTGGATACTGTATGAATTGATGTGTGCCAGTGCACAATGAATATTTACATTGAAAAGCCTATGAACCCATAGACATAGGCCTACACTACACACAGTGGTTTGCAAATGTGGTGTTATTTCTGGCAAGGCAATATATTCTGTAGTGTCTTACCTTTTTTTGTATTTCTCCTGATGAAGCGATCTGCTTTGATGGTAAATCTACCCGCCTCTGAGTGGAACTTACTGGTACAAACACTGATGTACTTTCCCTGTGGGCTGACAGTCTGAGGCTGAGTGAGGATCGCACCAGGCCAGAGCAGACCCCGCTAGGACGTCATGATGAGACCCTACTGAAGTGTTACCTTCCAGTCACACGAGTGGGAGGATGTGGTGCTTCTAACAGGAAGTGATGCTTCTGCTGTGGTGCAGAGGAGGTGACCCCAGCTGCGGAGGTGGAGATTTTACTGTAGACACTAGAGCAAGCCTCTTCAGAGCTACAGCCTAGAACATGTGGTGACTACTATGGCTGTGTCGCACAGCTGGTGGAACGTTTTGTGAGTGTAGATGTGGAGTGACGTAGTTTCAGTATGGCCCTGTTCGATGCAAATATCTAAGCCCACTATATATAAAGGTTCTGTTATGTGTCAACTTGACTAAAAACCACCTCAGCCCTCACTTTGACAAACTGACTGTGAGCAGCTTTTTCTTTTGTCTGCTATTCCATTTCTGTGTTACTATGACAGGCTGTAATGGTAGGGGTCTACACTTCAACTTGCTGTGTATGGTTTAGAGTGGGAGAAGTGGGGGTGTGCTATTGATGTAAACTGTGTAGGCAGATTAGGTTTTTGACATTTCATGTCATGATGACCTTACATCCTACGCCCTTGTGTGGGGTGTGTGAAAGGGAGAAACAAGATCAATAACAGAGACAGCGACACACAAAGGTGCAAATCGTTTTCCCCAACAGTTTAACCAGGTTACCCAATTCTAAATATTATTTAGTGGAGATTCCCAAACTTCTAGAGTACGTACTCCCAAGGGATGGGTCTAACAAAGTAGGCCTAATTATTTGTAGATCCCGTCCTTCAACAGTACCTACTCCCGAGGGATGGGATCTAATAGCAGTTTTGTTTAAACCTTACAAAAAAATAAGTTGACATAACAAAAAACCCTAGCCTCAACCACAACCCTAACCCTAGGTTAAATACCACGGATTAACAGTGTTGGAAATCATGGGCCTGGAACACCGTTATTGGTCGGATCAACAAAGCAAGAGCAGTGAAACTGCTTGGATTAAGATACGCATACAAAATACCCCAATGGCCTCAATGAAAAGTACTTAGGTACACCCTAACCTGACCCTAATCTTAGCCCTAACCCGAACCGCAACTGCCCCCTACCACGTCTAACCCAAGCAATGCTGGAGTCTCTAACCACAGGATGGACAATGCATCACCTTCTTTTCCCTGGACGTCCCTCAAGGAATAACTTATTGGTGGAAGCAACTTAACCCTAAACCTCAACCCTTAGCAACTCCTGGAAGCTGAGCTGGAGTGGTGTAAAGCTCGACTCTGGAGCAGTGGAAACGCATTCTCTGGAGTGATGAATCACGCTTCACCATCTGGCAGTCCGACGGACGAATCTGAGTTTGGCGGATGCCAGGAGAATGCTACCTGCCTGAATGCATAGTGCCAACTGTAAAGTTTGGTGGAGGAGGAATAATGGTCTGGGGCTGTTTTTCATGGTTCGGGCTAGGTCCCTTAGTTCCAGTGAAGGGAAATCTTAACGCAACAGCAAACAATGACATTCTAGACGATTCTGTGCTTCCGACTTTGTGGCAACAGTTTGGGGAAGGCCCTTTCCCGTTTCAGCATGAAAATGCCCCAGTGCACAAAGCGAGGTCCATACAGAAATGGTTTGTCGAGATCGGTGTGGAAGAACTTGACTGGCCTGCACAGAGCCCTGACCTCAACCACATCGAACACCTTTGGGATGAATTGGAACGCTGACTGCGAGCCAGGCCTAATCGCCCAACATCAGTGCCTGACCTCACTAACGCTTTGAACACACCGACTGCGTCATTGCGCATAATAGAACGCAGCATCATCTAGATATGTGTGCAACAAAAGTTCAACATTCACCTTCTGCTACCATTTCTGTCAACCCGTTAACGCATACAGTTTGACGCATACGCTCGATAAATCCAACGTATGCACCACACAGAACGCACTGCAACTGCCTCTGCAACGCAATGCTGCAAGGCAAACGCAGCGTTCCATTGGAAATGAATGTACTTCTGGTGTACCAAAACGCCATGACGCAGTCGGTGTGTTCGAAGTGTAATGCTCTTGTGGCTGAATGGAAGCAAGTCCCCACAGCAATGTTCCAACATCTAGTGGAAAGCCTTCCCAGAAGAGTGGAGGCTGTTATAGCAGCAAAGGGAGGACCAACTCCATATTAATGCCCATTAATTTGGAATGAGTTGTTTGACGAGCACATGTCCACATACTTTTGCCATGTAGTGTATGTTCCCCTGGATGGATTTCCCATCTGGCTAACACCTTACTCTCGAAGTCCTCCTGGCATCAGACTGAAATGGCTCTTTGATGTTGTCGGCAAGATGCGTCGATAATGGTTGGTTCTCCTCTGTGTCCTTCTCACTCAAACACACACACGCTCAGCCAGACAACGAGAGGTCTCAACCCCGGAGGAAAAAAAAACATTTGAGAGAACTAATCAAACCAGTAGCACAATTTCTGAGCTAATATTGCAGTAACAAACGGCCTCCTTTCCAGACAAGTGTGTCACAGCTCTCCCTGCGCTGTGAGTCACGTGGGTCGTGTCAGCCAGGCTAGGATTTCCCAGGATGATAGATGATTTAGATATTCCAATGAAACTATTCAAAGAGGGCTTGATCTGTTTGCTTGGAATTTTATGCAGCAAAATGTAATCCACTGTGGTTATCTATTGTGTTTGCATGCAGGGCAAAGTTTTTGAAGGAGTCATTGGTACTTTCATGACAAAATGTGCTGTTTGTTTCACTTTCCATTTTCAAGCTTCATCAGTTCAGCAATGCTGCTTCTCCTTTTGTGGTGAGGTTACTATTTCCTCTGTTGTGAAATATGAATAGTAGCAGTCCCTCCAGTCAGGTTGACTCAGTCAAAACAACAGCTGATAAGCACAAGGGCATGACAAAGAAAGTTTAAACGTTTTGTAATGCCTTCTCCCAAACCATGTGCTGCTCTGCACAATATTCTCTTTCCTCCCTTGATGCTACTTTCTCTCTGTCCCTCAGTATGGCCTTGTTCTCGCCTGAGAAATACACTTGGGAATGTCTTCCTCCCTGCCCTAAGAGGACATTCCCATTCTTCCATTCTTCCATTGTGTGAGTGGGTGATCATAACATACTTTGTCTCTTTCTTCTTCTGTTCTTCTGTCAGTACAATAATACTATTGTAACACAAAGAAAACCCCATGTGGTTAAGTCAGAATAGTAATATACACTACCGTTCAAAGCTTTGGGGTCACTTAGAAATGTCCTTGTTCTTGAAAGAAAAGCAATTTTTTGTCCATTAAAATAACATCAAATTGATCAGAAATACAGTGTAGACATTGTTAATGTTGTAAATGGCTATTGTAGCTGGAAATGGCTGATTTTTTATGGAATATCTACATAGGCGTACAGAGGCCCATTATCAGCAACCATCAGTCCTGTGTTCCAATGGCACGTTGTGTTTGCTAATCCAGGTTTATCATTTTAAAAGGCTAATTGATCATTAGAAAACCCTTTTGCAATTATGTTAGCACAGCTGACAACTGTTGTGCTGATTAAAGAAGCAATAAAACTGCCCTTCTTGAGACTAGTTGAGTATCTGGAGCATCAGCAATTGTGGGTTCGATTACAGGATCAAAATGGCCAGAAACAAATAACTTTCTTCTGAAACTCGTCAGTCTATTCTTGCTCTGAGAAATGAAGGCTATTCTATGCGAGAAATTGCCAAGAAACTGAAGATCTCGTACAACACTGTGTACTACTCCCTTCACAGAACAGCGCAAACTGGCTCTAACCAGAATAGAAAGAGGAGTGGGAGGCCCCGGTGCACAACTGAGCAAGAGGACAAATACATTAGAGTGTCTAGTTTGAGAAACAGGCGCCTTACAGGTCCTCAACTGGCAGCTTCATTAAATAGTACCCGCAAAACACCAGGCTCAACGTCAACAGTGAAGAGGCGACTCCGGGATGCTGACCTTCTAGGCAGCGTTGCAAAGAAAAAGCCATATCTCAGACTGCCCATCTTAATCTTTACTTTTTATTGGCCAGTCTGAGATATGGCTTTTTCTTTGCAACTCTGCCTAGAAGGTCAGCATCCCGAAGCTGCCAGTTGAGGACCTGTGAGGCGTCTGTTTCTCAAACTAGACACTAATGTATTTGTCCTCTTGCTCAATTGTGCACCGGGGCCTCCCACTCCTCTTTCTATTCTGGTTAGAGCCAGTTTGTGCTGTTCTGTGAAGGGAGTAGTAGCCATTTACAACATTAACAATGTCTACACTGTATTTCTGATCAATTTTATGTTATTTGAATGGACAAAAAAATTGCTTTTCTTTCAAAAACAAGGACATTTCTAAGTTACCCCAAACTTTTGAACGGTAGTGTATATCAAGTGCGGAACACATGAATAACTCTGGTCTAGAGACCCATTTTATCATTTTATCATGAGCTCTTTTGACATGGGAAAAGTCATTGTTGGAATGTCCCCCACCTTCAAATCACCTCATCAAATGTCTCAGTCCTCTGTCTGTATCCCTTGTAAACAGGCATATCTTCTTTCTTATCTCTTTTTTTTTTATAGCAGGCATATCCATGTTGACAATATAATATATACAACCCAGTGTTTATTATTTGACCCTGCTGGTCATCTTGAAGAACGATCTGGTCTTAAAACCCCCTAAGGTCGACATCCACACCCCTGCTGAAATCTAATTAGCATAATAAAAACATCCCCATAGAAATCTGTCAATTTAAGCTAGAGATACAGTACCAGTCAAAAGTTTGGACACACCTACTCATTCAATTAAATTTTTTTCCCTTGATGACAGTTTTGCACACTCTTGGCATTCTCTCAACCAGCTTCATGAGGTAGTCATCTGGAATGCATTTCAATTAACAGGTGTGCCTTCTTAAAATTTTGTGGAATTTCTTTCCTTCTTAATGCATTTGAGCCAATCAGTTATGTTGTGACAAGGTAGTGGGGGTGGGGGGTGGGGGGGGGGGGGGTATACAGAGGATAGCCCTATTTGGTAAAGAACAGCTAAAATAAGCAAAGAGAAACTACAGTCCATCATTACTTTAAGACATGAAGGTCAGTCATCCGGAACATTTCAAGAACTTTGAAAGTTTCTTCAAGTGCAGTCACAAAAACCATCAAGCGCAGAGTTCAAGTAACAGACACATCTCAACATCAACTGCTCAGAGGGGACTGTGTGAATCAGGCCTTCATGGTCGAATTGCAGCAAAGAAACCACTACTAAAGGACACCAAAAAGAAGAAGAGACCTGCTTGGGCCAAGAAACTGGAGCAATGAACATTAAACCAGTGGAAATGTGTCCTTTGGTCTGGAGTCCAAATTTGAGATTTTTGGTTCCAACCGCCGTGTCTTTGTGAGACACGGTGTAGGTGAACGGATGATCTCCGCATGTGTAATTCCCACCGTAAAGCATGGAGGAGGAGGTGTTATTGTGTGGGGGTGCTTTGCTGGTGACACTGTCTGTGAGTTATTTAGAATTCAACCAGCATGGCTACCACAGCATTCTGCAGCGATACGCCATCCCATCTGGTTTGGGCTTAGTGGGACTATCATTTGTTTTTCAACAGGACAATGACCCAACACACCTCCAGGCTGTGTAAGGGCTATTTTACCAAGAAGGAGAGTGTGTTCATTTGCTGGTAGAAATGTGCTTAATATCCACTGAATTAACTAGCATGTATACTAGATAGCTACAGTAGTTGCCGGGGTAATCAAACAAACAGACTTGCTAGTTTAGCTAACCAAACCATCAGTCCTAGCTTGCTATTATGAAAATCGAATTCAACAATGCCAATAACATCAATGTTTTCAATTTGACTTTCACTTTCAAAAGCAGCTCAAACATAGAACATTAAATCAAATCAAATCAAATCAAATTTTATTGGTCACATGCGCCGAATACAACAGGTGCAGACATTACAGTGAAATGCTTACTTACAGCCCTTAACCAACAGTGCATTTATTTTAAACAAAAAAGTAAGAATAAAACAACAACAAAAAAAGTGTTGAGAAAAAAAAAGAGCAGAAGTAAAATAAAGTGACAGTAGGGAGGCTATATATACAGTAAAATAAAGTGACAGTAGGGAGGCTATATATACAGGGGGGTACCGTTGCAGAGTCAATGTGCGGGGGCACCGGCTAGTTGAGGTAGTTGAGGTAATATGTACATGTGGGTAGAGTTAAAGTGACTATGCATAAATACTTACTTAACAGAGTAGCAGCAGCGTAAAAAGGATGGGGTGGGGGGGCAGTGCAAATAGTCCGGGTAGCCATGATTAGCTGTTCAGGAGTCTTATGGCTTGGGGGTAGAAGCTGTTGAGAAGTCTTTTGGACCTAGACTTGGCACTCCGGTACCGCTTGCCGTGCGGTAGCAGAGAGAACAGTCTATGACTAGGGTGGCTGGAGTCTTTGACAATTTTGAGGGCCTTCCTCTGACACCGCCTGGTATAGAGGTCCTGGATGGCAGGGAGCTTTGCCCCAGTGATGTACTGGGCCGTACGCACTACCCTCTGTAGTGCCTTGCGGTCAGAGGCCAAGCAGTTGCCATACCAGGCGGTGATGCAACCAGTCAGGATGCTCTCGATGGTGCAGCTGTAGAATTTTTTGAGGATCTGAGGACCCATGCCAAATCTTTTTAGTCTCCTGAGGGGGAATAGGCTTTGTCGTGCCCTCTTCACGACTGTCTTGGTGTGTTTGGACCATGATAGTTCGTTGGTGATGTGGACATCATTTAACAGACGCTCTGGACTTACAGGAGCAATTAGGGTTAAGTGCCTTGCTCAAGGGCACATCGACAGATTTTTCACCTAGTCGGCTCGGGGATTAGAACCAGCAACCTTTCGGTTACTGGCACAACGCTCTTAACCACTAAGCTACCTGCCGCCCCATGCAAGAACTAACTAGCCATTGAATTCTACCTTGATGATATATTGTGCATTATAGGGAAATAATGCATGCTCTAGAATGCCCTTCAAGCCAATCAGAAACAAGTATTCAACAACGCCATGGAATAAATGTATTTATAAACTGGGTGGTTCGAGCCCTGAATGCTGATTGGCTGACAGCCGTGGTATATCACACCCTATACCACAGGTATGACAAAACATGTATTTTTACTGCTCTAATTACGTTGGTAACCAGTTTATAATAGCAATAAGGCACCTTGGGGGTTTGTGGCATTTAAGTGATAACGCCCCAGAAGCCAGTGTTTGTTGGATATATTGGCACAGGTGTTAGGCCCGAGAGGAAGTCGAGCCAATATTGTAAAGACCCAGCTGGGTCATAAAGTAAAAGAGAGACGGGCACCAGGTGTACAGGCAGAACACAGGTTTATTCCTGAATGGGCTATTGTTCAGGCCACAGCCCACGCCGCTAAACCTCGAACATACACAAATATAACATGTCAAGTCAAGGGTCCCGAACAGAAGAGAGAGAAATGAGACCGTAACCCCTATTTAAGCATTCCAAAACCCCGCGGGATTACCCATCATACCCCCCCAACCTTTCAATCTGTCCTGGCATATTTAACCCCTGCTAGCACGAGAACGATAACACACCCACGAACACAGAACACAATACCGGGTCATTACATAGCCCCCCCCCTTTCTAAACCCTAGCCCCTAGGGTTACAAAACAAAATCCTTAAAACGACCCGGAGGTCGCATCAGTCTCTTGTGCCTCCCCTTGACTCTCACTGGTGGACCCCCAGAACACTCATCTGCCCCAATGTCATTTCCAGCGCCCTCCGAAGAGGCAGCCCCCGTCCCAGGCTCAGGTTGCGCTAGAGTCTCCTCGCTAGACTGTCCCCGTGTGCTCACATCAGAGTCCTCACTTCCATTCTCTACCGTTTTCCTCCCTCTGTAGGGCGCCAATCGGTCCCGGTGGACCACCACCTTCCTGCTCCGTGGGGGAACCTCCACCCGGTACGTCACCTCCCCCACTCTCTCTATCACCAGGCACGTTCCCACCCAGGCACTGTCCAGCTTTGGGCACTGCCCCTTCTTGCGCGTGAGGTTGTGAAGCCACACGCGTTCTCCCACTCCAAAGTGCCTCCCCCAGTCATAGTGGCGCTTTTGGCGCATTCCTGCATTCTCGAGTTGCTCTCTTGCGAAGGTGTGAACCGCTTCTAACCGGTTCTGCAGACGACGAACATAGTTCGGGCCAGGCAAAACCCCGTCATCGTTATCAGGAGGGTGGCCAAACGTCAGTTCGGCTGGGGTGCGCAACTCACGACCTAACATTAGTAGCGCTGGGGAGCACGCAGTCGATTCTTGAACAGCCGACCTACATGCCATAAGAATAAACGGTAAGTGGGTGTCCCAATCTCTCTGGTGTTTTGAGGTAACGATAGCCAGCTGTTGTGCTAATGTTCTGTTAAATCTTTCCACCAGCCCATCACTCTGGGGGTGAAGTGGAGTAGTGCGCGTCTTCTCCGCGCCTAACCGTCTACACAACTCTGAGAACACCCGTGACTCAAAGTTTCTCCCCTTGTCGCTGTGTATAGACTGTGGCACCCCAAACCGACTGATTATTCCCCCTACCAACGCATCAGCTACTGTTTCTGCCTCCTGGTCTGGGAGAGCGTAAGCCTCTGGCCACTTGGTGAAGTAGTCCATAGCAGTTAGAATCCAACTGTTACCGCTGTCTGTGGTTGGAAACGGTCCAACTATGTCTACCCCTGTCTCTCCATGGGCTCCCCTACTGGGAATTGTTGTAGGAGGGCGTGTGACTGACCTGGAGGTCCTTTCTTAGCAGCACACTCGTCGCACTGCCTGCAAAAGTCCTCGACATCCCTCCTGTGCCTGGCCCAATAGAAGCCTTTACGTACGCGCTTTAACGTTTTGGAGACCCCAAAATGCCCTGCGCCTACTCCCCCGTGAAGCTGCTGTATCACGCTCCCTTGCAGCCTTTTGGGAACCACTACCTGCCACGTAATTTCTCCAGTAGCTGGCTTTTTCCACCCCCTCTGGAGCACTCACCAGTCCTTTGGTGACTGGTGATAGAGAGGCTACTTCCCCCCACGGCGGTCGTCTTCTCTCTTCCACCCACCCCAGCACAGGACGCAGCTCTGCGTCCTCCTCCTGGCGACGCCTCCACTCCCCGACGTCCACAGCCTCAAGCTCCCGGCACTCTGTCACCCTCAGCTGACTCACCGTGGCGGTGACTCCCTCCTCCATGCACAGTTCCCTCTCTCGCTCCACCCGTTTGGCGCAGTACCCACAGCCGTCCTCAGCACACGGGCGGCGGGACAAGGCGTCTGCATTGCTGTGGCGAAGGCCGGCCCTGTGCTCCACCTGGAAGTCATAGGGTTGCAGCTCCTCCAACCAGCGGGCGATCTGACCCTCTGGCTCCTTGAAGGAGAGAAGCCACTGCAGGGTGGAGTGATCCGTCCGCACCACAAACGGCAGGCCCCCCAGGTAGTACTTGAAATGGCGTACTGCTGCCACGACAGCCAAAAGCTCCCTCCTTGTCACGCAGTAGCGTTTTTCAGCCTTATCAAAAGTTCTGCTGTAATAAGCTACTACGTGCTCCCCGTCAGAACCACGCTGAGCCAGCACAGCCCCCAAGCCCTCATTGCTTGCGTCGGTGTCCAGGATAAACGGACGGTTCGGGTCTGGTGAGGACAGGACAGGGGCCTCCACCAGGGCACGTTTGAGGGCCTCAAACGCCCGCTGGTGCTCTTCGGTCCACTGAAAAACAGTGTCCTTCTTGAGAAGGTGGTTCAAAGGAGCTGCTATCCCCGCAAACCCTTTCACAAACCTACGATAGTAGGATGCCAGACCCAGGAAGCTCTTAACCTCTTTTTTTCCCCTTGGAACTGGCCACCCCCTCACAGCCTCCACTTTGTCTGGCATCGTGCTGATGCCCTCCCACCCAGCTGATGACCCAGGAACGCCACCTCCCTTTGCATGAAATGGCACTTTTCCGGGTGTAATTTTAGCCCCGCCCCCGAGATCCTCTCCAGCACTCGCCTAAGTGCCCCCAGTGCCCCCTCAAACGATGTGCCGTGCACCAATATGTCGTCTAGGTACACGACACACTCGTCTCTCGGAACCCCCGCCAGCACTCTGTCCATGAGCCTCTCAAAGGTGGCAGGAACATTACAAAGCCCGAAGCACAGCACCTTGAACTGCCAATGGCCCCTATCTGTGGAGAAGGCAGTTTTTCACGTGCCCCAGGCGAGAGGGGCACCTGCCAGTAGCCACTGCGCAGATCAAGGGAAGAGAACCACGAGGACCCTCTGACGTGGTCTAGTGACTCATCGATCCTCGGTATGGGGTAAGAGTCTTTAGTGGTGACAGAATTTAGGCCCCTGTAGTCCGCACAAAACCTAAGTTTACCCCCTTTCTTAGGCACCATGACGACCGGCGCGGACCATGGGCTATCTGATGGCTCAATGAAATCAGCCCGCAACATGTCAGCAATAGCTGTGGCTGCTGCTTCCCTCTTGGCAAGGGGAATGCGACGGGGCCGAATTTTAATGGGTTGGTTGTCCCCAGTGTCGATGTCGTGCTGAACCAGGTGCGTTTGCCCTACCTCATCTTCCCCCCAAGCGAAGCTATCTTTAAAGTCAAACAGCAGCTGCTTTAACTGTCTCTGTTGTCTCTCATCCAGACCTTGACAGTTTTTCAGCCACACAGCCTCAACGGCGTCGATAACTTCCTCCTTCCCCCCGTCAGGCTGATGGGGTGAAGAAGCCAGTGTGTTTTGGGCTACTGGGCTGCCTGTGCTTGCACCATTATGGGGAGTGAAGGTCGTTGCCGCCGGAGACAGCTGCTGGGATGGCACAACGACCAAGGGAGCAGCCAGGACGACCAGTGGAGTTTCGGCAAGTTTGGAGGAAGATGGAGGGACATCCCTGCCCCCTGCTGGCCCTCCCGAAGGCGACATTCCCACTGTGGGCCCCCCCGACAGCCTCAAAGTGCCCGAAGCTAAGTCCAACTGAGCCCCACAGTTTTTCAAAAAGTCCATTCCCAGTATACAGGGGTCCTGTACCGCTGCTACCCACACCGGACACCCCACAGTTCTCTCCCCCACAGTCACAGACAACCGACACTTCCCTAACATGGGGGCTAGCTCCCCCGTGACAGTCCGTAGCTGGACAAGGGTTGGCTCCACCCGCACCCCAAAAGGTAGTATGTCTGGTCTCACCAGGGTTACTGTAGAGCCCGTGTCGACCAGGGCCAAACATTCCACCCCCTCTACCTTGACGATGACATTGCAGAAGTCCCCAATGGTGGTATGTCCCACCACAACTACCGGACTAGGAAACACGGTGGCAGCTACACCCTGGGGAAGCAGGTCCCCACCCTCTTGCCTGCGCTGCTGGGTACCTCTTCTGCTTACTGTGGGTTCGGGGGGCGGAGGGGTGGGCCCGCGCTGCCCCCTGCGCGAGAACCCGCTGTCGTTTCCCTGGTGACGTGAGAATCTGCCACACTCCCACTGAATGTGGCCAGGCTGGCCACAACCCCAGCAGACAATGGGAGTTGAGCTGACACTGCGATGTTGTCTGGAACCCCTCTCAATGACAAGCGAAGCGCTCTTGACTAACCCGCCCAACTCGTCGACCCACTCTGGTTTGGTGACCCCCGGCACCCCGGCCGCCGCTGCTCTCACCTCTGGTTGACTGGCAACCTCTACTCTCACTCCCTCACCCCAGATCAGCTCCCTCTTCCTGGCTATCTCCACTGCAGCCCGCAGAGATGCTGGGTCCGACATCTGAACATGCTTACCCAGTTCGGTGGGGGAGAGCGCTCTAATAAAACTGTCCCATGCCAGCTCGTCTTGCACCCCAATCGGCATAGTTGCATAAGCCCGCCTGGTCAGGGTCAGAATACCACTTGCCAACGCCTTTAATGATACCCCCTGAAGTCTCTTTTTGTTACTCAGTTCAATCCGCAGCATGTTGGGCTGTGCATCGCTGCCGAAACGGCCCCCCAATGCCTCCACTAGCGCACCGTAGTCGCCCCTCTCGTCCGGGGCTAGCGTTAGCAGGCATTCCGATGCCTCCTCTGCCAGGCTCAGGGCAAGCTGTAACCCTTTCGTCTCGTCAGACCACCTCCCGGCTCTAGCCAACAACTCGAATTGAGTGAAAAAAACTTCCCATTTACCTTGTCCATTGAACTTTGGAAGTTTAGCCGCTACCGTGGCTAATGGCAATAGGGCGCTGCCATCTCTGTTTACATAAGGAGGCCCAGCCATTTCCGCACGCGGTGACGTCGATATCTCCGTCGCCGTGACGTCTGTTCTGGTCGAGCGGTTTGAAGGAAAACCCGCCCGTTCTGCCATCTTGCTGACAATTTAACTTCCGCCATGTGGCTCTCCAGCTCTTCTACAGCCGTCGTCGCCTGACCCACCCGACCGGGTACACCCGAGCCCACAACGGACACTTTGTCCGACTCTTCCTTAATTTTCCGCCTCGCCCCGATCATCATGACGGTAGATGCGAGTCACGCTAAAGCTAACCACGGCCTATACTGAAACAGCTAACTCGCCTAATCTCGATCTATCCCGTCGTTCGAAAGCACTTCTGACACCAATGTAATGACCCAGCTGGGTCATAAAGTAAAAGAGAGACAGGCACCAGGTGTACAGGCAGAACACAGGTTTATTCCTGAATAGGCTATTGTTCAGGCCACAGCCCACGCCGCTAAACCTCGAACATACACAAATATAATATGTCAAGTCAAGGGTCCCGAACAGAAGAGAGAGAGATGAGACCGTAACCCCTATTTAAGCATTCCAAAACCCCGCGGGATTACCCATCATACCCCCCCCAACCTTTCCATCTGTCCTGGCATATTTAACCCCTGCTAGCACCCATGAGAACGATAACACACCCACGAACACAGAACACAATACCGGGTCGTTACAATACTATCGGACAGCAGGAGTTCGAATTTGAATATTGAAACAATGTTACAAATGGCGGAGAGACAGACAGCAAGGTTTATACAAATCTCCGCTGTTTAAAACTAAATGTTATTCTAAAAGAAACGTGAGATAATGTCTAGATGCTTTTTATAAAGTGCCTGACTGGGTTGATGAGACAGTGGATTGCGCAGTCAGATGGAACAGTGTAAATAGGCATTTTAATGCCATAGATTTAGCGGTTGACAATTTGTGGAATAGACACCGGCTGGAATGCGGTTTTAACCAATCAGCATTCAGGATTAGACCCACCCGCTAAATCTAAAACGCTCTATCCAGGCACTCTGCGTCGTGTTTAAGAAGCCCTTTAGCCGTGGTATATTGGCCATATACCACACCCCCTCAGGCCTAGTTGCTTAATTAAGTATTTAGTTGTTGTAGTGGGGACAGTAACATTAGTAATCTTTAAAAATTATACTTTAACAAAAATGTTTTTACATATTTGTAAAAATTGTATTTGTATGTTTAGCTCACATAATATAATTTAAAAGTATACATTTAGGTGTGTTAAATAGAATAAATGTGGCAAAAACGAATGTAAACATTAATAAATGCGTTTCTAGAGCTTTTTTTTTTTTACAGTGGTGGGGGAGTGCCAAAACGGAGGCAAGGTGGTTCAACACAAATCGTCAATCAAATATTTAGCCACGCCCCTTTCAACGCAACGGTAGGGTATTAAGGCAAGGGCAGTTTGTTAGTAACATCTGGGTTTACTGGTACAAGAAGGTGCTTTCAAACAAGAAGGTGCTTTCAAGTAGATGAAATACCATTGTTATTGTCAATTCTATTTGGATTATTATTGTTTTGTAGCACTTGCACTGCTATCATCTGGAATCCATAGCCCTTAGCTATCAATCTACCTGGTTTGGAGGGCTGTGAGAGAATATGCATCTGGTCTTCAGCGTACTGTGTTTCTCTCTGCTCACAATGGGCTGTCTGAGTAGCACTGGTGAGATAGCGATAGGCTGTGAGCAATGGAGAACATCTGCTGGTTCTCCGAATGTCTGCTGTGAAAGCTGCCGTCCAGGTAAGTTTCTAAACTATGCTACTGTATATGGTTTAACTTTAACTGTACTCGATAAATAATCAAGAATTAATGTAATATGGCTTGGATTTTGACAAGTAAATTCTAGTCTTTATCTGGTTAAATGATGGGCTCTATTCAATCTGTAAAATTGAAGCGTTACAGATTCTGCGATAGAAATGTAAAGTACATTTCCGACTGACCCTACATATGCACGGTTAACCGGAACATTGCCTTTAAATTTCAATCACGCTGTACAAATGAATTTCTGGGAGGCATATTGAATAGAGCCCGTGTCTTTCATGGGGATGAATAATCTAGTGTATCCCAGGTTGTGAATTAAATATTATTTCCTCTTTAGTGGTTATACCACAGTGACCCAGTTCATTTTCAGTGGTTTCTATTAGTACCACAATAAAGGGGGATGGATGGATAATGATCAACCTAATGATCAACCAGAGATCAGATCAAGGATAAACTCAGCTCTATGTGGGAGGGGACTGGAAATAGTTTCCTATCAAAAGCATTTACCTTATATATTCATGTCCACTGCAATTGCTACTGATGGAGAGAAAGTGATGTTAATCACCTGACTGAGTTATTATGGATGCAGATGTGCTTTCAATACAGTATGTTCAATGTTGTCTGTCTGTGTGTGTATTTGTGTAGGGAACCGTCTGGTGACTCGCTGTGGTCCAGACCCGAAAAAGCTGTGTGTTCCCTGTAAGAATGAGACCTACACAACTGACACAACATCAAGCTCCTGTCGCAGGTGTACTCAGTGCGTAGGTATGTCACCAGGATATTGAAACTTTAAACATTATTTATTAACCCCTGCACTGAAATGTCTATTGTTCGATAAGTTAAACGTTTAACAATTATTCATTTTACTCCACTTTCGTGTGTGTGTAGGCGGGGCCCAGATCTTTAAGAAGGCCTGTACAAGAAGCAAGGACACAGAGTGTGACTGTAGGGCAGGGCTCCGATGTGGTGATGGCCTCTGCTCCTTCTGTGTCGAGGAGTGTGGAAAGGGCCAGGAACCTCTTCCCACTGCACGTAAGACACACATAACTGTACCTGCAAACACTAAAGTCATACAAGTTATCTGGCATGCCTAATAAGACGCACAAGCTCAGGACACTTGGGAAATGTTCACCAAGTCTCAAACCTCTGCATGTCTGTCTTCATAGGGTCCTGCCAGAATTGTCCAGTTGGGACCTTCAGTGACCAAATCCACGAGAAGTGCAAGCCTTGGAGAACAAGGTTTGATTGAATTTCCCCCTAAACTCTGAGTTTGATTCAATATTGGAATTACATGTAGTACTAATGCCATTGCATTAATCTGCCAACAAATTATTACCGTATGCAGCAAATCTCGGAAACCCAGAACTAAAATCCTGCGCCATGGCTACTCAATGTAATCTGATATTGGAGAGAGCCAATCCTGAATCTTTATTTCTCCATCTCTGTCCCAGCTGTCCCCATCCCCATGAACACATTGTGGCCTTGGGAGATGCAGTTAGTGACAGCAAGTGCGGCATTACCAACAATTCAATGCCCCAAGTGATTACCTTACCTACGAAACGGAGGGACCTTGAAGGTAAGACCTGTGAATCTAACACCATGGCAAAATTGATGTTGTAAAATCACCTTGTTTGAAAGAAAGATGACAACCTCTCTTTCTCCCAGATGGCACAGGGCTGGTTTGGGCTATAACGGCCTCGTGTGGGGTCTTTATCATCCTCATCTTGTTTCTGGTCATCATCATCATCAACAACAAAAAGAAACCAGAGAAGAAGACAACCCCTAATGAGCCAACCCTTATTGTGCCAACACCTCCTACAGGTAATCATGTTCCTCCTCATTATCAGGGGACAACTCATCCATACCCATCATACTGTATCAATATTCTGTCAGCTTTCAAACTGTAGTCCTGAAATGTGGCAACAGCTTTGAGTTTATATTTGAATCTGAGGTTAAGCCAATCTTCTCTCTCCCTGCTCCTCCCTCTCTCCCCTATATCTCCACTCTATCTCTCCATCTCAGATGAGCCGAGAACCCTGATGGAGGTCAGTTTCCACCACCCTCAGCAGGAACAGGGCAGCAGTTCTGAAACACTGCACTCCCAGGACTCTGAGACCAAGCTACTGCCTGTGTGATTGGGAGTGGCAGGGTTATACTGGGTCTGATCTACAGGCCACTACCTCACTGGCACTCTGATGCCTTCCCAGTGATTGGCCAACACATCATTCTGATACTGTTAGACTTGCTCTGATTGATCATGCCACACGCTGGCACTAAGGAATTGAGAGGTTCAGATACTTTTGAGCATTTGTGATCTCTTTAATACCCCAGTATTTGTTTGTATCTTACACACACATTCAAAGATGTGAATATTGAGAGAGATCTCTATGTAACAACTTTTTGTGAAAGTATACCATTTATTTCAGCCAGTAAACTGATATTCAAATGTCAGTAGTGGTGGGGAAGTTTTCAGGGGGAAGAACATTGTCATTATATGACCTATTCATTAGTTGGCTCCCTAGCAGTTACTGTATCATGTGGCTGCTGCTGGATTAGTTCAACTATTTACATACTTGTACATTTCCTGGTTTTATTCATTTTAGTTGCCTGTTAATATATCTAAACGTGATGAAATACTACACTTGACATTTGTGTGAGCGAGGGAGGGAGCAGAGTCATGCCCTGTTTTAGTGTAATACAGTGAATATGGGGTTGCAGCAGCAGCAGTGTAAACCACAGACAGCTAGATGTGACTGCCCACATGCCTCCCACTGGCTTATATCATATTCACGTCTTTCCTGTAAGGCTAAACTCAGCTGCCCACAGTTACTGAGCAGAAGTAAATACCCCTATTTAACATTACTGTAACCCAAAATGTGACATTTAATTGCACAAGAGATGAATTACAGCAAGGACATAAGGTATTTTTCTCAGCACTTTGTTAGGAATTAGATTCATGATAAGAATGTGCCAATGTGATACAGTATGGGACTTGGAGCAGCTTTTTTGTGGGAAAGTACTGCTTGTATTGAATGGGATAAGAGTGAAGGACATGTGTGGGAAACAATATGACGTCATATTATTCTCTATGATACACTGCCAGGAAGGGAGGAGTCTGGACTTTCCTTATAAATGTAGTAGGGAAGGGTTAAGGTCAGGGAATCCTCTCACGTGGGGGTTTCCCTGACCTTTTACCCAGAAGCTTATCGAAGGTCATGGGAACCATAAATTAACAAATACAAATGTTAATTGCACTTGACACGCAATTTATAATGTAGACAATAGGCATTGCAAGGGATTCCAAAGAGCTTTCTTTAACCTAGTTTGATCACATCAAGACCAGAGTTCACTCTTTCACCACTGTAGTTTTGCAATCATAAGCATTGTGTGTGGGTGTTTCTTTGGCTTGCTTAGACATGCATGTTAACTCAAGCCCTTTAGCCCTGATTGTAAATAATAGCTTTCACAAGGTATTGTCTCCTATGTGCTGTTCACGTCAATGGGATGACAGATCCGTGATAAAATGTCTGACACGCGAAACTTCCCCGTGGGCTCTCCGCTAGGCAGAGCTGGGAAAGCCGAGGGATTTTGATGTCATATTAATCATGTAGTACCATCACTTCTGGGAATGTACACAAGGAACGCAGAATGAGACTGGTCTGACTAAAGCTCACGGGATCATGTTGGAATGCTGAATTACTCAGTGCAGGAATCAGAGGGAAGACTGTAAAAATAGAAAAAACATTTCGTAAGAGCACCTCATGCAGAGGATCATGTAGAAACATCGGTCAGATCTGTACTAATGTAACCTTGACTTTTCATGTGGATACAGAGGAGTAGCGTATCACTGGAGTTAGAGTAACTAAGGATGGGTGTCTGAACTATATCTGTATTTACAGTTGAAGTCGGAAGTTTACATACACTTAGGTTGGAGTCATTAAAACTTGTTTTTCAACCACTCCACACATTTCTTGTTAACATACTATAGTTTTGGCAAGTCGGTTAGGACATCTACATTGTGGATGACAAGTAATTTTTCCAACAATTGTTTACAGACAGATTATTTCACTTAATCTCTGTATCACAATTCCAGTGGGTCAGAAGTTTACATACACTAAGTTGACTGTGCCTTTAAACAGCTTGGAAAATTCCTGAAAATGATGTCATGGCTTTAGAAGCTTCTGATAGGCGAATTGACATCATTTGAGTCAATTGGAGGTGTACCTGTGGATGTGTTTCAAGGCCTACCTTCAAACTCAGTGCCTCTTTGCTTGACATCATGGGAAAATCAAAAGAAATCAGCCAAGACCTCAGAAAAATAATTGTAGACCTCCACAAGTCTGGTTCATCCTTGGGAGCAATTTCCAAATGCCTGAAGGTTTCCACGTTCATCTGTGCAAACAATAGTACGCAAGTATAAACACCATGGGACCACGCAGCCATAATACCGCTCAGGAAGGAGACTCGTTCTGTCTCCTAGAGATGAATGTACTTTGGTGTGAATAGTGCAAATCAATCCCAGAACAACAGCAAAGGACCTTGTGAAGATGCTGGAGGAAACAGATACAAAAGTATCTATATCCACAGTAAAACGAGTCCTATATCGACAAAACCTGAAAGGCCGCTCAGCCAGGAAGAAGCCACTGCTCCAAAACCGCCATAAAAAAGCCAGACTACGGTTTGCAACTCCACATGGGGACAAAGATCGTACTTTTTGGAGAAATGTCCTCTGGTCTGATGAAACAAAAATAGAACTGTTTGGCCATAATGACCATTGTTATGTTTGGAGGAAAAAGGGGGTAGCTTACAAGCCGAAGAACACCATCCCAACCGTGAAGCACAGGGGTGGCAGCATCATGCTGTGGAGGTGCTTTGCTGCAGGAGGGACTGGTGCACTTCACAAAATAGATGGCATCATGAGGAAGGAAAATGATGTGGATATATTGAAGGAACATCTCAAGACATCAGTCAGGAAGTTAAAGTATGGTCGCAGATGGGTCTTCCAAATGGACAATGACCCCAAGCGTACTTCCAAAGTTGTGGCAAAATGGCTTCAGGACAACAAAGTCAAGGTATTGGAGTGGCCATCACAAAGCCCTGACCTCAAATTTGTGGGCAGAACTGAAAAAGTGTGTGCGAGCAAGGAGGCCTACAAACCTGACTCAGTTACACCAGCTCTGTCAGGAGGAATGGGTCAAAATTCACCTAACTTGTGGAAGGCTACCCGAAACGTTTGACCCAAGTTAAACAATTTAAAGGCAATGCTACCAAATACTAATTGAGTGTATGTGATGAAAAATAAAAAGCTGAAATAAATCACTCTCCTATTATTCTGACATTTCACATTCTTAAAATAAAGTGGTGATCCTAACTGACCTAAGACAGGGAATATTTACTATGATTAAACGTCAGGAATTGTGAAAGACTGAGTTTAAATGTATTTGGCTAGGGTGTATGTAAACTTCCGACTTCAACTGTATCTAGTGTGACAGGCATAGCCCCCTGAGACGGAACATCTCACATAATTGCCTACATGGTGTAAAATGTTAACCCACACACGGGTTGGGCCTATAACAGTATTAAAGAAAATGGCACTGATTGAATAAGTGATATTGTTGATGTTTTGATATATGATTAAAGAACTAGTAAATACCACTGGGTTGTCTTTTATTGTATTCCTACCATCAAAAAGATCTTGGCAGGGAATGTGCCACAATTATTGTAGCCTACATGAAGATGACTTGATGACGACCCCCAACCCCAAAAAAACTACGTAGTCATAATCAGCTAAATTTACTACAGCATATTTATCGTCAGCATACAGTGCCTTCGGAAAGTATTCAGACCCCTTGACTTTTTCCACGTTGTTACATTACAGCCTTATTCTATAATTGATTGAATATCTACACACAATACCCCAAGTGGCAAAGCAAAAACAGGTTTGACATTTTTGCTAATTTATAAAAAATCTAAACTGAAATATCACATTTACATAAGTATTCAGACCCTTTACTCAGTACTTTGTTGAAGCACCTTGGCAGCGATTACAGCATCTAGTCTTCTTGGGTATGACACTATAAGCTTGGCACACCTGTATTTAGGGAGTTTCTCCCATTCTTCTCTGCAGATCCTCTCAAGCTCTGTCAGGTTGGATGGGGAGCATTGCTGCACAGCTATTTTCAGGTCTCTCCAGAGATGTTCGATCGGGTTCAACCATCCCGGAGTATGTGGTATTAACAACTACATGTAAAATCCCATAGCGGATGCTAGCTAAATGCTAACGGCCGCATGCGAACATTTTATATGATCTTACAAACTATTTGCAGGACAGACATCCCAGCTCATAAAGTTATACAAGAAACTCAAAAATGCTACTAACATTTTTCTCTCATCTCCACAGAGGAACTCTGGAGCTCTGTCAGAGTGACCATTAGGTTCTTGGTCACCTCCCTGACCAAGGACCTTCTCCCCCGATTGCTCAGTTTGGCTGGGTGGCCAGCTCTAGGAAGAGTCTTGGTGGTTCCAAACTTCTTCCATTTAATAATGATGGAGGCCACTGTGTTCTTGGGGACCTTCAATGCTGCAGAACTGTTTTGGTACTCTTCCCCAGATCTGTGCCTCGACCCCATCCTGTCTCGGAGCACTACGGATAATTCCTTCGACTTCATGGCTTGATTTTTGTTCTGACATGCACGGTCAACTGTGGGACCTTATATAGACAGGTGTGTACCTTTCCAAATCATGTTCAATCAATAGAATTTACCACAGGTGGACTCCAATCAAGTTGTAGAAACATCTCAAGGATGATCAATAGAAACAGGATGCACCGGAGCTCAACTTAGAGTCGCATAGCAAAGGGGCTGAATGAATACTTCAGTAAATAACTTTTTTTTTTTTATATACATTTGCAAAAATTTCTAAAAACCTGTTTTCGCTTTGTCATTACGGAGTATTGTGTGTAGATTGCTGAGGGAAAAAAATTATGTAATCCATTTTAGAATAAGGCTGTAACTTAACAAAATGTGGGAAAAGTCAAGGGGTCTGAATACTTTCCCAAGGCACTGTAATTTTCCCTAAGAGAGAGGAAAAATACAATATTACTGCTGAGGTTTCATGGGTGTTAATTTTATTCAGTAAAACTTCAGAGAAACCTACGAGAGCACTAATACCTGTGTATATATCTCAGTGTCTCAATAGTAATATGAACATTTCTATTTAAATAGAAGAACAGAATGAAGAATGTTCATGCTCAGACATGCAAACTCAGCCAGGACAAAAAAATATTTGGACCATAATCTTAAAATAAATTGTGTCCAATGTCAAAAGTAATGTACAAGATTAAATCTAAACAAAGCAGATTGTGTTCATAAGACACTATAAACACAAAACAACTGAATCTATTAATCAATACAAAATAAATGCGATCCAGTTTGAATCAACTGTTCCATACAAAATAACTGGCAATAATATATCACAGAAAATAAGTAAACAACAATTGTATGTGTGCTTAATTTTTTAAATCATGCAATAAAGATAACAGTTCTATCAAACTACAAGCCCAGCAGTGCCTGTCTAATATGTAGTTACTGTATGATTGATGTGTAAAAAATGCAGTTTAAACAAAAGGAACGAAGATGTACAGTACGGAGCTCTGATTGTCTGTTGAATGTCTGTTGAATGCACTCAAATGACAGTTGGAGTGCTGCAAAATGATGGGAAGCAGAGAGTTGGTGGGAAAACTACATTGAGGAAGGATGAATTTTGGTAGTTGAACTTACATAACCACTCAATGTCCAATTCAGGTTACTGGGAGAAGGTTTAGTTACCTCATAGCAGCAGTATGCTCTGTTGACTGAGTTTGCAGTGACCTCTTGTCATACAGTACAGTTTAGTGTTCACAAACAGGCCTTACTGTAAACACTAAAGATGTAGCGTTAGATGTAGGACGGCTACAGTACAGCATGGGGATCAAAGGGATTAAAAATATGACTCGATATTCTACCATAGACTTACTGGGGAAATACTGTATTAGCATAAAGTGACAAGTCTAACTATTTCCCAGTATTTGGGAAACTTGTCACTTTAGCGGGGTGTGAATGACATGATAGTAATGATGTAGTATTGATAGACCTCCTAATGTATTTTTCAAACAGATATTGACAAGAGGGATTGGATGTAATCGCTGTCAGATATGGTTGAAGCCATTTGAATTGGAGTGTTAGTAAGATCTCCCATTAAAGGGATACATTGGGATTTTGGCAATGAGGCCCTTTATCTACTTCCCCAGAGTCAGATGAACTCATGGATACCATTTTTGTCTCTGCGTGCAGTTTGAAGGAAGTTGCTAAATCTATGGGTATCTGCAAGCATGACTGGATATCTACCATAGACTCTTAGTCATTGCCCTACCACTAGTTAGCATTGGCTCATGAATTTACCTTCAACTTCCTTCATAACGGACACAGAGACATAAACATGGTATCTGAGCTCATCTGACTGGGGAAGTAGATAAAGGGCCTCATTGCCAAAATCCCCAAGTATCCCTTTAATAATACTAAATAATAAAACACAAATAAAAGTAACAAACAATCAAACATATACTGATATATATTAACCTTGTCTCATCAACACAGAAGACGAGAGATAATAATTGGCAGGTCAACTATAAATTATTCCCTTTGATAATTATATTGGGTTATATGAATCCAAATGGTTGTCTTATCTACACCAGTAATTTCAACAAATACAAAATCCCCAATTGTATTTCTTAACTGGTTAAAGTGCTAGTTGGGACAACTAAATAATAATACAAGTATCTGGAGATAGTCCTCTTGGGACCAGGTTAAGTAGTGTTAGGAGTGTGTGGGGTGTAAGTGGATATGGGGGGTGAGGTGTTGTTCCCTGTACGCTCAGGCCCAGTATATCTAACTGTGACATCACTGCTGCTTACAGTTCTCCTTCTTCTCTTTGGATTTGACGCGTCCTGATTTGGCGCTTTGCCTCTTGGTGGGCGGGATGAACGTAGGCTCCTCCATGAAGTCATGTAAGCCGGAGTGGGGGATTGGATGAGACTGACAGGAGGATGGGCCTATAAGGAAGACAAGAGAAGGTCCTATAACTGTACATAACCTCTATATGAAGCTACACATTATGGTCAGGTGTTATGTTGTTATTCCTACCAGAAATGGTCTGTCCCGCTCTGATGCTCTCCTTGCCTTGTCTCCTGTTCTTGAAAGTTGGGTCCAGGTCCTCTGCAATGTTTCTGATTGGCTGTTGTGATCTGTAAAGATATCAGTAGCAGGTTGAAATATAGAACTTCTTTCCTAGCCTAATCTATTACAACACATATGATTGCAGCCCATTCAACAGGTAGCAAATCTCTAGCAATGACTTTTTCAAAAGCCCCATACTTAAGCAGCAAATTATAATCAGTCAGGTGCTAAGGAGGGCATTTCCAGACGGGGGTTTCCCAGCATTATACTGTACATTACATTAAAGTGGCACAGTAAGGTTGGTGGTATACGGTATCAAGGGGTATTTTGAAATACCCATGGTGTGATTTTCAATACCAACTATTTCTTTAAAGTTTTTTTATTACATTTATTTGGACTTTTTAAGTAAATACCTGCAGTCAACTTGTGCACTAGGTTAGGAGATAAAGCAGATCGTGTTCTTCATTTTACCGGTTACATTATTTTTCATTATGAAGTTTACCGGTAGGCCTAGTTCCCTTAAATAGCTGAGCCGGTCACGTTGTTTGTTTAGAAAAGTCCAACGACGAGAGACCGGAGACTCGTGAGTCACTCTTACTGTTATGCAGCATGCAGCGCCAGGTGATCTAGTAACACTAAACAAAATATTTGCCAGCTAGATGTGTTATAACTATTACGTTAACTATCTAAAATATGCTAAATACTCTGCAGTTCTGCATTTTGTTTGCTAACTTACTAACTAGTTATCGAAGTGGTTAGCGTCTTGCAAAATCAAACTTATCTTGGTAACTGCAGAGAATTCCATCATGGATCAAGATCCTTTCGGTCTAATATTTGTTTTGTGTGTGCAGAAAAATGTGAGTAGCATTTTTGAGTTTCTTGTATAACTTTATGAGCTGGCATGTCTGTCCTGCAAATAGTTTGAGACCATATAAAATGTTTGCATGCGCTCGTTAGCATTTAGCTAGCATCCGCTATGGGATTTTACATGTAGTTGTTAATACCGCCGAAGTCTAACTCACAGTGTTGTGGAGGTGGGGCTAGGGGGCTGATAGTCTGGACAGCAGTCCTCAGTAGGAGATGGGAGGCCCTCAGAGTCCAGTCTCTCCCGCTGAATCTGATACACAGAACACAACTACAGTTACAATTATAACAGTAATAATCATACTGAAAATATTGTTTTGAAATAAGACACTTAATTACATGTATAGTGTGAATAGTTAATATTATATGTAGGCAATGGCTCATAAAACCAGCAGCAGCTACCGGTCTCTCTCTGACAGTTCTCCTGTCGTGGGGGTCAGCCAGGTCATGCTGTTCACGTCGTGACCCCGGGCCATTAAGGTAATGTGACTGGTGCTTCGACTGCATTTCCTGTTTCTGCATGAAGCGGGCAATTTCCTGACAGAGGACACAGTGACCATAAAAGGGTCAATACACAATAGGCATGTTGTTACGCATTGGACAGGTGGACTGTAGCTGAACCCAAGGCTTTGAGGGCCGCATTGCTGAGCATATGATTTATTTGATGAATATTGAGATTGGTTGATAAAAAGGTCACATGAACTTTGGAAGCACATCCCCTAGTTAATGAAGGTAATATACACTACCGTTCAAAAGTTTGGGGTCACTTAGATATTTCCTTGTTTTTGAAAGAGAACAGGCGCCTCACAGGTCCTCAACTGGCAGCTTCATTAAATAGTACCCGCAAAACACCAGTCTCAACGTCAACAGTGAAAAGGCAACTCCGGGATGCTAACCATCTAGGCAGAGTTGCAAAGAAAAAGCCATATCTCAGACTGCCCATCTTAATCTTTTCTTTTTATTGGCCAGTCTGAGATATGGCTTTTTCTTTGCAACTCTGCCTAGAAGGTCAGCATCCCGGAGTCTCAAACTAGACACTCTAATGTATTTGTCCTCTTGCTCAGTTGGGCACCGGGGCCTCCCACTCCTCTTTCTACCTCAACTAGCCGGTGCCCCCGCACATTGACTCTGCAACGGTACCCCCCTGTATATATAGCCTCCCTACTGTCACTTTATTTTACTTCTGCTCTTTTTTTTCTCAACACTTTTTTTGTTGTTGTTTTATTTTTACTTTTTTTTGTTTAAAATAAATGCACTGTTGGTTAAGGGCTGTAAGTAAGCATTTCACTGTGATGTCTGCACCTGTTGTATTCGGCGCATGTGACCAATAAAATTTGATTTGATTTGGTTTGCGCTGTTCTGTGAAGAGAGTAGTACACAGTGTACGAGATCTTCAGTTTCTTGGCAATTTCTCGCATGGAATAGCCTTCATTTCTCAGAACAAGAATAGACTGACGAGTTTCAGAAGAAAGTTCTTTGTTTCTGGCCATTTTGATCCTGTAATCGAACCCACAATTGCTGATGCTCCAGATACTCAACTAGTCTCAAGAAGGGCAGTTTTATTGCTTCTTTACTCAGCACGACAGTTGTCAGCTGTGGTAACATAATTGCAAAAGGGTTTTCTAATGATCAATTAGCCTTTTAAAATTATAAACTTGGATTAGCAAACACAACGTGCCATTGGAACACAGGACTGATGGTTGCTGATAATGGGCCTCTGTACTCCTATGTAGATATTCCATAAAAAATCTGCCGTTTCCAACTACAATAGCCATTTACAACATTAACAATGTCTACACTGTATTTCTGATCAATTTTATGCTATTTTAATGGACCAAAAAATTGCTTTTCTTTCGAAAACAAGGACATTTCTAAGTGACCCCAAACTTTTGAATGGTAGTGTACCTCTCCTTAAATCAGGGAGATTCAACTGGGGGTCCGCAGCCCCCAAGGTACCGCAAAATATAGAAGCAAAAAATAATAAACAACTTTTTAATTACATACAGTAGAAAATAGTATATTATTTCTAATGTCAACTTTATTTCTTAACTCCTAATATTGAGCAAAATACACTCATAAGAGCCAATTACACTCACTGGAGTATCTGACATAGGCTTTGAAAAAGCACCCGCGAATTGGCTACCAGTGCAGCAAGTGCTGCTGGCTGCTGGTAAGTTTTATTGACTTGGACATACATTTTTGCTAACCTTTGTTTAACCAGATAAATAGCTGCTCTTAGCAAAAATGTGTTTGGAGTTACCGTTCTAGCTAATAGGCTATTTTAGAGTTTACACTTCCTCTTCCAGTTATAATGTGGGGTGGTCAAAATAATGAAACACCATCTACCAAATCTATTCATTTTAAAATGTTTATTACTTTGCCTCGCCATTATCATTCATCTGAAAAAATAAATAATTTAATAACGTATGATGGGGTCCCTGGGTTGTCGGTTTTCCTGGGAGCGGGTGCCTGGGCAAGAAAAGGTTGAAGACCCCTGCCCTAAATCATAGCCTCACTTGCAGTCAGTTCTGTTGGGAGATACTACCAAAATCATGATATTTCCTTTTACAGCTCCGTCTCTTACCTCATCCTGAGCCACTTGCGCGACTCTGAAGTCTCCCTCTGGGTAGGAGTCGTGTTGAGAGTGGGAAGAACGGGCTGGAGGGTTCTGCAATGACAACTCATTTTTTATTTTTTATTTATTAAATTTGTACATGTATTGAAAGCAGTAACTCCCCTCAATGTACTCTGAACATTTCATGACTCTAGGACCAAGAACATATTCAAAATAGCTTCTGGAGTTCATAATTGTATGTTCCTTAATGTGAAAATATGGCAGTTTTGTCCACTTCCTGAAAAGTTTCTGTTTTGAAAATTAAGAGGTTTTCATCAGACAGCGACATTAAGTTACATAGTGGGATGTGAGCTGACACAGTACAGCCAGTAGGAGGATCCTCCCTTACCCTACTCAACAGCTTCTCCTCCTCCTTCTGCAGCCTCCTGGCCAGCTCCTCATCCAGCAACACCTGGTGCAGCTCCTCCAGGTCCAGACACGCCCTCTCCTCCGGCTGCAGCGCGGCTCCTGTAGGAGGAGAGACTTGGGTCAGGAAAGTTTAGAGATATAAAGGGTGTGCTGTGGTATGATTAAAGGTCTATGAAATGACAGACCTTGTGAAGATGAAGATAGATATATACACTGAACAAAAATATAAACACAACATGCAACAATTTCAAAGTTTTACTAAGTTACAGTTCATATAAGGAACTCAGTCAATTAGAATCAATTCATTAGGCCCTAATCTATAGATTTCACATGACTGGGAATACAGATATGCATCTGTTGGTCACAGACACCTTAAACAAAAGGTAGGGGCATGGATCAGAAAACCAGTCAGTATCTGGTGTGACCACCATTTGCAGCGTGACACATCTCCTTCGCATAGAGTTGATCAGGTTGTTGATTGTGGCCTGTGGAATGTTTTCCCACTCCTCTTCAATGGGTGTGCGAAGTTGCTGGATATTGGCAGAAACTGGAACATGCTGTCGTACACGTCAATCCAGAGCATCCCAAACATTCTCAACGGTTGACATGTCTGGTGAGTATGCAGGCCATGGAAGAACATTTTTAGTTTTCAGGAATTGTGTACAGATCCTTGAGTCATGGGGCCGTGCATGATCATGCTGAAACATGGTAATGGCGGCGGATGAATGGCACGACAATTGGGCCTCAGGATCTCGTCACGGTATCTCTGTACATTCAAATTGCCATAGATAAAATGCAATTGTGTTCGTTGTCCCTAGCTTATGCCTGCCCATACCATAACCCCACCGCCACCATGGGGCACTCTGTTCACAATGTTGACATCAGCAAACTGCTCGCCCATACACGCTGTCTGCCATCTGCCCGGGACAGTTGAAATCGGGATTCATCCGTGAAAGGCACACTTCTCCAGCATGCCAGTGGCCATTGAAGGTGAGTATTTGCACACAGAAGTCGGTTACGACGCCAAACTGCAGTCAGGTCAAGACCCTGGTGTGGGCGACGAGTACGCATATGAGCTTCCCTGAGATGGTTTCTGACAGTTTGTGCAGAAATTATTAGGTTGTGCAAACCCACAATTGCATCAGCTGTCCGGGTGGCTGGTCTCAGACGATCCACAGGTGAAGAAGCTGGATGTGGAGGTCCTGGGCTGGCGTGGTTACACGTGGCCTGCGGTTGTGAGGACGGTTGGAAGTACTCCCAAATTCTCTAATATGACGTTAGAGGCTTCTTATGATAGAGGAATGAACATTCAATTCTCTGGCAACAGCTCTGGTGGACATTCCTGCAGTCAGCCTGCCAATTGCACGTTCCCGCAAAACTTGAGACATATGTGGCATTGTGTTGTGTGACAAAACTGCACATTTTAGAGTGGCCTTTTATTGTTCCCAGGACAAGGTGCACCTGTGTAATGATCATGCTATTTCATGCCACACCCGTCAGGTGGATGGATTATTTTGGCTAAGGAGAAATGCTCACCAACAGGGATGTAAACAAATTTGTGCACAACATTTTAGAGAAATAAGCGTATTGTGCGTATGTACAATTTCTGGGATCTTTTATTTCAGCTCATGAAACATGGGACCAACACTTTACATGTTGCGTTTATATTTTTGTTCAGTGTATTTAGAGGAAAGAAACGCATACTGCAAATCATACAGCACATGTTCTGGGAGACAGGTCACGGTCAGCAGGGAGCCTAGCGGTTAGAGCGTTGGGCCAGGAGCCGAAAGGTTGCTGGTTCAAATACCTGTGCTGATAAGATGAAAAATCCTTGAGCAAGGCACTTAACCCGGTTTTGCTCCAGGGGCGTCTCACTACTATGGCTGACCCTTTAGAACAACATCTCACTGCACCTATCCCGTGTATGTGACAAAATCTTTATTTAAGAATAAAATAGGTTCATCAAGAAGAACAACAACAATCATCTCTTGGATCGTTTCAAGAGAGAGATGACAGGACATGGAGATGACAAAGATGAAGGGTGGAGAGGGGTTGAAGAATAGCAGCTAGTCTATAAATGAGGGAAATCCAGATGAAGATATTTCCCAGACCATCAGAATGAACACTACTACAGAGGAAAAATCTAATTTCTGAGAAAAAAAATTTTTTTGGAGGCCCCTCCCTTAAACACATGGAAACCAAGATGGGAGTAGATTTCTCCAGAATTGATTGAGGGAGGATGTGAAGAGGAGTAGATGTACACACAGAGGTTGTTGGGAAAGCTTTGGGTAAAGTTGAGTAGAGTAGCCGCCTCCCCTGCAGGTCTGTGTTTAGAGCGCTGAGGTTCCTGCAGCTCAGGGTGTTACCTGCTCTGGGGGTGTGCCTAGATCTGGCCCTGATGGAGGCCCCTCTGCTGCAGAAGCTTTGGCTGAGATGGTGGACTCTCCGTGGGGGTCTCTCCTCCCTCCTCTCCTCTTCCTCCTCTGAGCTGTTCTGCTCCTCCTGCTTATGCCGGCGATCACTCACACTGCTCCTCACCCTGCGCTCACTACTCACCCTGCGCTCACTACTCACCCTGCGCTCACTATGGTGGTGCCTCTCATCCCTGCCATCCCTCTCCTGGTCCCCACCTGAGCTGACCCTGTTCCTAGGGTCTCCACCACTCCTCCTCCTCCCGCTCCCCCCTCTCTCTCTGCTGAACAGCCAATCATCTCTACTGTGTCCAACATCGACCTCAGTCCCACTACCCTCCTCTATGGTCAGGTTTTCAAGGATTCTTTCTCGCTCTCCTCCATAGCCTCGTTTACTGTAGCCTTCTCTTTGTGAGGCTCTCTTTCTTTCCCCGACATCTCCATGGTAACTGCGCCTGGTGGGGACAGCTCTTTGAAAAGCCCTCTGTTGATGTTGAGAGTCACTATGGGCGACGGCATTTTCCCCATCATGTACTTGGCCGTCTCTGACCTCACCTCTGACCCCCCGTGACCTTGACCCCCCGTGGAAGCTCTGCCTCACGGCCACACCCCTCTCTCTTAAGTCATGGACAATCAGCTCCCATACATTCACCATATGCCTGCTGTCATCATGGTAACTATGACCTCGCCTGCTGGCATCATCCTGGAAGCGGACTTGTTTGTTGTCGCTGGTCTCTCTGTAGGTCCACCTCCTCCTAACCCCGTCTCTATCCTGCACCCCTCTGGCAGAGTCACTAGTACTATTGATGTAGCGCCTCTCTTTCCCCTCCTCTGATCTGTCATAACCCCGGTCATGCTTCGCCCTGAGATTCCTGTCCCAAATCCTATCCCTCTCCTCCTGAACCCCCCTATTCCTGTCCTGCCAACTCCCCCTATGCCTTTCCTCCCTCGCTCCCCTTCCCCCCTCCCACACCCTGTTGCGCTCCTCTCTGAAGCTGATGGGACTGCTGAGACTCCTCTCCGGTGGTTGGTACATGGGAGCCTGGCGACCACTAGGGGCAGTATTGAGCAATTTCTCCAGTCTACAGGGCCGGGATGGAGGGAGGTGTTCAGGGAAAACAGTGTCCGTGTCCTCTGAGCCTTCATCACTCAAATAGTCAGGTGGAGGGCATTGGAGGTAGTTTCTGATGAGTCTAGGTGGATCCGAGTATCCATTATGTGATGATTGTGTTCTGTTATTCTGTCCTGCTGTCCTGTGGGTCTCATACAGAGGCTCGGCAGTAGAGTCTGACTGTGACTGGGTGTTAGAGGTGGAACATTGCCACCTACTGGTAGCAGGCTGATGGTGCAGCCCTTCTACCTGGCTGGGGATGTTGCTGAGAGCAGGCTGGCGTGGGCATGATGAGTGTGAGGCAAGGACGCTGGCACAGTCTTTAATCAAGCCAAACATGCAAACACAAAAGCAGGTTAGTGTGGGTGAGGGTGTTAATGGTTTATATTAGACAGGCACAGTGAATGGTGCCAGGCTAACACAAGGGACCATGCTAGGTATAATGCCATTTTGTAATAATAATTTTTCATATTTGGCCCAACAGAGGCATGTCGTTAAATTATCATAGATTATTTATCTATAAGTGAACATTTAAATAAAAGCTTGACACACAAAACACAATGCATACAGTGCCATGGTCCATGTTATTAACAAGATAGCTAGAGCTAAGGGATTGCCAGAGTGATAAGGCTGCCAGGAAACCTGTGGAGTCAAGTGGATGCAGATGGGAATGTCAGCCTGAGGAGGAGGAGGACAGGCAAGTCAAGCATGCAGAGCAAAGCAGGGTTAGATTAGAGCTCAGTCTCCCCAAGCAAGCTTCAGATCTACACCTACTATGCAGGTAGCCTAGTGGTTAAGAGCGTTGGGCCAGTAACCGAAAGGTTGCTGGTTTGAATCCCCGAGCCAGCAAGGTAGAAATATCTGCCATTCTGCCCTTGAGCGAGACAGTTAACCCTCAACAACAACTGCTCCCTGGGCGCCAATGACGTGGACGTCGATTAAGGCAGCCCCCCCGCACCTCTCTGATCCAGTGGGGTTGGGTTAAATGTGGAAGACACATTTTGGTTGAACGCATTCAGTTGTGCAACTGACTAGGTATCCCCTTTCCCCACACCTACAACCCTGCCACAATGACCCAGGTGTGGCGGGCTTGATCATCATGTTTCATCATCAGACTTTAAGAGTCCAGAGTTTGAAATTAGGCACCACAAGGTTTATTTAGTTGATTTAGATTTAAAGTTCTTCAGTGCCATATTTTGTCCTTGTTATGATCATAAAATAAACAAACAGTATGCACACCAATCATGGTGAAAAGCATTGAGAAGTAACACAGAATAAATCAGGAGGACAGGTCAGAATAACAGGTACCACCCAAAGTAGGATTTAAACCACAGCAATCATTCAACCAAACTTGGTCACCATTAGACATTATTTCAGGAATAAAAGAAAGAAACCACAGATAGGAGATTATAAAAAAGGACCCTACAGCAAATGACCCTGTCAACATAGGGGCCTTTTACCCATAAAGTACACTGTTAGATTATACATGATATTAATGCCTAGGAATAATTGGAAATCTTTTCTGAGGCCCAAACAACAAAACAATGGTGACAGTATCTGTTGCTTCACTATAGAAGAAAATTAACTAAAGTGACCGTACCATCACTGAGGCTCTCCTGCCCACTGCTCCTCTGTCTGACCCTCAGCTCCTCCTCTTCCTGGATGTGTTTAGCCATTTCCTGTGGAAACAAGGTTAGGTCTATTATTGTTTCATCCGTGGAACTGGAGCTGAACAATACACTCAGTCAGCACATGTAAATAAAATCATTTAGAGATTATAGAAATGGTTGTCATCAGTATCATATAACAGAGTAATAGTGATTTAGGGTCGACTTAGAGCCCAGAACAGAGAATAAATATGTTAATTTGATGCTTCACACACTCAGTTTGTGCTCAGTTGCAGTACTGAGTCAGTCAAAATTGGCCCAAAATGTCAGGCTCCAAATGCCTGCCAAGCATATGGGTGAGGTTAACTAGGCTTGTGCCAATGTGTGGGCACACGCTGGCATCAATCACTGTGGTTTTCTATTTTTCTTCCACCCATCTACATTCAAAGAACCTTTGAAAGAGATAATTATGTACATTACATATTAGTACCACAAGGTGTCAGTATAACATGGCCCAACATGAAGAAATAAACAATTTGTAAAGACCCAAGCCCAGCTACCCTAAAATAAAAAGATAGTCAAATCAACCACTAGCAATATCAATAACAGAGAATCTTCAAAGAAATAGGGTTAGGGTTCTTACTTTTTGGTCTTACTTTTTTTTACAAAGCATCAATCAATCCACAGATACATTAGGTGTATGAGCTACATGGTTAGGTGTATGAGTGACATGGTTAGGTGTATGAGCTACATGGTTAGGTGTATGAGTGACATGGTTAGGTGTATGAGTGACATGGTTAGGTGTATGAGTGACATGGTTAGGTGTATGAGCTACATGGTTAGGTGTATGAGTGACATGGTTAGGTGTATGAGCTACATGGTTAGGTGTATGAGCTACATGGTTAGGTGTATGAGCTACATGGTTAGGTGTATGAGTGACATGGTTAGGTGTATGAGCTACATGGTTAGGTGTATGAGTGACATGGCATAATACTTAGACATTATTGGCTCATTGTTCTAAATCAGAATTCAAACAGAATTCAAACAAGGATCCAGTGGTGGAAAAAGTACTCAATTGTCATACTTGAGTAGAAGTAAAGATACCTTAATAGAAAATGACTCAAGTAAAAGTCACCCAGTAGAATACTACTTGAGTAAAAGTCTAAAAGTATTAGGTTTTAAATATATGTATCAAAAGTAAATGGAATTGTTGAAATATACTTACGTATCAAAAGTAAAAAAGTCTAAATAATTTCAAATTCCTTATAGCAAACCAGATGGCACAATGTTCTTGTTTTTTATTTATTTACGGATAGCCAGGGGCACACTCCAACACTCAGACATCATTTACAAACTACGCATGTGTGTTTAGTGAGTCAGAGACAGTAGAGATGACCAGGGATGTTCTCTTGATAATTTTGTGAATTGGAAAATGTTCCTGTCAAACTGTAACGAGTACTTTTGGGTATCAGGGAAAATGTATGGAGTAAAAACTACATTATTTTCTATAGGAATGTAGTGAAGTAAAAGTTGGCAAAAGTAGAAATTGTAAAGTAAAGTACAGATACCCCAAAAAACTACTTAAGTAGTACTTTAAATTATTTTTACTTAAGTACTTTACACCACTGCAAGGATCCAATTGGTCAATCACTCAGTCAGGTGGTTTAGTGGGTTAACTCAAACAAGCAGTAAGGACAAACAAAACATCATCAACTCTTCAGAACACGACACAAATGTGTCTTTGCTTTGTTCTGTGGAAATAACAGCACTACAACTACACCTAAATAGTATTTAATGATGTGTGGAAACTTGCAACATGATAAAGACTGACAACTAGTCTCTGTCATTGTATAGACAGAGTCTGGGTGGCCTGCACTAGAAAGACAGTGGAAGTGTTTCTGAATGCAGAGCCACAGTAGGTGACTTGTCTCCATTATGAGGGAAATCTAGCAGGTCCACAGTGGCTGCTCAGCACAAAACCTGCTCCGGGTTAGCCTGGTCCCAGATCTGTTTGTGCTGTCTTACCAACTCCTATGGTCATTGTGTCAAAACGGCACAAACATATCTAGGATCAGGCTAGCTCCAGATGGCCAGGCTAGGCTGGTTATTTCAGGAAGGCCTGGGGGCTGACTCAATGGAAAATAAGAGGCCAGGCAGGCAGACCAGACCAGCAGACCAGAGACAAACAGAGAAGGCCAACCTTTCATCTCCCTGTGCCTGGCTCTGCCTGCCTGGCTGGGCGGCTGGGCTCTGGTCTAAAAATTGCTGAGAGAGGACTGCTTTACTTTCATTAACACCTTGTCAACTGGGCATGCCAGTGCCACCCTGCACAAGGGCTGCCTCCCTTATAACATTGACCTCCAAAGACTTGTGCTCTGCCTCCTCTGAGACAGTATTGAAGACATGTGCGACAAATTATACGTAACGGAAATGGGGTGCATGTCCATTGATACGTGCAGGAGGAGGTCTGTGAAGGCGACAACAAACCATATCAGTATAACCTCCCTTGATGCCACTTGTAGATCAAGGTTTAGAGGGGGCGGGCCCATCGGTTCAAAAACCTCTAATGACAACAAGTGTTAAGAGAAAACCATAAGAGCCTCTTGCTTGGCTAAATCACAGTGCTTAGCCAGCTCAGCCTTGCCAGCCTCAGCAGGCAATTAGCAGCTTGACATGGCAGGTTAGCTCAGGGAGTGCCATGGGGAACTGGCATTCAGACTGACTGCACCGCCTGGTGCCTTCTGTTCTGCTGCACAATTAAACACACAGTCAGCAGGGACGCTAATATTTAATCAACACACTACATCAGCCAATGTTACATAAAAGTTAATTTGCAATGACCTTGGAAGTAGAATATTACTCTGTATTAGGCTTGGGCGGTATACAGTATATAATGTATACCGGGGTATTTGGAAATAGCCACAGGATGGTTTTTCAATACCATCAACGTTGAAACTATTTATTTGAAGTTTTTCAATACATTTTTAGCTACTTTTTAAGTTAATACCTGCAGTCAACTTGTGCAATACGTTAGGAGTTAAAGCAGATCGCATTCTTCATTTCACCTGTCAAATTATTTTACAGCCTGAATTTAAAATACACTGCTCAAAAAAATAAAGGGAACACTAAAATAACACATCCTAGATCTGAATGAATGAATCTTATTAAATACTTTTTTTCTTTACATAGTTGAATGTGCTGACAACAAAATCACACAAAAATTATCAATGGAAATCAAATGTATCAACCCATGGAGGTCTGGATTTGGAGTCACCCTCAAAATTTCAGTGGAAAACCACACTACAGGCTGATCCATCTTTGATGTAATGTCCTTAAAACAAGTCAAAATGAGGCTCAGTAGTGTGTGTGGCCTCCACGTGCCTGTATGACCTCCCTACAACACCTGGGCATGCTCCTGAAGAGGTGGCGGATGGTCTCCTGAGGGATCTCCTCCCAGACCTGGACTAAAGCATCCGCCAACTCCTGGACAGTCTGTGGTGCAACGTGGCGTTGGTGGATGGAGCGAGACATGATGTCCCAGATGTGCTCAATTGGATTCAGGTCTGGGGAACGGGCGGGCCAGTCCATAGCATCAATGCCTTCCTCTTGCAGGAACTGCTGACACACTCCAGCCACATGAGGTCTAGCATTGTCTTGCATTAGGAGGAACCCAGGGCCAACCGCACCAGCATATGGTCTCACAAGGGGTCTGAGGATCTCATCTCAGTACCTAATGGCAGTCAGGCTACCTCTGGCGAGCACTGTGCGGCCCCCCAAAGAAATGCCACCCCACACCATGACTGACCCACCGCCAAACCGGTCATGCTAGAGGATGTTGCAGGCAGCAGAACGATCTCCACGGCATCTCCAGACTCTGTCACGTCTGTCACATGTGCTCAGTGTGAACCTGCTTTCATCTGTGAAGAGCACAGGGCGCCAGTGGCGAATTTGCCAATCTTGGTGTTCTCTGGCAAATGCCAAACGTCCTGCACGGTGTTGGGCTGTAAGCACAACCCCCACCTGTGGACGTCGGGCCCTCATGGAGTCTGTTTCTGACCGTTTGAGCAGACACATGCACATTTGTGGCCTGCTGGAGGTCATTTTGCAGGGCTCTGGCAGTGCTCCTCCTGCTCCTCCTTGCACAAAAGGCAGAGGTAGCAGTCCTGCTGCTGGGTTGTTTCCCTCCTACGGCCTCCTCTACGTCTCCTGATGTACTGGCCTGTCTCCTGATAGCGCCTCCATGCTCTGGACACTACGCTGCAGACACAGCAAACCTTCTTGCCACAGCTCGCATTGATGTGCCATCCTGGATGAGCTGCACTACCTGAGCCACTTGTGTGGGTTGTAGACTCCGTCTCATGCTACCACTAGAGTGAAAGCACCGCCAGCATTCAAAAGTGACCAAAACATCAGCCAGGAAGCATAGGAACTGAGAAGTGGTCTGTGGTCACCACCTGCAAAACCAGTCCTTTATTGGGGGGTGTCTTGCTAATTGCCTATAATTTCCACCTGTTGTCTATCCATTTGCACAACAGCATGTGAAATTTATTGTCAATCAGTGTTGCTTCCTAAGTGGACAGTTTGATTTCACAGAAGTGTGATTGACTTGGAGTTACATTGTGTTGTTTAAGTGTTCCCTTTATTTTTTTGAGCAGTGTAGATTAAAATGAGATTGTGTGTCAATGGCCTACACACAATACCCCATAATGTCAAAGTGGAATTATGTTTTTAGAAAAAAAAAAGCTGAAATGTAAAACGTTCAAATTCATAGACAGAGCTATGGATGGACTGGCCATTCATGATATCAAAATTATATTGTTAACCATATTTTGAGGCTAGAGTATTTACATTGTTCACAAACATTGGAGTAAAAAAATCTTACATTTGGAGTTCTGATGGGGTACGACAGTTGGACTAAGCTCATGACGCATATACAGTGCCTTCAGAAAGTATAGATACCCCTTGACTTATTCCACATTTTGTTGTGTTACAGCCTGAATTCAAAATGGATGAAAAATTATTTTTCTCACCCATCTACACACAACACCCCATAATGACAAAAGTGAAAACATGTTTTTATAAATGTTGGCAAATTACAACTTCATTGGAGTCCACCTGTAGCCAATTCAATTGTTTGGGCATGATTTAAAACAAAACACACCCATCTATACAAGGTCCCACAGTTGACCGTGCATGTCAGTGCAGAAACTATACCATGAATTCCAAGGAACTGTCCGTAGATCCCTGAGATAGAATTGTTCAGTGGCACAGTGCCTTCAGAAAGTATTCACACCCATTGACTCTTGTTGTGTTACAGCCTGAATTTAAAATTGATTAAATTGAGTTTGTCACTGGCCTACACACAATACCCCATAATGTCAAAGTGGAATTATGTTTTTCAAAAATGTTAATTAATAAAAAATGAAAAGCTGAAATGTCTTAAGTCAATAAGTATTCAACCCCTTTGTTATGGAAAGCCTAAATAAGTTCAGGAGTAAAAATGTGCTTATCAAGTCACATAAAAAGTTGCATGGACTCACTCTTTGTGCAATAAGAGTATTTAACATTATATTTGAATGACTACCTCATCTCTGTACCCCACACATACAATTATCTGTAAGGTCCCTCAGTCGAGCATTGAATTTCAAAGACAGATTCAACAACAAAGACCAGGGAGGCTTTCCAATGCCTCAAAGAAGGGCACCTATTGGTAGATTGGTAAAAAAATAAAAAAATAAACAGACATTGAATATCACCTTGAGCATGGTGAAATTATTAAATTACACTTTGGATGGTGTATCAATACACCCAGTCACTACAAAGACACAGGCTTCCTTCCTAACTTAGTTGCCGGAGAGGAAGGAAACCACTCAGGGATTTCACCAGTTACAGAGTTTAATGGCTGTCAAGGGAGAAAACTGAGGATCGATAAACATTGTATTTACTCCACAATACTAACCTAATTGACAGAGTGAAAAAAAAGGAAGACTGTACAGAATACAAATATTCAAAAACATGCATCCTGTTTACAACAATACTGCAAAAAATGTGGCAAAGCAATTAACTTTTTGTCCTGAATAAAGTGTTTTGTTTGGGGCAAATCCAACACAACATTACTGAGTATCCCTCCATATTTTCAAGCATAGTGGTGGCTGCATCATGTTATGGGTATGCTTGTAATCGTTAAGGACTGGGGAGTTTTTCAGGATAAAAAGAAACGGAATGGAGCTAAGCACAGGCAAAATCCCAGAAGAAAACATGGTTCAGTCTGCTTTCCACCAGACACTGGGAGATTAATTCACCTTTCAGCAGGACAATAACTTAAAACACAAGGCCAAATCTACACTGGAGTTGCTTTCCAAGAAGACAGTGAATTTCCCTGAGTGGCCGAGTTACAGTATTGACTTAAATCTACTTGAAGATCTATGTCAAGACCTGAAAATGGTTGTTTAGCAATGATCAACAACCAATTTTACAGAGCTTGAAGAATTTTGAAAATAATAAATTGTTGCACAATCCAGGTGTGGAAAGCTCTTAGAAATTTACCCAGAAAGACTCACAGCTAAAATTGCTGCCAAAGGTGCTTCTACAAAGTATTGACTCAGGTTAGTGAATATTTATGTAAATTAAGTATATTTGTATTTAATTTAATACATTTGCAAACATTTCTTAAAACGTGTTTTCACTTTGTCATTATGGGGTATTGTGTGTAGATTGGTGAAAAAGAATAATATTTAATCAATTTGGAATTCAGGCTGTAACACAAAATGTGGAATATGTCAAAGGGTATGAATACTTTCAGAGTGCATTCGGAAAGTATTCAGACCCCTTGACTTTTTCCACATTTTGTTGTGTTTTTCAAAATATATTTTTTTCTCATTCTAAAACGGATTAAAAGAAAAAATCCATCCTCAATCTACACACAATACCCCATAATGACAAAGCGAAAACAGGTTTAGAAATGTTTGCAACTTTATTAATTAAAAAAAACAGAAATACCGTATTTACATAAGTATTCAGACCCTTTGCTATGAGACTCGAAATTGAGCTCAGGTGCATCCTGTTTCCATTGATCATCCTTGAGATGTTTCTACAACTTGATTGGAGTCCACCTGTGGTAAATTCAATTGATTGGACATGATTTGGAAAGGCACACACCTGTCTATAAAAGGTCCCACTGTTGACAGTGCGTGTCAGAGCAAAAACCAATCCATGAGGTCGAAGGAATTGTCCGTAGAGCTCCGAGACAGGATTGTATCGAGGCACAGATCTGGGGAAGGGTACCAAAAAATGTCTGCAGCATTGAAGGTCCAAGAACACAGTGGCCTCCATCATTCTTAAATGGAAGATGTTTGGAACCACCAAGACTCTACCAAGAGCTGGCCGCCCGGCCAAACTGAGCAATCGGGGGAGAAGGGCCTTGGTCAGGGAGGTAACCAAGAACCCGATTGTCACTCTGACAGTGCTCCAGAGTTCCTCTGTGGAGATGTGAGAACCTTCCAGAAGGACAACCATCTCTGTAGCACTCTACCAATCAGGCCTTTATGGTAGAGTGGCCAGACGGAAGCCTGTAAAAGGCACATGACAGCCCTCTTGGAGGCACCTAAAGACTCTCAGACCATGAAAAACAAGATTCTTTGGGTCTGATGAAACCAAGGTTGAACTCTTTGGCCTGAATGCCAAGCGTCACATCTGGAAGAAACCTGGCACTATCCCTACGGTGAAGCATGGTGGTGGCAGCATCATGCTCCAGAGCGCTCAGGACCTCAGACTGGGGCAAGGGTTCACCTTCCAACAGGACAATGACCCTAAGCACACAGCCAAGACAACGTAGGAGTGGCTTCAGGACAAGTCTCTGAATGTCCTTGAGTGGCCCAGCCAGAGCCTGGACTTGAACCCGATCGAACATCTCTGGAGAGACCTGAAAATAGCTGTGCAGCGACGCTCCCCATCCAACCTGACAGAGCTTGAGAGGATCTGCAGAGAAGAATGGGAGAAACTCCCCAAATACAGGTGTGCCAAGCTTGTAGCGTCATATCCAAGAAGACTCTGTAAGGCTGTAAAGTAACAAAATGTGGAATAAGTCAAGGGGTCTGAATACTTTCCGAATGCACTGTATATCTGGGGAAGGGTACAAATCAATTTCTAGAGTGTTGAAAGTTTCCAAGAGCAGAGTGGTCTCCGTCATTGGGAAAAATATGGAACTACCCAGACTCCGCACTTCACCAATCTGGGCTTTATGGGAGTGTGGCCAGACGGAAGTCACTCCTAAGAAAAGGGCACATGACAGCATGCCTGGGGTTTGCAAAAAGGCACGTGAAAGACTCCGAGCATTAGGCAAAATATTCTGTGGTCTGATGAGACAAATTAAACTATTTGGCCTGAATGCAAAGCGCTATCTCTGGAGAAAACCAGGCACAGCTCATCACCCGTATAACACCATCTCTACCGTGAAGCATGTTGGTGGCAGCATCATGCTACAGGGATGCTTTTCAGCAGCAGGGACTGGGTGACTGACTGGTCAGGATAGAGGGAACAATGAATGGAGCCAAATACAGGCAAATCCTTAATGAGTACCTGCTTCAGAGTGCAAAGACCTTAGTCTGGGGGCAAAGATTTACATTCCAACAGGACAATGACCCAAAGCACACAGCCAAAGCAATGCTGGAATGGCATCGGAACAAGAATGTCAAAGTACTTGAGTGGCCCAGCCAAAGCCCAGACTTGAATCCGATTGAAAATCTGTGGAAAGACTTAGAAGATTGCTTTTCACCGCCGCTCTCCATCTAACTTAACAGAGCTTGAGAAAATCTGCAAGGAAGAATGGGAGAAAACCCTAAAATCCAGATTTTCAAAGCTGATACAGAAATACCCAAGACGACTCAAAGCTATAGTCGCCGCCAAATGTGCTTCTACAAAGTATTGACTCAGGGGTGTGAATACTTACGTAAATGAATATTTGCGTATTTCATTTTCAATAAATTTGCTAACATTTCTTAAAATGTGTTTTCACTTTGTCATTATGGGGTATTGTGTGTAGATTGGTGAGAAAAAACTATTTGATCCATTTTGAATTCAGACTGTAACACCAAATTGTGGAATAAGTCAAGGGGTATGAATACTTTCTGAAGGCACTGTATAAAAGTTATATTCTTCAAGAATCTGGTATTTATCATTAATTTATAAGTCCAAATATTGATGTAGCAACAAAAGATTCTAGCTTTAAACAGTCCTATACTGACGCACTGAGTGCTTCCTCACACATGTACAACTCCTTCTCTGTGTCTACTCCAGTTTGTGTATATTGTGCGGCCTGGCCTGGCTCCTGTGTGCACAGTAGGGACAGGTCTGGCCTTACAACTGAGGCAGCAGCAGAGAGGTAATGGATGGGATATGTCTGAGTGCTCTCCTTATGTCTGGGTCAGAGGTCAGTTTATCTACAACTCACTGGAGAGAAGCTACATCTATAAAAGGAAGCTCCTTTTCATGCAACTCCCTGATCGCTTTGTCAAAGACCTCCTTAGTAACGCAGTAGATGGAAAATTCCTGCTACTTTTCTACAGTTGACCAACTAGATACATGAACGTGGAAACTTACATGCACCCGTTTCAGACATGATATTGTACAAAGTTGTACAGATAAAGCCTCTGCATCCATCTAGCGTGTTTCTCCTCAGACTAACCTTCAGTGAGACAGAGCAGGAGGGATGGAGCATAACCTGGAGTCAATTATCAGGGAAACGGCTTAACTTGTCAATCAGATTAATAATAGCTCACAGGTTGTCTCTGTGGTGACCTTTGACCCTGCTCAGACTGGCCTCTCCCAGTGTGTTCAGGTTGAGTAGATACATCTGAGTGGGTAACCCCGGGCCCAGAGAGAGCAGCGTTCAGCTCCACTGTGACCTCATTCATTACAGAGCCACATTATACTGTATATAGATTTGGTCCCCGGGGAAACTGAAATTATGACGTTCCATGATCTACAAAAAGCTGGTGGAAATCCACTTAATTAGTGAGCAGTGAGTACACTATCAGTACTGTAGAGAACCACTATGAACCTCAAGTTTCTCCTCAAATCAAATTAGAAGACATCCGCAGCTCACCTCGTCCTCCTGCTCCCTCCTCAGAGCCTCCTCATCAGCACATCTCTGGATGTCCTCCTGGATCATCCGGGCATACTCTGAATCCTGTTCCTCACTGGGTACACAGAAGGGACAGGGGAGATGGGCATGGATTACTGTCTGAGAGACAAAACCACCCTGTGTTTCATATAGAGTATGTACAAAATTGCCAGGGGGTCCACAAGTACACCGATAGTTTAGATTATGTAGGAATTGTTTATGGAGACAGTCTAGATAGTTTTTAAAAATAATGACAGTGTACAGTAAAATAAATGCACAGAGGGTACATGGAGAGTGAGGTGGAAAATGTGTGTGTGTGCCTGCGTGCGAGCAAAGTGTTTATTTAAATAAACACAGTGCCCTTACAGTTGTCTCGACGCCTGGCTCAGGGCTCTGTGCTGAGCTCTCTGTTCCTCCTCCTCATCCTGCAGCCTCTTGGCGATGCGGATGTCATTCTGCACCAGCTGGTTCTTCTGGATGTTGGTGGTGTAGTACTGCTCAACTGGGACAGAGGGGAACACAGGGTTACACAAACACAGCCATGGACCACCTACTACAGTAACTCTGACAGACTACTGTAAGGGGTGTGTGTGATGTACTTACTTTCCTGTTCCTGTAGGTTTTGTGCCAATGCTCCATCCTCCAGGACAGCAAAAACATGGCACACTGAAGGAGAGGACATGACAGTTAGTCAAGAGCCATTTTAACAATTTCAAAGATTTTACAGAGTTACAGTTCATACAAGGAAATCAGTCAATTGAAATAAATTCATTAGGCCCTAATCTATGGTTTTCACATGACTGGGCAGGGGTGCAGCCATGGGTGGGCGTGGGAGCGCATAGGCCCACCCATTTGGCAGCCAGGCCCAGCCACTGGGGAGCCAGGCCCAGCCAATCAGAATGAGTTTTATTTTTATTATTTTTTACAAAAAGGGCTTTATTACAGACAGAAATACTCCTCAGCACCAGCACCACCCCCACCCCTCCCTCAGACGATTCTACAGGTGAAGAAGCCGGACGTGGAGGTCCTGGACTGGTTACAAGTAGTCGGCGGTTGTGAGGCCAGTTGGACATACTTTCAAATTCTCTAAAACGACATCTTATGGTTAGAGAAGTGAACATGAAATTATCTGGCAACAGCTCTGGTGGACATTCCTGCAGTCAGCATGCCAATTGCACGTTCCCTCAAAACTTGAGACATCTGTGGCATCTGCACATTTTAAAGTGACCTTTTATTGTCCCCAGCACAAGGTGCACCTGTGTCATGATCATGCTGTTTAATCAGTTTATTGATATGCCACACCTGTAGGTGGATGGATTATCTTGGCAAAGGACAAATGCTCACTAACAGGGATAAACAAATTTGTGCACAAATAAACTTTTTCTGGGATTTTTTTATTTCAGCTCATGAAACATGGGATCAACACTTTACATGTTGCATTTACATTTTTGTTCAGTGTAATTGAAGAGCAACCAAATATAATTTTTTTGGGGGTGCATTTTAAACTCATATTTCAATGTCATAAAATGTGGCCATATCTTAGGGAAAGAAATGACCAGTTGTCTTTTATGAGAATCAATAGAGCGAGAGAGACACTTGTGGCCACATAAAAATATTCCTATGAGCTGTTTAGATGTACAGGAGCCCAATACTGAACTGAAACAGCATCTGGCCCCGTGGAACAGTACCAAAACATCTGACTGATGCTGGATGGAGCTGGATGGAGACAATGCAGTTGGCAGTTGATGTTTTTGGCACAGCACTCTGTATCCCCTCAGAGCACAACAATAGTTGCCCATGGCATGATGTCCTACACTGCATGTCCCAATCACATTAGAGGGCAACGGAAAGAGTATACAAGTCATTACATAGCCTACATCTAAACAGGCAGCTATTCACAGAAACACAAACCATCTCTGTGCGTTTGGGACAGGTAGATCTATTATTGTAATGTGATGACCAAAGTGGCTGGAGCTGGAGGGCAGCCTAGTGAGTCTCAGAGGAACATCCAGCCTGGAATTGTGCCAGCAGCTGCAGTGTAACGGTGCACCAAACCAGACCAGACGTGGTCGTTAACCGGGTGTGGGCCTGGGCTCCACAGAGGTCTCTCTTTCAATGGCTCTACTGTCACTCCTCTCATCAGCCACAGACTACGTTGCAACAGAGGAGGCTGATGTGAGGAGCTAAAGGAGGATGGGCTCATTGTAAAAGACTGGAATGGAATTGATGGAACAGTATCAAACACATCAAACATATGGAAACCACGTTTGACTCCGTTCCATTCATTCCATTCCAATGAGCCCATCCTCTTATACCTCTTCCCACCAGCCTCCTATGCATTGCAACCTTTTTACACACTCTCTTACACAAAACAGCAATACACAGGGGATAATTTGAAGTGCAGATTGTCATTAATTCAATGAATATGTCAAAGAGAAAAATGTATTGTCACATGTTCTAATAAAAAGTTAAATGTTTGAACTTTTGGTATATTTTTTAATAGGTCTCCCACATAAAGACAGAATTCTCTACACAGACAGTCATACCCTTTCCTGCAGGGGCCAGAGCAGTTGGTGTAAATAATATCTATCTTTAGTACCTACTCCCTTGGCACCCACAGGGGCCCCAAGACATTCCACAGCAGCATCTAAAGACTCCTGACCTCTGACCCCCAAATCAAATCACCCTGCTGCATTATGGTCTGACCGTGTTACACAGCCACAGCTCCCCCATCACAGTGACTGATATATCAGGCCTGGCTACCTGCTGAACATGGCAATACACCAGATCAGTTTACTACACGATTAACCATTCCCCCCAGTTCTTAAGCCACCAGAAAGTAAATACAAGGACACAGAAATATATATATTAAGAGAGTAGGTCACATAGAGAAAGTGATGCCTGATGTGAAGAGAGCGGAGCACTTTTTTACTTTTAAACAGACAGACCAGAGATGCTAGTTCTAGGTCCCAAGAAACAAAGAGATCTGCTATTGGATCTGCCAATGAATCTTGATGGTTATACAGTCGTCTCAAATTAAACTGAAGGACCTCAGCATTACTCTAGACCCTGATCTCTATTTGACAAACATATGAAGAATATTTCAAAGGACAGCTTTTTTCCCATCTTCGTAAAATGCAAAAGTATAAACGTTTTGTCCAAAAATTATGCAGAAAAGCTAATCCATGTCACTTTTGTCACTTCTAGATTAGACTACTGCAATACTCTCCTCTCCGGCTACCCGGATAAAGCACTAAATAAACTTCAGTTAGTGCTAAACACGGCTGCTAGAATCATATTACTCCAGTGCTAGCCACTCTACACTGGATTCCTGTTAAGGCTAGGGCTGATTTCAAGGTTTTACTGCTAACCTACGAAGGATTACATGGGCTTGTTCCTACCTATCGCTCCAATTTGGTCCTGCTGTACATACCTACAAGTACACTACAGTCACAAGACGCAGGCCTCCTTATTGTCCCTAGAATTTCTAATCAAACAGCTGGAGGCATGGCTTTCTCCTCTAGAGCTCCATTTTTATGGAATGGTCTGCCTATCCATGTGAGAGACGCAGACTCGGTCTCGACCTTTAAGTCTTTACTGGACTCATCACTTCAGTAGGTCCTAGGACTGAGTATAGTCTGGGCAAGGGGTGCGAAGGTGAACGGCAAGGCACTGGAGCGACGAACTGCCCTTGCGGTCTCTGCTTGGCCAGCTCCCCTCTCTCCACTGGGATTCTCTGCCTCTCTCTCATATATTATTTTATTTGGCCCTGCTGCTTATCTATGAACGTTTCAACATTTTGAAGAACAAATCTGCCCTTAAAATGGCCATGTACTCTTATAATCTCCACCCGGCATAGCCAGAAGAAGACTGGTGAGCCTGCTTCCTCTCTAGGTTTCTTCCTAGGTCCCTGCCGTTCTAAGGTGTTTTTCCTAACCACTGTGCTTCTACATCTGCATTGCTTGCTGTTTGGGGTGGGTTTCTGTATAGCACTTTGTGACATCTGCTGATGTAAAACAATCTTTACAAATAAATGTTATTGATTGACTTCATGGTTAGTAACAGGATATTAACTGCCCATTGAGGAGGCTGGTTGCTGTTATAGGTTTTAGTGGAGCAAAACATTTGAAACTTTAGGTAGAAGAATGACCACTGTATTGCTCCCCTCATTTGATCTTGTTTTAATAGCATGTTTTAAGAGACCCGTGGGTGGGTTGTTTCACCTAAGTTGTTTACAGCAGCCAAGAGGGTCTAAACATCTCTGCCTGCAGTGAGTTTTTAAAAAACACTCACTCTGGGGCTGACATGGTAAATCAATAAAAATTAACACCACATGCTTGATAGTCAAATGGCTCCACCCAGTCACATTCTCCTTTTCCTCAGTTCAGACAGAAATACACACTTTCAACACAGTCTATCAGGGCTTTTCCAACATGTACAGTGGGGAGAACAAGTATTTGATAACCTGCCGATTTTGCAGGTTTTCCTACTTACAAAGCATGTAGAGGTCTGTAATTTTTATCATAGGTACACTTCAACTGTGAGAGACGGAATCTAAAACAAAAATCCAGAAAATCACATTGTATGATTTTAAGTAATTCATTTGCATTTTATTGCATGACATAAGTATTTGATACATCAGAAAAGCAGAACTTAATATTTGGTACAGAAACCTTTGTTTGCAATTACAGAGATCATACGTTTCCTGTAGGTCTTGACCAGGTTTGCACACACTGCAGCAGGGATTTTGGCGCACTCCTCCATACAGACCTTCTCCAGATCCTTCAGGTTTCGGGGCTGTCGCTGGGCAATACGGACTTTCAGCTCCTTCCAAAGATTTTCTATTGGGTTCAGGTCTGGAGACTGGCTAGGCCACTCCAGGACCTTGAGATGCTTCTTACGGAGCCACTCCTTAGTTGCCCTGGCTGTATGTTTCGGGTCGTTGTCATGCTGGAAGACCCAGCCACGACCCATCTTCAATGCTCTTACTGAGGGAAGGAGGTTGTTGGCCAAGATCTCACAATACATGGCCCCATCCATCCTCCCCTCAATACGGTGCAGTCGTCCTGTCCCCTTTGCAGAAAAGCATCCCCAAAGAATGATGTTTCCACCTCCATGCTTCACGGTTGGGATGGTGTTCTTGGGGTTGTACTCATCCTTCTTCTTCCTCCAAACACGGCGAGTGGAGTTTAGACCAAAAAGCTCTATTTTTGTCTCATCAGACCACATGACCTTCTCCCATTCCTCCTCTGGATCATCCAGATGGTCATTGGCAAACTTCAGACGGGCCTGGACATGCGCTGGCTTGAGCAGGTGGACCTTGCGTGCGCTGCAGGATTTTTATCCATGATGGCATAGTGTGTTACTAATGGTTTTCTTTGAGACTGTGGTCCTAGCTCTCTTCAGGTCATTGACCAGGTCCTGCCGTGTAGTTCTGGGCTGATTCCTCACCTTCCTCATGATCATTGATGCCCCACAAGGTGAGATCTTGCATGGAGCCCCAGACTGAGGGTGATTGACCGTCATCTTGAACTTCTTCCATTTTCTAATAATTGCGCCAACAGTTGTTACCTTCTCACCAAGCTGCTTGTCTATTGTCCTGTAGCCCATCCCAGCCTTGTGCAGGTCTATAATTTTATCCCTGATGTCCTTACACAGCTCTCTGGTCTTGGCCATTGTGGAGAGATTGGAGTCTGTTTGATTGAGTGTGTGGACAGGTGTCTTTTATACAGGTAACGAGTTCAAACGGGTGCAGTTAATACAGGTAATGAGTGGAGAACAGGAGGGCTTCTTTAAGAAAAACTAACAGGTCTGTGAGAGCCGGAATTCTTACTGGTTGGTAGGTGATCAAATACTTATGTCATGCAATAAAATGCAAATTAATTACTTAAAAATCATACAATGTGATTTTCTGGATTTTTGTTTTAGATTCCGTCTCTCACAGTTGAAGTGTACCCATGATAAAAATGACAGACCTCTACATGCTTTGTAAGTAGGAAAACCTGCAAAATCGGCAGTGTATCAAATACTTGTTCTCCCCACTGTATGTACAGTGGGGAAAAAAAGTATTTAGTCAGCCACCAATTGTGCAAGTTCTCCCACTTAAAAAGATGAGAGAGGCCTGTAATTTTCATCATAGGTACACGTCAACTATGACAGACAAATTGAGAAAAAAAAATCCAGAAAATCACATTGTAGGATTTTTTATGAATTTATTTGCAAATTATGGTGGAAAATAAGTATTTGGTCACCTACAAACAAGCAAGATTTCTGGCTCTCACAGACCTGTAACTTCTTCTTTAAGAGGCTCCTCTGTCCTCCACTCGTTACCTGTATTAATGGCACCTGTTTGAACTTGTTATCAGTATAAAAGACACCTGTCAACAACCTCAAACAGTCACACTCCAAACTCCACTATGGCCAAGACCAAAGAGCTGTCAAAGGACACCAGAAACAAAATTGTAGACCTGCACCAGGCTGGGAAGACTGAATCTGCAATAGGTAAGCAGCTTGGTTTGAAGAAATCAACTGTGGGAGCAATTATTAGGAAATGGAAGACATACAAGACCACTGATAATCTCCCTCGATCTGGGGCTCCACGCAAGATCTCACCCCGTGGGGTCAAAATGATCACAAGAACGGTGAGCAAAAATCCCAGAACCACACGGGGGGACCTAGTGAATGACCTGCAGAGAGCTGGGACCAAAGTAACAAAGCCTACCATCAGTAACACACTACGCCGCCAGGGACTCAAATCCTGCAGTGCCAGACGTGTCCACCTGCTTAAGCTAGTACATGTCCAGGCCCGTCTGAAGTTTGCTAGAGTGCATTTGGATGATCCAGAAGAGGATTGGGAGAATGTCATATGGTCAGATGAAACCAAAATAGAACTTTTTGGTAAAAACTCAACTCGTCGTGTTTGGAGGACAAAGAATGCTGAGTTGCATCCAAAGAACACCATACCTACTGTGAAGCATGGGGTGGAAACATCATGCTTTGGGGCTGTTTTTCTGCAAAGGGACCAGGACGACTGATCCGTGTAAAGGAAAGAATGAATGGGGCCATGTATCGTGAGATGTTGAGTGAAAACCTCCTTCCATCAGCAAGGGCATTGAAGATGAAACGTGGCTGGGTCTTTCAGCATGACAATGATCCCAAACACACCGCCCGGGCAACAAAGGAGTGGCTTCGTAAGAAGCATTTCAAGGTCCTGGAGTGGCCTACCCAGTCTCCAGATCTCAACCCCATAGAAAATATTTGGAGGGAGTTGAAAGTCTGTGTTGCCCAGCGACAGCCCCAAAACATCACTGCTCTAGAGGAGATCTGCATGGAGGAATGTGCCAAAATACCAGCAACAGTGTGTGAAAACCTTGTGAAGACTTACAGAAAACGTTTGACCTGTGTCATTGCCAACAAAGAGTATATAACAAAGTATTGAGAAACTTTTGTTATTGACCAAATACTTATTTTCCACCATAATTTGCAAATAAATTCATAAAAAATCCTACAATGTGATTTTCTGGATTTCTTTTTCTCATTTTGTCTGTCATAGTTGACGTGTACCTATGATGAAAATTACAGGCCTCTCTCATCTTTTTAAGTGGGAGAACTTGCACAATTGGTGGCTGACTAAATACTTTTTTTCCCCACTGTATGTATGTATGTATGTATGTATGTATGCATGCATGCATGTATGTACAGTGCATTTGGAAAGTATTCAGACCCTTTCCCTTTTTCCACATTTTGTTAAGTTACAGCCTTAATCTAAAATGGATTAGATAAACATCCTCATCACCAATCTACACACAATATACCATAATGACAAAGCAAAGGTTTCTTTTTTTAGACATTTTTGCAAATTTATAAAAAATAGAAATCTGAAATACATTATTTACTTAAGTATTCAGACCCCTTGATATGAGACTTGAAATTGAGCCCAGGTGCTTCCTGTTTCCATTGATCATCCTTGAGATGTTTCTACAACTTGATTGGAGTCCACCTGTGGTAAATTCAATTGATTGGACATGATTTGGAAAGGCACACACACCTGTCTATATAAGGTCCCACAGTTGACAGTGCATGTCAGAGCAACAACCAAGCCATGAGGTCAAAAGGAATTGTCCATAGAGCTCCGAGATAATATTGTGTTGAGGCACAGATCTGTGGAAGGGTACCAAAAAATGTCTGCAGCATTGAAGAACACAGTGGCCTCCATCATTCTTAAATGGAAGAAGTTTGGAACCACCAAGACTCTTCCTAGAGCTGGCCGCCCGGCCAAACTGAGCAATCGGGGGAGAAGTGCCTTGGTCAGGGAGGTGATCAAGAACCCGATGGTCATTCTGACAGAGCTCCAGAGTACCTCTGTGGAGATGGGAGAACCTTCTAGAAGGACAACCATCTCTGCAGCACTCCACCAATCAGGCCTTTATGGTAGAGTGGCCAGATGGAAGCCACTCCTCAGTAAAAGGCACATGACAGGCCGCTTGGAGTTTGCCAAAAGGCACCTAAAGGACTTAGACTAGATTCTCTGGTCTGATGAAACCAAAATTGAACTATTTTACCTGAATGCCAAGCATCACATCTGGAAGAAACCTGGCACTATCCCTACGGTGAAGCATGGTGGTGGCAGCATCATGCTCCAGAGCGCTCAGGACCTCAGACTGGGGCAAAGGTTCACCTTCCAATAGGACAACAACCCTAAGCACACAGCCAAGACAACGCAGGAGTGGTTTTGGGACAAGTCTCTGAATGTCCTTGAGTGGCCCAGCCAGAGCCCAGACTTGAACCCGATCTAACATCTCTGGAGAGACCTGAAAATAGCTGTGCAGTGACACTCCCAATCCAACCTGACAGACCATAAGAGGATCTGCAGAGAAGAATGGGAGAAAATCCCCAACTACAGGTGTGCCAAGCTTGTAGCATCATACCCAAGAAGACTCGAGGCTGTAAATGCTGCCAAAGGTGCTTCAACAAAGTACTGAGTAAAGGGTCTGAATACTTATATAAATGTGATATTTCAGTTTTAGATTTTTTATAAATTTGCAAACATTTCTAAAAACCTGTTTTTGCTTTGTCTTTATGGGGTATTGTGTATAGATTGACAATTTAATCAATTTTAGAATAAGGCTGTAACGTAACAAAATGTGGAAAATGTCTGAATACATTCCGAATGCACTGTATACAGTTGAAGTTGGAAGTTTACATACACCTTTGCCAAATACATTTAAACTCAGTTTCACAATTCCTGACATTTAATCCTAGTAAAAATTCCCTGTCTTAGGTCAGTTAGGATCACCACTTTATTTTAAGAATGTGAAATGTCAGAATAATAATAGAGAGAATGATTTCTTTCAGCTTTTATTTATTTCATCACATTCCTAGTGGGTCAGAAGTTTACATAAACTCAATTAGTATTTGGTAGCATTGCCTTTAAATTGTTAACTTGGGTCAAAGGTTTCGGGTCACCTTCCACAAGCTTCCCACAATAAGTTGGGTGAATTTTGGCCCATTCCTCCTGACAGAGCTGGTGTAACTGAGTCAGGTTTGTAGGCCTCCTTGCTCGCACATGCTTTTTCAGTTCTGCCCACATATTTTCTACAGGATTAAGGTCAGGGCTTTGTGATGGCCATTCCAATACCTTGACTTTGTTGTCCTTAAGCCATTTTGCCACAACTTTGGAAGTATGCTTGGGGTCATTGTCCATTTGGAAGACCCATTTGCTACCAAGCTTTAACTTCCTGACTGATGTCTTGAGATGTTGCTTCAATATATCCACATAATCCCCCCATTTTCCTCCAAAATAACGATGGTCATTATGGCCAAACAGTTATATTTTTGTTTCATCAGACCAGAGGACATTTCTCCAAAAAGTAAGATATTTTTATTTAACCAGGTAAGCCAGTTGAGAACAAGTTGGCGACCTGGCCAAGATAAAGCAAAGCAGTGCGATAAAAACAACAACAACACAGAGTTACATATGGAATAAACAAAACATACAGTCAATAACACAATAGAAAATCTATATACAGTGTGTGCAAATGTAGTAAGTTATGGAGGTAAGGCAATAAATAGGCCATAGTGCAAAATAATTACAATTTAGTATTAACACTGGAGTGATGTGCAGAAGATGATGTGCAAATAGAGATACTGGGGTGCAAATGAGCAAAATAAATAACTATATGGGGATGAGGTAGTTGGGTGGGCTAATTACAGATGGGCTGTGTACAGGTGCATTGATCGGTAAGCTGCTCTGACAACTGATGCTTAAAATTAGTAAGGGAGATAAGGGTCTCCAGCTTCAGAGATCTTTGCAGTTCGTTCCAGTCATTTGCAGCAGAGAACTGGAAGGATTGGCGGCCAAAGGAGGTGTTGGCTTCGGGGATGACCAGTGAGATATAGCTGCTGGAATGCATACTATGGGTGGGTGTTGCTAAGGTGACCAATGATCTAAGATAAGGCAGGGATTTGCCTAGAAGTGATTTATAGATGACCTGGAGCCAGTGGGTTTGGCAACGAATATGTAGTGAGGGCCAGCCAACGAGAGCGTACAGGTCACAATGGTCGGTAGTATATGGGGCTTTGGTGACAAAACGGATGGCACTGTGATATACTACATCCAATTTGCTGAGTAGAGTGTTGGAAGCTACTTTGTAAATGACATCGCCGAAGTCAAGGATCGGTAGGATAGTCAGTTTTACGAGGGCATGTTTAGCAGCATGAGTGAAGGAGGCATTGTTGCAAAATAGGAAGCCGATTCTAGATTTAACTTTGGATTGGAGATGCTGAATGTGAGTCTGGAAGGAGAGTTTACGGTCTAACCAGACACCTAGCTATTTGTAGTTGTCCACATATTCTAAGTCAGACCCACCAAGAGTAGTGATTCTAGTCAGGCGGGCGGGTGCAAGCAGCATTCGATTGAAGAGCATGCATTTAGTTTTACTAGCGTTTAAGATCAGTTGGAGGCTACGGAAGGAGTGTTGTATGGCATTGAAGCTCATTTGGAGGTTTGTTAACAGTGTCCAGTGAAGGGCCAGATGTATACAAAATGGTGTCGTCTGCGTAGAGGTGGATCTGAGAGTCACCAGCAGCAAGAGCGACATCATTGATATACACAGAGAATAGAGTCGGCCCGAGAATTGAACCCTGTGGCACCCCCCATAGAGACTGCCAGAGGTCCAGACAACAGGCCCTCCGATTTCACACATTGAACTCTATCTGAGAAGTAGTTGGTGAACCAGGCGAGGCAGTCATTTGAGAAACCAAGGCTATTTAGTCTGCCAATAAGAATGCGGTGATTGACAGTGTCAAAAGCCTTGGCCAGGTCGATGAAGACGGCTGCACAGTACTGTCTTTTATCGATCGCGGTTATTATATCGTTTAGGACCTTGAGCGTGGCTGAGGTGCACCCATGAACAGCTCGGAAACCAGATTGCATAGCGGAGAAGGTACGGTGGGATTCGAAATGGTCGGTGATCTGTTTGTGAACTTGGCTTTCAAATACTTTCGAAAGGCAGGGCAGGATGGATATAGGTCTGTAACAGTTTGGATCTAGAGTGTCACCCCCTTTGAAGAGGGGGATGACCGCGGCAGCTTTCCAATCTCGGGGGATCTCGGGAGGGGCATGGGCAAGTTGCAGCGGAGGGTGCAGAGCTGGTGGCCGGGGTAGGGGTAGCCAGGTGGAAAGCATGGCCAGCCGTAGTAAAATGCTTATTGAAATTCTCGATTATCGTAGATTTATCGGTGGTAACAGTTTTTCCTAGCCTCAGTGCTGTGGGTAGCTGGGAGGAGGTGCTCTTATTCTCAATGGACTTTACAGTGTCCCAAAACTTTTTGGAGTTAGTGCTACAGGATGCAAATTTCTGTTTGAAAAAGCTAGCCTTTGCTTTCCTAACTGCTTGTGTATATTGGTTCCTGACTTCCCTGAAAAGTTGCATATCGCGGGGGCTGTTCGATGCTAATGCAGTACGCCACAGGATGTTTTTGTGCTGGTCAAGGGCAGTCAAGTCTGGGGTGAAGCAGGGGCTATATCTGTTCTTAGTTCTGAATTTTTTTTAATGGGGCATGCTTATTTAAGATGGAGAGGAAAGCACTTTTGAAGAACATCCAGGCATCCTCTACTGACAGAATGAGGTCAATATCCATCCAGGATACCCGGGCCAGGTCAATTAGAAAGGCCTGCTCGCTGAAGTGTTTTAGGGAGCGTTTGACAGTGATGAGGGGTGGTCGTTTGACCATGGACCCAATTACGGACGCAGCAATGAGGCAGTGATTGCTGAGATCCTGGTTGAAGACAGCGGAGGTGTATTTAGAGGGTAAATTAGTCAGGATTATATCTATGAGGGTGCCCATGTTTACGGATTTAGGGTTGTACCTGGTAGGTTCCTTGATCATTTGTGTGAGATTGAGGGCATCTAGTTTAGATTGTAGGATGGCCGGGGTGTTAAGCATATCCCAGTTTAGGGCACCAAGCAGTAAGAACTCTGAGGATAGATGGGTGATAAGCAATTCACATATGGTGTCGAGGGCACAACTGGGGGCTGAGGGGGGTCTGTAAGCAAGCGGCAACAGTGAGAGACTTATTTCTGGAAAGGTTTATTTTTAGAAGTAGAAGCTCAAACTGTTTGGGCACAGACCTGGATAGTATGATAGAGCTCTGCAGGCTCTTTCTACTGTAGATTGCAACTACGCCCCTTTGGCAGTTCTATCTAGACGGAAAATGTTGTAGTTCGGGATGGACATTTCTGCATTTTTGATGGCCTTCCTAAGCCAAGATTCAGACACTGCTAGAACATCAGGGTTGGCAGAGTGTGCTAACGTAGTGAGTAACTCAAACTTGGGGAGGAGGCTTCTGATGTTAACATGCAAGAAACCAAGGCTTTTACGGTTGCAGAAGTCAACAAATGATAGCGCCTGGGGGGTAGGAGTGATACTGGGGGCTACAGGGCCTGGGTTAACCTCTACATCACCAGAAGAACAGAGGAGGAATAGAATAAGGATACGGCTAAAGGCTTTAAGAACTGGTCTTCTAGTGCGTTGGGTACAGAGAATAAAAGGGGCAGATTTCCGGGCGTTGTAGAATAGGTTCAGAGCATTATGTACAGACAAGGATATGGAAGGATATGAGTACAGTGGAGGTACACCTAAGCATTGGGTAACTATGAAAGAGATAGCATCACTGGAGGTACCGATTGAGCCGGTCTCCGCGTGTATGGGGGATGGGACAAAGGAGCTCTCTGAGGCTGGTTGAGCGGGACTGGGGGTTCTACAGTGAAATTGTATAATAAGAACTAACCCAAACAGCAATAGGCTAGGCATATTGACATGGGAGAGAGGCATAACGCAATCACAGGTGTTAGTCGAGAGGGCTAAGACAACTGGTAATGGCAACAAAAGTTTGGGCTGAGGCTAAACAGGATGGGGTACAGTGTAAAGGAACAGTCCAGCAGGCATTAGCTGTGTAGCTGAGTGATCATAAGGTCCAGTGAACAGCAATAAGTAAGTCCATGTGCAGGTGCAAACCGTAGTCTGGCTTTTTTACGGCGGTTTTGGATCAGTGGCTTCTTCCTTGCTGAGCGGCCTTTCAGGTTGTTGATATAGGACTCGTTTTACTGTGGATATAGATACTTTTGTACCCGTTTCCTCCAGCATCTTCACAAGGTTCTTTGCTGTTGTTCTGGGATTGATTTGCAAAGTACATTCATCTCTAGGAGACAGAATGCTTCTCCTTCCTGAGCGGTATGACGGCTGCGTGGTCCCATGGTGTTTATACTTGCGTACTATTGTTTGTACAGATAAACATGGTACCTTCAGGCGTTTGGAAATTGCTCCCAAGGATGAACCAGAGGTCTACATTTATTCTTCTGAGGTCTTGGCTGATTTCTTTTGATTTTCCCATGATGTCAAGCAAAGTGGTGATGAGTTTGAAGGTAGGCCTTGAAATACAATCACAGGTACACCTCCAATTGACTCATATGATGTCAATTAGCCTAGCAGAAGCTTCTAAAGCCATGACATCATTTTCTGGAATTTTCCAAGCAATTTAAAGGCACAGTCAACTTAGTGTATGTAAACTTCTGACCCACTGGAATTGTGATACAGTCAATTATAAGTGAAATAATCTGTCTGTAAACAATTGTTGGAAAAATTACTTGTGTCATGCACAAAGTAGATGTCCTAACCGACTTGCCAAAACTATAGTTTGTTCAAAATAAATTTGTGGAGTGGTTGAAAAACGAGTTTTAATGACTCCAACCTAAGTGTATGTAAACTTCCGACTTCAACTGTATATAGTACCAGTCAAAAGTTTGGACACACCTACTCATTCAAGCGTTTTTCTTTATTTTTACTATTTTCTACATTGTAGAATAATAGTGATGACATCAAAACTGAAATAACACATATGGAATCATGTAGTAACCAAAAAAGTGTCAAAAATAATATTTTATATTTGAGATTCTTCAAAGTAGCCACCCTTTGCCTTGATGATAGCTTTGCACACACTTGGCATTCTCTCAACCAGCTTCATGAGGTAGTCACCTGGAATGCATTTAAATTAACAGGTGTGCCTTGTTAAAAGTGAATTTGTGGAATTTCTTTCCTTCTTAATGTGTTTGAGCCAATCAGTTGTGTTGTGACAAGGTAGGGGTGGTATACAGAAGATAGCCCTATTTGGTCCATATTATGGCAAGAACAGCTCAAATAAGCAAAGAGAAACGACAGTCCCATCATTACTTTAAAACATGAAGGTCGGTCAATAAGGAACATTTCAAGAACTTTCAAGTTTCTTCAAGTGCAGTCGCAAAACACATCAAGCGCTATGATGAAACTGGCTCTCATGAGGACCGCCACAGGAAAGGAAGACCCAGAGTTGCCTCTGCTGCAGAAGATAAGTTCATTAGAGTTAACTGCACCTCAGATTGCAGCCCAAATACAGTGAGGGAAAAAAGTATTTGATCCCCTGCTGATTTTGTACGTTTGCCCACTGACAAAGAAATTATCAGTCTATAATTTTAATGGTAGGTTTATTTGAACAGTGAGAGACAGAATAACAACAAAATAATCCAAAATAATGACCCCCTCTCAATCAGAAAGATTTCTGGCTCCCAGGTGTCTTTTATACAGGTAAAGAGCTGAGATTAGGAGCACACTCTTAAAGGGAGTGCTCCTAATCTCATCTTGTTACCTGTATAAAAGACCTGTCCACAGAAGCAATCAATCAATCAGATTCCAAACTCTCCACCATGGCCAAGACCAAAGAGCTCCTCCAAGGATGTCAGGGACAAGATTGTAGACCTACACAAGGCTGGAATGGGCTACAAGACCATCGCCAAGCAGCTTGGTGAGAAGGTGACAACAATTGGTGCGATTATTCGCAAATGGAAGACACACAAAATACCTGTCAATCTCCCTCTGCCTGGGGCTCCATGCAAGATCTCACCTCGTGGAGTTGCAATGATCATGAGAACGGTGAGGAATCAGCCCAGAACTACACGGGAGGATCTTGTCAATGATCTCAAGGCAGCTGGGATCATAGTCACCAAGAAAACAATTGGTAACACACTACGCCGTGAAGGACTGAAATCCTGCAGCGCCCGCAAGGTCACCCTGCTCAAGAAAGCACATATACAGGCCCGTCTGAAGTTTGCCAATGAACATCTGAATGATTCAGAGGAGAACTGGGTGACAGTGTTGTGGTCAGATGAGACCAAAATTGAGCTCTTTGGCATCAACTCAACTCGCCGTGTTTGGAGGAGAAGGAATGCTGCCTATGACCCCAAGAACACCATCCCCACCGTCAAACATGGAGGTGGAAACATTATGCTTTGGGGGTGTTTTTCTGCTAAGGGGACAGGACAACTTCACCGCATCAAAGGGACGATGGACGGGGCCATGTACAGTAAAATCTTGGGTGAGAACCTCCTTCCCTCAGCCAGGGCATTGAAAATGGGTCGTGGATGGGTATTCCAGTATGACAATGACCCAAAAAGGAGTGGCTCAAGAAGAAGCACATTAAGGTCCTTGAGTGGCCTAGCCAGTCTCCAGACCTTAATCCCATAGAAAATATGTGGAGGGAGCTGAAGGTTCGAGTTGCCAAACGTCAGCCTCGAAACCTTAATGACTTGGAGAAGATCTTGGAACAAAATCCCTCCTGAGATGTGTGCAAACCTGGTGGCCAACTACAAGAAACGTCTGACCTCTGTGATTGCCAACAAGGGTTTTGCCACCAAGTACTAAGTCATGTTTTGCAGAATAGTCAAATACTTATTTCCCTCATTAAAATGCAAATCAATTCATAACATTTTTGACATGCGTTTTTCTGGATTTGTTGTTGTTGTTATTCTGTCTCTCATTGTTCAAATAAACGTATCATTAAAATTATAGACTGATCATGTCTGTCAGTGGGCAAACGTAGAAAATCAGCAGGGGATCAAATACTTTTTTCCCCTCACTGTAAATGCTTCACAGAGTTCAAGTAACAGACACATCTCAACATCAACTGTTCAGAGGAGACTGTGTGAATCAGGCCTTCATGGTCAAATTGCTGCAAAGAAACCACTACTAAAGGTCACTAATAAGAAGAAGAGACTTGCTTGGGCCAGGAAACACAAGCAATGGACATTAGACCAATGGAATTCTGTCCTTTGGTCTGATGAGTCCAAATTTTAGATTTTTGGTTCCAACCACCATGTCTTTGTGAGACGCAGAGCAGGTGAACGGATGATCTCTGCATGTGTGGTTCCCACCGTGAAGCATGGAGGAGGAGGTGTGATGGTGCTTTGCTGGTGACACTGTGATTTATTTAGAAGTCAAGGAACACTGAACCAGCATGGCTACAACAGCATTCTGCAGCGATACGCCATTCCTTCTGGTTTGCGCTTAGTGGGACTATCATTTGTTTTTCAACAGGACAATGACCCAAAACATACCTCCAGGCTGTGTAAGGGCTATTTGACCAAGAAGAGTGATGGAGTGCTGCATCAGATGACCTGGCCTCCACAATCACCCGACTTCAACCCAATTGAGATGGTTTGGGATGAGTTGGACCGCAGAGTTAAGGAAAAGCAGCCAACAAGTGCTCAGCATTTGTGGGAACTCCTTCGAGACAGTTGGAAAAGCATTCCTCATGAAGCTGGTTGAGAGAATGCAAAGAGTGTGAAAAGCTGTCATCAAGGGTGGCTACTTTGAAGAATCTAAAATATATTTTGATTTGTTTAACACTTTGGTTACTACATGATTCCATGTGTGTTATTTCATAGTTGATGTCTTCACTATTATTATACAATATAGAAAATAGTAAAAATAAAGAAAAACCCATGAATTAGTAGGTGTGTCCAAACTTTTTGACTGGTAATGTATACACAGACACACACATATATATTTATCACAGAATAACCTACACTACTGATGTCATGATTCTTTCCTGTATTTTCTAAGCAGATTTGCTCAAGATTTAGTGAAACTCCCAAGTAAACAGGAAGTGATATCACTAGGAGGATGGTTTGTGGCAGCGGTCATCTCTTGCAGGGAAAGCCCCTGAGCCAGGAGTTCTCAATTCCAATTTAAACACATAATCCCATTGCTTAACCCATAAACCAGACTGGGCCATGTCTGTGTAAACAACATTCTCAGCATGGATTGGCAGAGCAGAGCCTATGTTAACAGTGAATGACCACTCTCTTCGTCGCTCTCACTGTCTCTCTATCCTTCTCTTCCTTCCCCACTCACTCCATCTCGCTGTTCTAAATTGTTACAGTAGACTTAAGCCTCCGTGTGTTCCTCTGATGAGACAAAATAGCTCCAGGGAACGGTTGCCCTTTAGTACCTACACTACACCCTGTTCTAACAATGCCATGTTACATCTTGGGTTCACACAAGCAGCCTGAGTTCACAGAGCCAGTCAAATTGAGGATGTCTCCCCTTTGTCTTGTTCTGTAAACAGGGAACGGTGGGTGCCCACGGCCCTGGGCCTGTCATACAGGGGTTCAAACCATGCTCCACAAAACAGTGACACCCGGTTGGTGTTTCTTTTTAGTCAATTTGGTAATTTAGGTCAACAACATGCAAACATGTTCAACAACACTGCAAGTCAAAAGGTAACCACTCTTCCTGACCAATAAGCCCAGATACTTTAAGTTCCACCATCACTGTGGATGAATGCCAGTCAGAGTCTAACCAGCATTCAGGGTTTAACCCAGCATTAAACCTCATCCAGACAGACACGCCATTCAATTACAGTTACACCTGCCGTGTGGCTAAAGAGATTATGCAACAACCTGGATCAGCCAGCTGCACTTACAGTTGAAGTTGGAAGTTTACATACACCTTAGCCAAATACATTTAAACTCAGTTTTTCACAATTCCTGACATTTAATCCCTAGTAAAAATGCCCTGTCTTAGGTCATTTAGGATCACCACTTTATTTTAAGAATGTGAAATGTCAGAATAATAGTAGAGAGAATGATTTCTTTCAGCTTTTATTTCTTTCATCACATTCCCAGTGGGTCAGAAGTTTACATACACTCAATTAGTATTTGGTAGCATTGCCTTTAAATTGGTTTAGCTTGGGTCAAAGGTTTCGGGTAGCCTTCCACAAGCTTCCCACAATAAGTTGGGTGAATTTTGGCCCATTCCTCCTGACAGAGCTGGTGTAACTGAGTCAGGTTTGTAGGCCTCCTTGCTCGCACATGCTTTTTCAGTTCTGCCCACACATTTTCTATAGGATTGAGGTCAGGGCTTTGTGATGGCCACTCCAATACCTTAACTTTGTTGTCCTTAAGCCATTTTGCCACAACTTTGGAAGTATGCTTGGGGTCATTGTCCATTTGGAAGACCCATTTGCGACCAAGCTTTAACTTCCTGACTGATGTCTTGAGATATTGCTTCAATATATCCACATAATTTTCCTTCCTCATGATGCCATCTATTTTGTGAAGTGCACCAGTCCCTCCTGCAGCAAAGCACCCCCACAGCATGATGCTGCCACCCCTGTGCTTCATGGTTGGGATGGTGTTCTTCGGCTTGCAAGTGCCCCCCTTTTTCCTCCAAACATAACGATGGTCGTTATGGCCAAACAGTTCTATTTTTGTTTCATCAGACCAGAGGACATTTCTCCCAAAAGTACGATCTTTGTCCCCATGTGCAGTTGCAAACCGTAGTCTGGCTTTTTAATGGCGGTTTTGGAGCAGTGGCTTCTTCCTTGCTGAGCGGCCTTTCAGGTTATGTTGATATAGGACTCGTTTTACTGTGGATATAGATACTTTTGTACCTGTTTCCTCCAGCATCTTCACAAGGTCCTTTGCTGTTGTTCTGGGATTGATTTGCACTATTCGCACCAAAGTACGTTAATCTCTAGGAGACAGAACCAGTCTCCTTCCAGAGCGGTATGACGGTTGCGTGGTCCCATGGTGTTTATACTTGCGTACTATTGTTTGTACAGATGAACGTGGTACCTTCAGGCGTTTGGAAATTGCTCCCAAGGATGAACCAGAATTGTGGAGATCTACAATTCTTTTTCTGAGGTCTTGGCTGATTTCTTTTGATTTTCCCATCATGTCAAAGAGGCACTGAGTTTGAAGGTAGGCCTTGAAATACATCCACAGGTACACCTCCAATTGATTCAAATGATGTCAATTAGCCTATCAGAAGCTTCTAAAGCCATGACATCATTTTCTGGAATTTTCCAAGCTGTTTAAAGGCACAGTCAACTTAGTCTATGTAAACTTCTGACCCACTGGAATTGTGATACAGTGAATTATAAGTGAAATAATCTGTCTGTAAACAATTGTTGGAAAAATTACTTGTGTCATGAACAAAGTAGATGTCCTAACCGACTTGCCAAAACTATAGTTTGTTAACAAGAAATGTGTGGAGTGGTTGAAAAACGAGTTTCAATGACTCCAACCTAAGTGCATGTAAACTTCCAACTTCAACTCTATGTGTCCAGTCTACACAGAATGTAGGATTAGGTGACTGTAGGGCTTTGATCCAGAACAGCTCAAGAGTTTAAGTCTTTCTCCAGGCCTCAACTCACTCACAGAAATTAAATGGACGGGACAAACTCCAGGAAAAATTCAAGTAGGCCTACATTCTTCTTGTAATAAAAAATAATCATGTTAAACAAAGACTGCTCAACTCACTCAGGCCCTAGAGCAGTGGAAGTGACTGAGGCTGTGTAGGTGTGTCCGCCTTGTGGGTTAACTTGTTTTCTGGAACTCAGTCAGCCCTTTAAAAACTAAGCTCAAGTTATACATCCAGGGGTGTGGACGAGAGGGACAGAGAGACAGGTTTTACATGACAGGGCGACTTACAGGAGCAATTACAGGAGCAATTAGGGTTAAGTGCCTTGCTCAAGGGCACATCGACAGATTTTTCACCTAGTCGGCTCGGGGATTAGAACCAGCGACCTTTCAGTTACTGGCACAACGCTCTTAACCACTAAGCTACCTGCCGCCTCAACGAATATATAGTATCAGTTCTCTATGTCTGACAAGTAGTATGGAGCTGCGGCTCGGAGTATTGTTTCTTCATCTTATGTAACGTATTCCCAGTGAATTTGGTCAGTTTTTTTCCGCAGTTCTGAGAAATGAGTCATTAAAGTTCGTAGGTGTATATTCCATCCTACATCCTGATATTATCAGGTTCTGACCAGTAGATGGTGCTGTTCCAGATTTTTTAAAGTTATTTTTAAGAATCCCCCCTCAATGTTAAAAGGATAGTTCACCCAAATTACAAAATGACATATTGGTTTCCTTAACATGTAAGCAGTCTATGGTCAATGTATGACAGCAAACCATGCATTGGTTTTGTTTACCTGGCCATGGTTTCAAATGCAAACTTTTTATCATTTGTGGCACAAATCCAATGCAAGTCAATGGTACCTACATTAGCATTTCACGCTTCATATCCAAATCTTCCTGAAGTGTCTAAAAATTGATTGTGTAACTCAATGATGTTACTTATAGATTATTTCAATATGAAGCGAGGAAATGTTAATATAGGTACCATTGACTTGCATTGGATTTGTGCCACAAATGCTAAAAAAAAGTTTGCATTTGAAACCATGGCCAGGTAAACAAAACCAATGCATGGGTTGCTGTCATACCTTGTCCATAAACTGCTAACAGCGGTGTTTCCCAAACTAAGGGGTCACCTGATTTGAAAATGGGGTCGCGAGAGAAACAACAACAAAAATAATCGTGCTTGGTTCATAGAACTGGGGTTACATCAGTAGCCGCCGGTAGCAGCTAAATATGGTTGTAATAAACAGAGCGGTTTCTGTTTTCTTCCTACAAATGTGGCTCCTTCTTTTGAAAGGTTTAAGCTATAAATTATTATGACCCCATCACTGAAAGATATGACTCTCAGGAACACGTATGAGTCTTGTTTCCCTCTACAGTTCCCACAAGCCTCATTAGAACAGATTGGACAAGACCAGGCCCTAATCAGACTGGGGGGAAAAGAACATCATCAATTATGTTATTTTCTTCACAGAAGATCATTCAAAAGTATTGCCTAATGATCTTCTGAACATCCCAATACCTTTGATGCATTTCAGTCACTTCAAACTCCTTCAGATTGAAATACTGTCAGAATGATTTGTAATAGACTGTCATAGCCCCAACTAAAAAAGTAAACATTTACAGTTGATCACAGTTTTTACATGGTGGGGTACCGATTTTTTTTTTTTTATATCAACATGGGGTCGAGGGCCCAAAAAGTTTGGGAACCCCTGGCTTAAAGGGTAAGGAAACCAATATGCCATTTTGTAATTTGGGTGAACCAGAACCTGGTAATATCAGGATGTAAGATGGGATATAAACCTAACAGCTTCAATTACTAATTTATCTGTACAAAAAAACATCACCAAATTCACTAAGAATACATTACATAAGATGAAGAAACAATACTCTGAGCCGCAGCTCCATATTACTCGTCAGACATAGAGAATGTATACAATATACTCGTTGTTAGGGTGGGATTGGCGCGGGTGTGGGGGGTCCGTGGGTGGCGTTTGACAATTTCTTTGGATTGAATCCTTTAAATTAAAATGGCCAATTTGGGTGCAATCAATTAGCTTAAATTCAAAGTTCAAATAATCTTTCAACCAAATAAATGTTGCAGGAATGCTTATCTTATGTGTCTAACTACAGAAATGATTTCAGAACAATCTCAGATGGTGGGTATCATGGCTTGCTGAAATGACATGGAACGACCCAGGGGATCTTACAGGGGCTCTTTACGTGATTTCACAGGGGAGGGGACCTTAAGCTGCTTTACAAAAGGCACTGACTTGTTTGTTTCATAAGAGGAGTAAAAGATCAAGTGGAATTGGTAATGGCGAATGAAGGAAGGAAGGAAGAATTGGTGGGTAGGGGTTACAAGGGTATCAGATTGTCAAGGTGAGGGAGAGATGGAGGGACTCAAGGGGAGGACATCCAGGGTTTCTTGTAGACCCAAAGGTTGAAAGCGATACAGAAATAGGTTAATGAGGGTTCCAGACAGTCGCCTCTCCAGGGGAGCGGGCTGTAAAAGATTAAGGTTGAAGTGCAGAGCCAGAAGCATGCAGCAATGACCTTTGCGACCTGTGGGTAAAAACACTCTCCCCTATCATTAATCTTCCTCCACTGAGGATGTCAATCATGCATTAGGAAAATGAATGGTGCTTAAACAATCTGAGTAGAATGCAAATCTGTCCAACCAACCTCCAGTGAGAGGAAGCGATTGTTAAAACACAGCCATTTTGCTTTTATCTCCCCAGCCACTTGGCCAGTGGATGATGTAAAGTGGTTGGCAGACAAAAGAAGTGGAGGAGGGAGAGTGGGAGAAAGTGACGAGGGGTTCTATTTTAAGCCAAATCCCCATCACCCACGCATCCCCCTGCTTCCCTTCTTCCTTCCCACTAGTCTGTTTTTACTGCTATTCGCTGTTCTGTAAACCTAAATCACCTCCGCTTAGTCCCTCTCTTTCTGTGTTGGACTGTTTTAACAAGAGTTGGGACCATCAGCTCCTGTGTGCTCAGACACTAATAGAGCGGTCACAGAGAGGAAGAGAGAGAGGGGGGTGGGGGGGGCTGTGTGGACTGGGAGAAAGAGTAACTTGGGGGGGGGGGGTGCATTCCTTATGGAGCTATATTCCCCCTGTGAGGCAGGCTATATCAGGAAAGTAGCCAGAGGAGAAAAAAGGAACCGATAAGAGGGGAGTGAAAACAAAGCAAGTTGATTTGGCTGAGATTCTAGGATGGGGAAGGAGAAGTGGGACACTGGGAACACCACACTTCTGGATATTGATGCATAAATACAACACACAGGACGTTAACTTAACCCTTTTGAGTAAACCTGAAGAAAAATATAAAAACGCAACATGCAATTTCAAAGATTTTACTGAGTTACAGTTCATATAACATGCTTACCACAACGTGTGCGAGCGTTGCAAAATAAATGTACACATACATGTTATTAAATAATTTCATCCAAACTGCTCGCGTGCGTCAACGAGCGTCTGCTTAGCCAGGCGCTAAAATATAACTTTTTTTACGCTTGACGCGCTGCAAGACCCGCATCTCCTCATTGTTTTTTTAGGAGTATATACCCACGTGGGTGATTGAAAGATGAACTGAGGTCCACACTCCAGCATTAATTGTCTTAGAGAACACATGATTTTGTATGACTCAAAATGCGTCAAAATTCTACAAAGATCCAGAAAAAAAGGACCTTGTGCATTTAATGTAAAATAACAACCCAATGTTTTTATCCCAGGACAAATTAGCTAGCAACAGCAAGCTAGCTAAATGGCCATGAATGTTTCATGTTTCGACCTGTTCCTAAATGGCGTGGTTACACATGGTACTGCCAAATTCTCTAAAACGACGTTTGCATGCTCCCTCAAAACTACAGACATCTGTGGCATTGTGTTATGTGTGAAAACTGCACATTTTAGAGTGGCCTTTTATTGTCCCCAGCACAAGGTGCACCTGTGTAATGATCATGCTGTTTAATTAGCTTCTTGATATGCCACACCTGTCAGGTGGATGGATTAACTTGGCAAAGGAGAAATGCTCACTAACTGGGATGTTAACAAATTTGTGCACAAACATTTGGAGAAACAAGCTTTTCGTGAGTATGTAAGATTTGTGGTATCGTTTATTTCAGCTCATGAAACATGGGACCAACACTTTACGTTGCGTTTATATTTTTGTTCAGTGTAAAACAATCAGAACATTGACAAATCATTTCAGTAAAAATAAATTGTGAAGGGAAAGTTTAGTGTGCTGCTATTGTTTTAGTGAATAGTTTATAGGGGTCCAAGAGTCTACAGCTTGCTTCGTTAGTCCACTGCTCGCTGCTTAATGAAGCTCTCTTACACACTGTGCTCATTGTCTGTGGAAACAAGAGCGGAAAGGGAAATGATCGACATCTATTGCTGTCCTGCTCATTAGTTAGCATTTATTCAGAAATGCCAAAGACAAAGCTACCCCACCCAAGCCATTAGAACCCATTGGTAGAAATCAGTAACTTTGTGTCAAATTACTGCAACAAGTGACAACAAAAAAGTAGCAAGTTAAAGACGCCAAGTTTCCTTAACAATACACAGACAGACAGACAACCTTTCCACCCCCAGCTGAAATCAGAGAGGGAGAGTATCTGGAATGGCAATCACACTCCAGGCTCTTATCTGCTGTGTACAGGCCACATGCTACAGACCAGTCTTGGCTTTGACAGTGTACAGTCCTGCCTACCATGTTAAGAAATCACACGAGCACCTCTAATCCCAGATAAAACAAAACAAAGCGCTGGTGGAGAGGGACACGGCAACAACACGTAACCCTCTGCTGAAACACATAACAAGGATGCTGGGTAGCTAACTAATGCCAGCCTTCCTTAATGAAATCCCTCAAGGGTGTATGTAATGAGGGTCTGGCTGTTTTTATTTTCCCAGCAATTTAAAGTCACACACTTGGGCACAATCTTTTAAGTCTTGGTGGGGGACTGTCAGGGAATCTGTGGCCTTTCAAATCAAATGAAGTGTTACACCTTTGTTTCCCCACACACACACACACCTGTTGGTCTGGCCAATGAGTCTGATTCTCCACATACCTTCCTGGACCTGTGGCAGGTGGGACTGATCAATCTCCAGCTCTGTCATGGCTGCTGCAGGAGGGAAGTCACAGCCTCATTGCCCTCAGGGCTGGCCACAGTACAGACAGACCCTGGGGAATGAAGGGTACATGAAGACAAGTGAATCCAGTACCATAGAACAGTCATGTTCAACATTGAAATGCAGTAGTTACTCTTTGTTATAGCAGACATTCAATGTCACATGGAGGGCACATTCAGCATTCAACTTTCATAGTCCTTTGTCCAAATTTGCCTTTTGGCTTACAGGTGTGTGTATATGTATGTATGGACATAAGACTACAGTAGGCATACAGTTGAAGCACACACTATAATGACATAATTCCTTTGAACTCTACTAAGTTTTTATGTTAAACATTCTACAACTATTATGAAGCTTATTGACAGATGCTGTGATGGTTGGAAGACAAAGTATCAACTTGAGACAATGTAACGTTAAACACGGTGCTAGAAATGTAACCCATGTAACACTTGCATGGAGGTTACATACAGTTCGAGAAATTCGCACTAACGCAACGATTTTCTACAGCAGTAGGCTACAACACGTACAGAATTCCATTACAAAGGTAATGCACAACATTGCAATTACGTATTTTTTGTATGATAATGGCAATACAGACAATGTGCTCTGTCAAATGAATATAAAGATCAACAATATTTTAATGCGTGTCTGTCAAGCTCATCAATCGCTAAAAACATGCCCAACCAAAACCAACAAAAATTAAATAAACAAATCCTACAGCTGTAACCTACCTGTATCCGCAGCACTGTCCTGAATATAGTTTGTAGCCTTCGTGCACACAAAAGCGCATCCAACAAGTAAACATGAAAGTGAAGTATAAACTTTTGAAGATTTTGTCGCGGTTCTCTATTTTCCAGACACTTTATCTGCAGTTATCCTTTCATGTTCGCCATTGTCTCCGATACATCCGGTAAACCTATTCCAGGCGTCTCTATTTAGATCTGACACAACTACTATCTTTTTAGTTTATCAATGAAACAAAGCTGATAGTTTGATGGCAAGCCAGCACGGACAAACTTAGCCCGATAATGGACTAAATGAGCCTCCTTTAATAGTCCAAGGACCTTACATGTTCTGTAAGCCAAAACAGCCCAATACTCCATCTAAACGAGAATCGATTGATTCTCAATTGCGGTACGGTTCTAAAAACATAAATCCCTCTACTTTCATATCACATAAAAAATTCTTCACAAATGCAAAATGCATACTTACTGTACACTGTTTTAACCGTTTTTTAAACACAGTTGCCGCTGACAGTATTTTTCAGTGACACACGTTTGTGTCGTCCATCTTCTGTTTACACACAGGTGAGATTCAGATAGATAATTAGCACAGGTAGTCTACGGTCTTCCGTCTGTTTTCCGTAAACACGCGCTGTAACATGGTGATATGGCCGTGTGGGAGCACTAACCCTATAAAGTTGTGTATATCAATTTAACCTTATTTATCGCGGAGGTCCTTACGCTTCCAAAAACATACCGCAAGTGATGCGTGTTAATGTTCAGACCAAGCGTCAGCTAGGGCTCTTAACAAAACTCCCCTATACAGAAGACGCCTTCGTCCAATGACTCTTATATGTAATGTAATGGAACTGAGAGTCATGATCAAGGCCTAGGAGAAGCTTAGCTCACGCACTGTCAAGTTGTTTGGCTGGAGCTACTGAACACTGGAAGTGTTATGTGTTTATCCTTTACATAAACGAATAAATAAAGGTTAAATAAAAAATAAAAAATAGTTTGTACCCTGTAGCTTACATCCGACGAATAAAACTTTAAACTTGTCAAACAAAACTTTAAAATTGTATATTTTTAAAACTTTTCCACAAATTAAATTGTAAAATGAACAGTTTAAAATAAGAACGATATTTTAATGCAATGACGTTAAATGGGTATTTGAATTACTAGGCATTTTCTGCCATCTGCTGGTGCCATCTAAAACCAACAAGTTGTGGTCATGGGATGACGGGTGACAACAAACCAGTGGCATGAGCAAAGATGGTGGATAAATGAAGATAGTTCACCAAGGCTGTTTACCATTGAAAAAATGGCCAGTTCCGGTCTACTTTACTGGGTGTGTAGACACCAATGCGATAGCTGGATTTGGTCTACTTAGTTCATTAACTTTAATTGGAAAAAAAACAGCGAGTGGGGTGTCTCAATTCCGCTTCCTTCTATGGCATGAGTTGTGTGTGGAACAGACAAGGTCAAAAGTCAGCTACACCCCAACATTTAGGGTGAACTGTTTAGGAACAAGCAGATAGTTATATGCATCAAATATACATGAATGTGCATTCTTTATAGATGCAACATGTGTAAACGGGATCTATCGGCTAGTAGACTAACATGTGATCATCTCCAGGCTACTCCATTAATCTGTTTAAAAACTAATTTAGGACCTGCCTCCATTTGAATCCTGCTCCTTTATAAATGCTATACCCTATGCAACATTCAGCTATTTCTCTTCTAAATCTCTTTTAAATCAGCTCTGTTGGAGCTAAGTCCTTAAATATTCCACAGGTCAAAATGGGGACCATCGTTTGAGCCCATGGCACTGGCACACAAATCATTTCAATTTCAACTAAATGCTTTATTAAAAGATGCTCTTTAAACCGCCATAAGACTGAAATTAATCAGATGGCACTTGACTAAAACAGTCTATGATTCGTAATGGATTTTCATGATATACAACACCACCAAACAAATTGTTTGGACTTCCAAGTCCAATGATAAAGTAAATGTCACCGGCCGCTTGCGCCACCTTCATTATCATACGAGAGGCCACAGGACTGACGTCAGAGACCTCTATTAAATAAACAATTGCGAATGGTGACGTACGTTTGTTGCAAAATGTTACCTTCTATGAACACACCCAGCCTGTCTCTCCAGCGTCTCAGACAATGGCTACATCTGCCTGTGTCTCGGCCTATTTTGTATGAACGCACACATAAAGGAGGGTTTATTGCAGGACTAGGCAAAAGTGAAAGCCCAAATATAACATCTTGCTAGAACAAGCTTGGCCATTGAACAGTTTGAGCATCAATCAAACTGATTCAATGTCCAATGGCAAATCCTGCTCTGGCTTAAACTGACTTCAAATGTCATCTGTTCCAAGGGGCCTTCTGGGGCTGTAAAAAAATACTTTATAGACAGGTAACTGCCAAAATAACGGAAACACTTTAGTAAATGAGGGAAATGAAAGGGAATGAGGGATACAAAGTGTATTGAAAGCAGGTGCTTCCACACAGGTGTTGTTCCTGAGTTAATTAGGCAATTAACATCCCATCATACGATGACTATGCCCCCATCCACAGCGCACAAGTGTCATTGAATGGTTTGATGAACATGAAAATAATCCTGACCCATTTCAGACCCAACATTGTATTGTAGGATGAATATCAAAATGAATATCAGGGATGATGTTACATGTGTTATGTGTTAAATGTGATTTAATGTAAGAGCAGTATACATTTTTACATCAGCCCCAATGCAACTGACGAATTGTCCAAATAATCCAATGGGAGACAACATAACAGCTCCTTCAAGAGAGTAACACTGACTGATATTCATAAACACCTCCATCCTCATGTAGGGTGTATGACCTATTAGGCTACATTACTAACTTTAAGCATCAGTTGTCAGAGCACCTTACCGATCACTGCACCTGTACACAGCCCATCTGAAATTAGCCCACCCAACTACCTCATCCCTATATTGTTATTTATTTTGCTCTTTTGCACCCCAGAATCTCTATTTGCACATCATCTCTTGCACATCTAGCATTCCAGTGTTAATACTAATTGTAATTATTTTGCACTATAGCCTATTTATTGCCTTACCTCCATAACTTGCTACATTTGCACACACTGTATATATATTTTCTGTTGTATTTTTTGACTTTATGTTTTTTTACCCCATATGTAACTCTGTGTTGTTGTTTTTATCGCACTGCTTTGCTTTATCTTGGCCAGGTCGCAGTTGTAAATGAGAACTTGTTCTCAACTGGCTTACCTGGTTAAATAAAGGTTAAATAAAAATAAAAATAAAAATAAAATATAATGCCCAACTAACTGCCTTAAATGCATTTTTTAAATCAGCAAAATCACATTGAACTGTGACCAGTGAGTCATGTGTTTGGATGGGTAGCTGAGGTGAGGGAGCTAAATGATATTCCATAAAGCCTGTAAGTCATGCATTGAGTTGGTTCATTTGATGAAAGTGAAGTCACGTAGCAAGTTAATTAATTCATAAAATAAACAGTCATTTCTCTGCCCTAGTCTCTCCACCTGATCCCCCTCCAGATGAGCAGGGCATTCTAAACACCTGGGCAAATCCAATTTACCGATTCAGTTAAACTAGTCAATCAATCTGCCGGGATCGTAAAACACATCTTTGCCCCCGACGCATAGACCCACGGCACTTGTCCTTTTTATAGTTCCCTATTACTCATCTGAGTGACTGGATGTTGATTTATGACACACAGAGAGAGGGTTTGTGACATCAGATGGACCTATGGTAGTGTCACCCTATTGTGGTGACAGTAAAGATGGGGTGGGGACGTGGGGTGGAGTGGAGGCAGTGCATGGGTGTATATAACCCATTGGGGGAGAGAGCAGAGAGAAGATAACCCTCTCCAGACCTCAGGAGAACCCATCACCCACCCAGAAGACCCAGACACAACCGGACCGTGGAGATGATGTGTAACCTACTCCTATCGTGGGCCTTCCTGCTGGTAGCCTCCGGCCCGCTATTGGCCCATCCCATCACAGACTCTGCAGAGATGCCCTACCTGGGTCCTGGTGAGTACCAGATCCTCCACCCTTAGAAACATACTCCTCAACAGGCCAAGCTGCTGGGAAAGGCTGTTGTAGTATGAGGTTATTAGGCAGGGTAGTTCAATAGTCACAGATGTAATTAAGGCCTGTGTGAGTCTTAATTACATTTCAATCTTGAGGATAAATAACAAACATATTGCAATCAGTGACCTTCTGTTCTGGTATAATTGCTTTGAGACCTAGTTCATCTGTCAAAGTGTGATTGTTTCTGAGAACTGAAGCAGTGTTAATATTGAATGTGTAATGTGCAGTTTGATTATGGTGACAATGTTCCATACAGTTAATGCCATCAAAGTGTAGCTGCTACTTAAATTATTTCTCATTAATCCCCATGGCTGGATTAACATAAACACAATTGTAAATGTATCATTGAATATTCAGTTAAGATAGTGACGAGCGAGAGTGAAGAGTGTATTTCTAGACTAGGTTGCTGTGTGTTGACTGTGTTTTCACTGTGTTCAGTATTCGTGGAGGATGGAGGAGCAGGTAGTCCAGACGAGCTGTCTTTCTCTGAGCAGACATATCTTCCCCAAGCTGGCCCTGGACTCAGATACTCATCCCTACTGTCTGGAGATCTCAGCAGAGACGGTGAGATCACACAAACTAGTTGGTATTGTGCCTAAACAGTTACACCATAAATATATAGACTGTCATAATTCAATTCAAGAGAAGTATCACAACATATCCTCTCTCACCCTTTGTCTCTCTTAGGTCTCAGTGCAGCTGGACTACTGGCAAGACAGATGAAGAGAGATGTGAGTTTTTAAACTGAAAGATGACAAGGAGCATATATTGAGCTACTATCACATTCTGTTTTGGGAGTACCGGTTTCATGAAGCATGAATTACTATAGCGGTAATTCTTCTCTGTTTCAGGTGTTGTTGGAGAAACAGAGTCACCTCAACCCCTTCAGCCACTTGTTTGGCATCAGGAAGCAGTCCAGGAAAAGAGGAGGCACCTCAGAGTGTTTCTGGAAGTACTGTGTCTAACCCAGTCAACGGTCCATAGAGAAATGCATTCACACCGTGCATTATGATGAAGAGATGTGGCTTGTACTGAGACACAACCCCTCTCTTGCACACAAAAAAGCATACACATGCGCACATATGTACATGCACACATACATACACACACACAGGAAAACACACACACACAAGGATTCTACACACAGACAGTGATGGACTGAATGGATATTCCACAGGTTGATATATGTTGCAGTATGTTTGCGGACTATTCCGTTTTTATCCAGTTTTCTATATTTCCCTGTCACGCATGTATGTTTCAAATGTTCATAACTGTTTGATGTTACTGAGCAAACATGACCTAGATGAAGAACTAAATGGCTGTATATTAAATAGAAATAAAATATTCTATTTGGAAAAGCTCTCTGTTGGATGTCTGGTCCCTGGAAAAATTACTGATTGAACTACCAGATGCATTTATGCAGTCTGTGATAAAATAAACATTGACATCTCTTCACACATCTCTTCATGCAAAAAGACCAGATGAACATAATATAATGGCTACATGTAGTCTTTATTTGAATCATAAGGGGGTGTGGTTCAGTGTAGAAGACATGCAAAGGAGTCGTACTGTTCACTGTAGGTCAGAGAAGCAGACATTTGGCAGATCCGATTAGTCAGCAAATGATACTGTGGTATAATCTCATTGTGTTGTAAGACAGTCCATCAACCCCGGACACCGTTCAGCCGCTCCATTGGAAAAGCAGGCAGATACTTTGTATCAGACTTTCTGGACAATGGAAAGTTAGAGGTGAAGGGAAGAAAGGAGGGAGAGGAAAGATAGAGATTGTGTGTGAGAGAGAGAGAGAGAGATCGTGAGCGAGAGAGAATATGAGAGAGAGAGAGTGAGAAGGAGAGAGAGAGTTAGGAGAGGGAGAGAGTTAGGAGAGAGAGAGTTAGGAGAGAGAGAGAGAGAGTTAGGAGAGAGAGAGTTACAAGGAGAGAGAGAGAGAAGGAGAGAGAGTTAGAGGGAGAGAGAGAGAGTTAGGAGAGAGAGAGTTAGGAGAGAGAGAGTTAGAAGGAGAGAGAGAGAGTTAGAAGGAGAGAGAGAGTTAGAAGGATCGAGTGTTAAGAGAGAGAGTTAGGAGAGAGAGAGAGTTAGAAGGAGAGAGAGAGTTAGAAGGAGAGGGAGAGAGAGAGAGAGAGAGAGAGAGAAGGAGAGAGAAGGAGAGAGAAATAGAGGAACAGAGAAACAGAGAGTGTCATCAACAGCAATTAAGATCGAAAATGTTAATATACATGGTGGATGAAAACAAATGATCCTTCTATTGACCACTTACAAGTCCACATTACATAATACTACAGTAATATTATTTCTAAATGTTGTTGTGTTTGTCTTTCTGACCTGCTGCTGACGTATGCAGGGTAAGGTCTGTTGTACATAGAGACACCGATCCTTGGGAGATCTCTCTTCTCCAGCTCAGCACTGGGCCGTGCTGCATCCTCCCTGGTTGTCTCCAGCATGGGCCCCTCTTCACCTCCTGGTACCAGATAACCCACTGACTGGAGCAGCTCCAAAAGCTACCGGAAGGAGGGAAGGAGTAGAGAAGGGAGGGAGAGAGGGAGAGAGGTAGGGAGGGAGCGAGGAAGGGAATGCAAAACAAAACACCAAATGACAGTGTGGGTCAGTAGTTCCTTGCCTAGGTAAGATGTTTACACAAGCTAGCTACAGACGATAATCTATTCAATAAAGCAGTTTAAATAGATTAACCACAGTTGTCCCATGACTTGAGCCAGCAACCTTGTGGTTAATGTCATCCGTGTTCATAAACAAAATGTGAGTCAGTAGGATAGGCTCAGTCTCACCTCATTCAGAGTGTCTGAATCGGTCTGCAATGACTTGCAATCACATGTCCAGAGAGACAGCAGCAACAGTGTCAGTATTCCCAGCTTCATCATCTCTCCTATGATATACAGAGGACCATCTCAAATCCATAGTCCTCACTACAAAGTATAGGTTAAAAGGTATTCCCTATAGGCCTTCTAGCATACCTAAGATCTGGGCATTAAGTACAATCTAAACTATTACTTTCAAATACATTCAGTAGATATAAGAACCTAACTCCCTGAGACACATTGACTGTGACTATGATATGACTGCACTACACTAGCGGCTCAGAATTTAGAACTACAGTAAGTTGGACCTCTGGATCAGTTAGTCCACTTAGCTTTGACCCCCATGACACTAGCTTTACTGGCTCCAGGCCATCTATAAATCACTGCTAGGCAAATCCCTGCCTTATCTTAGCTCATTGGTCACCATAGCAACACCCACCCATAGTATGCACTCCAGCAGGTATATCTCACTGGTCATCCCCAAAGCCAACACCTCCTTTGGCCGCCATTCCTTCCAGTTCTCTGCTGCCAATGACTGGAAGGAACTGCAAAAATCTCTGAAACTGGAGACTCTTATCTCCCTCACTAACTTTAAGCATCAGTTGTCAGAGCACCTTACCGATCACTGCACCTGTACACAGCCCATCTGAAATTGGCCCACCCAACTACCTCATCCCCATATTGTTATTTATTTTGCTCATTTGCACCCCAGTATCTCTATTTGCACATCATCTCTTGCACATCTATCATTCCAGTGTTAATACTAATTGTAATTATTTTGCACTATATCCTATTTATTGCCTTACCTCCATAACTTGCTACATTTGCACACACTGTATATATATTTTCTGTTGTATTTTTGACTTTATGTTTTGTTTTACCCCATATGTAACTCTGTGTTGTTGTTTTTATCGCACTGCTTTGCTTTATCTTGGCCAGGTCGCAGTTGTAAATGAGAACTTGTTCTCAACTGGCTTACCTGGTTAAATAAAGGTGAAATAAATAAAAATAAAAATAATAAAAAAACTGCCTGGGCTGGGCAGTATCTGAGGTAACTATGTCTGTGAGGTTGCTTTGCAATTGCGATGACTTTTGAGTTAAAATACCACAGGCGTTTTTATTGCCAAATTCAACTCTACTGAATAGGATAATGCCCTTAATGGGTGTAAAGTGAGTATCAGATAGCCGGAATTGCATTATTAATGATATTACCCATTACTTACAACGGTGCATGTACAATTTGAACTTATAGCACTAAAACTATGCAGTGTTAATATAGGGCAGCTGGTAGGCAGCTGGTAGGCATGTGAGTACTATAGTACAGGCATTGCTGCACTGGAAGGTACAGTAGAAGAAAAAGGAGACAAAATCAAACTTTGTTCGAGTTTTCTTCATTTTTTTCTTTTTTTATTATTTTACAGCAGAAAGAATATAAAGCATTCAGAAAACATCTTCCATATTTTTAGGGCATTTCAAAAAGTTTTGCATGGCTTCAGCAGCTTTTTTTTTAGAAACATATCCATCGAGTCAGTGACGCTTGTACATGCACAATTACAAAAATAAAACTTACAAACAAGAAAGAGAGGGAAGAAAAAGTAGAGAAAGAAAAACACAATAGGAGAAATGAAAATAAGGAGTGGTTGAAATAATAGGGGAAGGAAAGAAAGAGAGGGTCACATAACAGGGAAAGACAGAGAGAAATACAGTTATAGAGGAGAGGAAAATAGCTCTAACACTAGTTCACATGCAAAGTGTCAAGGACCCACGACTTTGTATTAAAGCAGGGCCATTTTTTTCTTCTTGGTTTGGAATTGATGAAAACGTGCAGTTCGGTAAAGGGTGCCATAAACTACTGAATGCTTGTCTTGCAATACTGGCATTTGCATAAGAGTACGTTGACTACATGTGTCCAATCATTTTATTCTTCACTAGGTCTATAGGTCTCCACAAAATAATGCTTATTGCTCTGTGTCCACAAGTGGAAAAGGTTGTGATGTGCCTACCTTCCAGTATTTTGGGTGCATTGACAAAGGAAGAGGAGGGAAGACCATCCAGTCCCTCAGGCCAATTAGCAGAATGTAATGAAGGTAATAAAATCCATATGAAGTGCCTGTTATAGCTAACCTGTCATACCATCCAGAAGATGGCCATTCCTGAAGTGCTTTTTCTGTAACCTAAGATCTGGTCATCTTCAACTACCCCAAAGTCTCAGGAAGACCCCATTCAAATGTTACAACATGTCATCATCCATATCTTAGCTGAGATTAAATGTTGTAGACTATTTGAAACTGTGTGTGGTGTTATTACATTATCATAGATTCACACAGCAAGTCCTTGTTTTAATGAGAACCATCAAGCCAGAGGAGGTCAAAGGTTAAATTGTTATTAGACTCATAAGCATAGTCTATAAAAGAAAGGAAAGCATTTACATAAGACTAAGCCATAGTATCCCATAATGCCTACAAATTCATATCTGTCAGAGCTGTAGCCAAGACAGAAACAATTGACTATACTGTTAATTGTGATAAGCTTGTCCTAATTATAATGATCTATACTACAAATACTTGTATCCCCTAGTTCTTATATCCTGCCATTACATCTCTCCTCAGTTCAGCTTACTTACTTGAGAGGAAATGGATACCAATAATGTATCCATGATCAGTAGTAATTTGCCTGTTTTATCCAGAAAGCTCTGTTGATGGGCCTTACGTCGTCCTATCCTATTTCAATACAGTATGACCTCTCTCTACTCTGAATCACCAATCAATGTCCTGCTCCACTTCCTCCTCCCCATTTTGGCACCCTGAGTAAAATACAGAAGGGAGGTGAGCTGTTCCCTAGGACTAGGAGTAGGCTAGGAAAATAACACATGATGAGCTCTCTCTGCTGAACTGTGTACAAGTGAGACTGACTATGCCTTGACATATCTGGATGTGTGCAGTGCAGTGTACTGTCGCCTGTGTGTGTGTGTGTCTGTGTGTTGTTGCCTAGTAAAAGACTTGCAGTATACTGTCAAAAGAGTGTCCGAACTGTCGGGTTGGGAGCACACTATCTCTAGATCCAAATGAATAAAAATGAATAAATGAATAAAAAAAGATTTGCTTCTAGAAAAAACTTGCCCTCATGCTACCCCTGGAAACCTGGTCAGTAAATACTGCAGATTGATTATAGTTTTGTATTTTTAGGGTTCTCCTCTGCCCTCCAATCAACTGCCCTCCATCTTTGATAGTTCTGTGACATGTCATACAAACGTTCTTCGCTTTACAGAACAGTAAGTCTTTTACAAGTCTATCTGACTACCGATTCTAGAAAAATAAGCATGCTTTGGGTGCAGTTCAGTCACCCAGTTAACTATTTTACCCATGCAAGCATAATAAAACCTTCCCATATTGCCACAGCAGTGCATTAGCTAGCATTCTTACCACTACCGGAATGATGAAGGCAAGGTAATAAAACCACAAAAGTTATGGAATCAAATTCTCATGTTTTCAACAGGCAGTTCCAATAGAAAATAAAAATGCTTAGAATGTTGACAAGACGGAATGCATTCCGTGGTGATACTGGGTTGGTTAAGGGAACACTGTCACCTGACTGAATTTGGTGATGCTTTTGGATTGATATATTGTATTATACTTGATATACAGTAGTCCTAAAGAATTATGGATTCAGGTGATCTTTTTCTCTCCAAAGCCATGTTTTTCTCCCTGACATTGGCTTTGTGCGATCAATCGGGATATGATTAGGCACTTTCTACATAAACACTCTGAAAATAGGTTTACATATCAAGTCTCTGTGAAATAAACACAGCAGTACATAATAATAAAAACATCAGAATAGCTAACAGTGTCTGAGACGAAATTCAGCAATTGAAACAACAAAACATAATTGTCCAATGGCATTCACACCTTGTTTGAATAATGAATGTCATCACTTGAATGGAGAATACGCCACCTGGTTGTTTTGATATGAATATAATATATTTCAGCAAAACTACAAAAACCAGCAGACTATTGGATAGTATATATCATGGATTCACAGATCAAATCAACTGGTATCAATGTGTCTGTTCCCACCACTCACATTTAATTTCATAATCTTTCAAACACGGTCCTCACATATGCCATTATGAGCCAGACACATATTCTTCTTCAGAAGTTGCTATAATGACACTGGTGCATCTTGTAACGTTTACAGCTTTATATATCACTCATTTTTGCTCATTGACTAGGCTGTGCTGATCCATAATGGTTAATGTGTTTCACCATAACCCCATCCCTGTTTAATTATGTTATTTTAGCACCTTAGATTGTTTAAACAAGTGTTCCTCCTGGAAGTAAATTATTAATTTACTTTTACAAAGAATACCAGTCCAGAGACGCTACACATGTACCTCGTTGACTGTGGCCACATGACATTTTGACAAGGAATAATTCTGGTCTGTCCAGACCCTGACAGCATTAGTCAAGTTAAGCCTCCAGCCCACACTTAGAAAAAAGTATTGTCTTGTGTCAGCAGTTTGATACGTTGATCTAGTCTATTTCAGGGTTTCCTAAACTCGGTCCATTTACAATCTTTATATGAACACAATCCATACAAACATGCAAAGAGACACTGACAACACAACCCCTCTTTCTCATACAGTAGGCTTTTTTGCACTTAACATGTTACTGACAAGTGATCCCTGTGTATTTGGTGATGATGGCAAAAAAGCTTGGGTTGTTCTGACGTGTGATAATGGAAGAGAAATGAGAGACTTAAAAGTTGCTGTAGAAATATTTCTCCCTCTGCAATGTGTACCTTTATCTGTGATCCACTGCCAGTCGGGATGGGACCTTGTGGTCTTCAATGCTAGTGTGTATTTCATTGTATGATTATCTGTTCTGCAAAGAGTAACTTAATTATCTTGTTAAGCAATATAGCATTCACATTACTTGGCACCATTGGCAAAATATTCTTGGTAGCCCAAAACAAAAATGTAAACATAAACATACTTGTCTTAAGATACTTTTGCAGATTTCTCCTAACTCTAAATATGTTATCTTTTTTAAAAGTTTTTAGCATTTGCAATAATGTCATGCTTTAGCAAAATGTTCTTCCCAAGAACAATCAAAATAAAATAAAATACTCTTATAGTGAAATACTTTTAATAATTTTACAGAGCATAGCCACTACTGCTTTTGTTTAGTTTTTTAACCTTTGTTCATGTTTTTCATGCACATAGCTCATCTTTATCCCAGGTATTTACACTATATACAAACAATACAACCATACTTCTTAGGCATTCAAACAAAACTATACAAATATTCTGTTTTTGTCTCATACCTGTTTTTGACCCCTTTTTAATGAATAAAATAATATATTTCTAAAATACAATTCCCTTTGGGTAAATGTTTTTCCCTACCTTCAGCCTTCTTTATATACAGAAACCGCTCAATTGTCAAAAATATGGATTTGTCTAACCCCTATTTTGGGACTAGCTTAGGGACCCCTCAAAGAATCTCTAAGACGTCAAGGCAATGTATGTGATCTTCCCCTCAAAAGCCCTCACAGGCCCTGAAGTTCATTTAAAAAGAACAACAATAACCTTCATGACTGTAATCATTACAACACAAAAGAGGCAAGTTTTCTTTCTTTTTAGAATACTGAGTAAACAAATGAAATAAGGCAACAAAAAAAGAAAAGAAGAGGACGATGTTGGTATAATTTCAGTAACTAGAGGGTATGACAATAGGGAGAGTAGGTTGGTACATGGGCCACTCAGTTGTTTTGAACATGAAGACAAAAGCAAAACATAGAAAATCGGAGGATACAGACCTAACTTCCAGCACGCAGGTGAAGACATTCACCCATAGGCATGCATATTTGATAAAATCGACAACACTGAATTGTGAGGAGACAAGTCAGTTGTAAATCGGTCATGGGCATGAGCACAAAACAGATTCAAGCAAAGAGGAATAGAAAAGAGAATAATAATAATATTTTAAAAAATAATAAGAATTGTAATTCCATTGAATCGCCCTATCCCTTGACTTACAGTACATAACCCCTCCCCCCAAACCTAGATAACAAAATAAGCCAATATTTGAATAAGCCCCACCCATTTCGGCTCACACCCCTCCTACATTCATATTTAACCCCACCCCTTTGGACTGACTGGCGGGGTAGAGCACAGTGTAACAGGAAGGGGACTTTTTGATCTATTTTGAGTTACTATACTGAATGTATTCTTCTAACTGTCGACAGGGAGTGTATGTGTGCAAATGGATCAATGTATTACTGAGAATTTTTGGTTCATTAAGTGACATTTTTTTCTTCTTCAAATGGAATAATCAGTCACTTAAAAAAATATGAAATACAATTAGAGCCAAGTCCCAAATGTGTTTCTGCTTCTGTCATGTTTCCTTATGTTCTGGCCGCCATCTGCCTCCATCCTAGGCGTCCTCTATCTTATCCTCTTCCTTTGATCCACAGGGACCTTTCCTGACATGTCCAGCATTCCTCTTCCTTTACCCTCTTAAACCTACACTCCGATACTCCCAAAAAGACAAAGCAAATCCATGAAAAAGTGCAAAGAATGCCATGAAGCAAATGTTCTGCCCCCCAGAGCTTCTTCCCCTTAGTTTATAATTCTACAGAAGAAGTTGCCACTCTCCAACATAAACATCGTCAGAGGGAAGTAAAAGATAAACGTGAAAAATGCTGTTGTTAGAAGTAGAAGTAGAATCAGCCACGCTGCCATAGTAGTAGTAATAATAATCGCAGTGTTTTCACTGAACTGTTTTTTTTTTTCTTCTCTTGTAAAATGTCTTGGGTATAAAGGGAAAAGGAAAAGAAGAGGCAGGAGGAGAGTGATGTCACATTGTGAGGGGGCTCTTCTGAAGGTTCTCATGTTCCTTGGCCCTTTTCAATTCCTTCACTCTGAAACACAGACAGAGAGACAGAAGTCATTTAAACAGGGGTCTATGACCGCCAACACAGATCATCTCTCACTGGATGATTCTGTATTCTAATGTCTCAAACCATTCCCGAGAGAGAGCGAGAGAGAGAGAGGACACCATTCCCTTGAGAGAGAGGACACCATTCCCGAGAGAGAGCGAGAGCGAGAGAGAGAGCGAGAGAGGACAAGAGAGATGAAGATCGACATAGTCCTTGTCAACGGGACCTGGAGCTGATTTGGAAAGAAAACATTGATAAATCGGACAACTATCAACATGTATCAAACTTTATTTTAACTAGATCTCATCTAGTCTAAATGATTCTGTTGAATCACTACGTCTTATCGCTCACTGAACCCATTCCTTCAATACTTTATATTCTAATAGGTCAACTAACTTTGAAACTTGAGAATGGTTCTTAAAGCAGTTTGATTTACTTTTAAACTCTTGAGAATCTAATGTGATTGAAAAAAGGTCTCTTGATAATTCAACTCTCTCCAAAACCAATCTCAAGCGAGGAAACAGGAGTCCCTTGGCAAGTCCACCAAATATTTGTTGGGCTGAAAGAGACCCTCAAGGCAGGCAGAGGTTTACTAATTGGTTTGTATTTGGAATATTGCTATACACCAAATAAATGACTTTATTACTCAAGAATTGTGTGTCAATTAATGATGAACTACAAACACAACTGAAAATTGAAGGCATTGAATTTGTGAAAATGTAATGGATATATTTAGACTACAATAGCCTAACCAAACTTGTATTGGAAACTGACATTACCTTGGCATTCCACTTGTGAACCATGTCCAAACACTACACTATACCCCAGGATATACAATACACTCAGTAGATCTGACTGTAAGTCACTAGCCAATTACTGTTCCATATCATAATCAATAGACATTGCCCTGTGGTAATTGTACTACTGACCACAACACTGGGACTGGTGTATATTCTCTGCCTGCCTTTGGTCTCTACACTGCTGTTGAGAGAGCTCCTTTCCTCATAGGTAAACAGGACGAGTGGACAATTTGGGGACAATGCAGTCCATTTTACATGAGGTTATACATGTACTGTATTTAACCCCAACGTCCTTTACCTGGTATCACTGAGCTTAGTGGTGAGCCCCCACGGTGCTGTATATATAGGTTTAGTGTTTTCACTGTGCTACATCCTCTTCCTCTCAGTCTGAGATGTTGTTCCCCTGAGGTGTGAATCCATTACCGGTACAACTCCTGCTGTTCTAACTCCCTGTTGTTTTTTTATTTTACCTTTATTTAACTAGGCAAGTCAGTTAAGAACAAATTCTTATTTACAATGACGGCCTACCCCGGCCAAACCCAGACAACGCTGGGCCAATTGTGCGCCGCCCTATGGGACTCCCAATCATGGCCGGATTGTGATACAGCCTGGAATCTAACCAGGGTCTGTAGTGGCGCCTCTAGCACTGAGATGCAGTGCCTTAGACCGCTGTGCCACTCTGGAGCTGTACTGCTAGTCTGACAATAACCTGTATGTGCTATCACAACACTGTAACCCAGATCATTACAAACATGCATGCTATCACATCTTTATAGTACTATAGCTACCTCACCTGCTCTCGAAGCACAGTGACCCATATTCTACAGTATAACATACCCCAACCTGGTCTCAGAGCATTTCGTATTATTCTGTACGTAAAGATGAGAGACTCCATTTAGTATTATATGTTACATTTGGTATGGTTACATAAAACAGATGGTTACTTAAGGCAAAAACGACATGGATATGAGCGTCTGCTAAATGACTTAAATGTAAAATGATAAATTCAAAAGGCCCCATTTTCTCAGAAGATGATCTACAGTGTCTGTGATTCATACAGATGACGTGGCTGATGATAACTGTCATATGGGTATTTTTGTCAATATGCCCAAAGTCTTTCTGGAGTAGTAGTCAGACAGACACACAGTTTCTTGAATATTTTCAGTGAACTAGCAGCCCTGAACTAGTGAGAGCTCCCAATGCAATGCCTAGAGGAGCTTTGACATTTTGAGTAAACAAAACCCAAGGGGGGTCATACCCCCCTCTTCTGTGTCATGTGGGGCGCAGCTGTTTGAGAGAGAACATCCGTTCCATTGCATGCCTGGGGGTACATTTTAAAGAGCAAGGCCCATAGAATTGTCACCGGTCATGCAACACAGTAAACATGATCGAAAAAAACAACCTTCCGTTCTGTGAATAGGCATCTTCATAACCACACAAAACAAAACATGTAATAATGAACATAAAAGTAATTTCCAGAGGGGAGAAAGAGGTGCCTGTTAAGTGTTACGGTGACATAGTCATTCAAAAGCAGTGGTTAGTAAGTTTAATAAGAGTAAAGTTAAATTTGCTCTGAGTCTGAGCTTCTCAGTCAGTCCACCTGTGGCTCCAGTAGGCAGCCTTCATGCAAGCAGGCATCAAGCAACAGTGATGGACAAGATAGAGGGAGGAGGACAGCGAGAGAGAGAGGAAGGGAGAGATGGATGGAGAAAAAGTGAAAGACAGAGAAAAAGAGAGGGAGAGAGAGTGGATGAAGGCAAGGACTCAGCAGATAAAACTATTGTTAGAGAGAGAGAGAGATTGAGAGAGGCAGAGACATACAGTGTAGACAGGGAGGAGAGAGAAGCACGAACTGAGTTGCTGAGGCTGCACTCACCCGCTTGAACAGTCTATGGTCCATCAAGGGGCTTCGCATAAACAGCAAAACAATACCAGACAGCTATTAGCACAAGTAGGAACTGTGAGGAAAGGAAGGGGGGGGGAGAGTAGGGGTGCGAGGGGAAGAGAGTAGGGGGGCGAGGAGATTAGGGGGGCAAGGAGAGGAGAGTAGGGGGGCAAGGAGAGGAGAGTAGGGGGGCAAGGAGAGGAGAGTAGGGGGGCAAGGAGAGGAGAGTAGAGGGGCAAGGAGAGGAGAGTAGAGGGGCGAGGAGAGGAGAGTAGGGGGGCGAGGAAAGGAGAGTAGGGGGGCGAGGAGAGGAGAGTAGAGGGGCGAGGAGAGGAGAGTAGAGGGGCGAGGAGAGTAGAGGGGCGAGGAGCGTAGAGGGGCGAGGGGAGGAGAGAAGGGGGGCGAGAAGAGGAGAGTAGAGGGGCGAGGAGAGGAGAGTAGAGGGGCGAGGAGAGTAGAGGGGCGAGGAGAGTAGAGGGGCGAGGAGAGGAGAGAAGGGGGGCGAGGAGAGGAGAGAAGGGGGGCGAGGAGAGGAGGGTAGAGGGGCGAGGAGAGGAGAGTAGGGGGGCGAGGAGAGGAGAGTAGAGGGGCGAGGAGAGTAGAGGGGCGAGGAGAGGAGAGTAGGGGGGCGAGGAGAGGAGAGTAGAGGGGCGAGGAGAAGAGAGGGGCGAGGAGAGGAGAGTAGGGGGGCGAGGAGAGGAGAGTAGAGGGGCGAGGAGAGGAGAGTAGGGGGGCGAGGAAAGGAGAGTAGAGGGGCGAGGAGAGGAGAGAAGGGGGGTTAGGAGAGGAGAGTAGGGGGGTGAGGAGAGGAGAGGGGGTGGGCGAGGAGAGGAGAGGAGAGGAGAGGAGAGGAGAGGAGAGGAGAGGAGAGGAGAGGAGAGGAGAGGAGAGGAGAGGAGAGGAGAGGAGAGGAGAGGAGAGGAGAGGAGAGGAGAGGAGAGGAGAGGAGAGGAGTCTCTGAAGTGTTGTATATAAAACCCCCCAACCCGTTTTATCGTCCCAAAAATAAATAAAATAGAGAAATGAAAACAGAGAACTTGTCTGTTCATACTCATTCTTGCCATCTAATGTGTAGTAAAACATTCATACAGTATATCTAGCAAATCCCTACCCTGAATGGTTGTGTGTTTGTGTGTGAATATAACAAACATATTTGAAAACCCACAAGTTAGTGTTGTGGGCGGGGCTTACCTGTGGCGGCAGCGGCGTAGAAACCTCATGATCTTCCTGGCAGCCTGATCCTGCCTCTTAGTGAGCAGACTACTTCTATAAGACACAAGACAACAGGGAACACTGGCTTTTTAGAGGGTCCCCAGTAAACAAAATACACTGTGGTTGTGTGGAGCTAGCTTAGTTCTAAAATTAAACCATTCATTTATTTTGGAGATTCTGTCTAGCATGGGTAGTGTCCTCTCCAGTCCTCAAGAGCCTTAGGCTGCGTTTACACAGGCAGTCCAATTCAGATTTTTTTTCTCCACTAATTGGTCTTTTGACTAATCAGAGCAGCTTGAAAAATATCTGATGTGAAAGAAAAGACCTGATGAGATTGGTCAAAAGAACAATTAGTGGACAGAAATATAATAATTGGGCTGCCTGTGTAAACACAGCCTTAGTGTCTTCATCAATTTATACACGTGTACAGTACTTGTATGTTTAAAATCTAAATCAGTTATGCATGAGCACAGGAGGACACTATGACCATTGGGACTGCAAATGGGACTGCAGATTTTCATCCATTACAAATGGATTTCCCCAAGTTAAGTCTGCAAGGTTAAGTGGAGAAGGGCATAACCATCCTGTAATGAGGCTCAGCCTCCTGTATGTGTCAGTGTGTGTTACTGTGTGTTTACCTGAGTGTGTGTTGCTGTGTGTGTGTGTGTGTCAGTGCATTTAGCTAATTGTGCTGCTGTGTGTCAGTGTGAGTGGTAGCTACTTTGTGTGTGAGTGTGTGTGTGAGTGTGTGTTGATGTGTGTGTTTACCTACCTGGGTTTGTGTTGCTGTGTACAGTATGTGTCAGTGTGTGTGTGTGTTGGGTGTTGCATCAGAGTGTGTCAGTGTGTATACATACCTGAGTTTGTGTTGCACCAGGGCGGTGGCGGCTCCTCGGCGGTGGGGCCTGAGCCTGCCAAACTCCTTGTAGCTGCGGTAGTATTGCTGGATCAGCACGGCCGCCCGCCTGCTCTGCTGGAACCTCTTCTGCTCATGGTAGCTGCGGAACTTACTCTGGATAAGAATGGCGGCCTGCGTCATCTTCTTATAAAGTGCATACTGCCACAGAAAGGACCAGAGAGGAACAAGGGGTTGGGAAGACCCAAACGATGGCCTCAAATGCACACATCTATTGTCTGATTCACACTATACAGTGCCTATTTTGTTGCATTACAACCTGTAATTTAAGTGGATTTTTATTTGGATTTCATGTAATGGACATACACAAAATAGTCCAAATTGGTGAAGTGAAATGAAAAAATAACTTGTTTCAAAGAAATTCTAAAAAATGTATAACGGAAAAGAGGTGCGTGCATATGTATTCACCCCCTTTGCTATGAAGCCCCTAAATAAGATCTGGTGCAACCAATTACCTTCAGAAGTCACATAATTAGTTAAATAAAGTCCACCTGTGTGCAATCTAAGTGTCACATGATCTGTCACCTGTTCTGAAAGGCCCCAGAGTCTGCAACACCACTAAGCAAGGGGCACCACCAAGCAACCGGCACCATGAAGACCAAGGCGCTCTCCAAACAGGTCAGGGACAAAGTTGTGGAGAAGTACAGATCAGGGTTGGGTTATAAAAAAATATCTGAATCTTTGAACATCCCACGGCGCACCATTAAATCCATTATAAAATCTATCGGACCAGGCAAGGAGGGCATTAATCAGAGAGGCAACAAAGAGACCAAAGATAACCCTGAAGGAGCTGCAAAGCTCCACAGCGGAGATTGGAGTATCTGTCGATAGGACCACTTTAAGCCGTACACGCCACAGAGCTGGGCTTTACAGAAGAGTGGCCAGAAAAAAGCCATTGCTTCAAGAAAAAAATAAGCAAACACATTTGGTGTTCGCCAAAAGGGAGACGCCCCAAACATATGGAAGAAGGTACTCTGGTCAGATGAGACTAAAATTGAGCTTTTTGGCCATCAAGGAAAACGCTATGTCTGGCGCAAACCCAACACCTCTCATCACCCTGAGAACACCATCCCCACAGTGAAGCATGGTGGTGGCAGCATCATGCTGTGGGGATGTTTGTCATCGGTAGGAACTGGGAAACTGGTCAGAATTGAAGGAATGATGGATGGCGCTAAATACAGGGAAATTCTTGAGGGAAACCTGTTTCAGTCTTCCAGAGATTTGAGACTGGGATGGAGGTTCACCTTCTAGCAGGACAATGACCCTAAGCATACTGCTAAACAACACTCGAGTGGTCCTCTGTTGCTCAATTGGTAGAGCATGGCGCTTGTAACGCCAGGGTAGTGGGTTCGATCCCTGGGACCACCCATACGTAAAAATGTATGCATGCATGACTGTAAGTCGCTTTGGATAAAAGTGTCTGCTAAATGGCATATTATTATATTATATTATTTAAGGGGAAACATTTAAATGTCTTGGAATGGCCTAGTTAAAGCCCAGACCTCAATCCAACTGAGAATCTGTGATATGACTTAAAGATTACTATACACCAGCGGAACCCATCCAACTTGAAGGAGCTGGAGCAGTTTTGCCTTGAAGAATGGGCAAAAATCCCAGTGGCTAGATGTGCCAAGCTTATAGAGACATACCCCAAGAGACTTGCAGCTGTAATTGCTGCAAAAGGTGGGTCTACAAAGTATTGACTTTGGGGGGGGGGGGGGGGAATAGTTATGCAAGCTCAAGTTTTTGTTGTTTGTTTCAGAAGAAAAAATATTTTGCATCTTCAAAGTGGTAAGCATGTTGTGTAAATGAAATGATACAACCCCCCCAAAAATCATTTTAATTCCAGGTTGTAAGGCAACAAAATAGGAAAAATGCCAAGGGGGGTGAATACTTTTGCAAGCCACTGTATGGCCAAACGAAGCCAGGCTGACCTGGTTAGGCATTCACTATAGTTGCTGGAACTGTGCTGGAAAGGAAAATAGACTAGCCAACATTGTAAGGTTTAGGTTGGCCAAATATAGTGTGAATATTACTGGACTTAGGAAAGGAGCTGATGTAGGTTATGAGTATCAATATAACCAAGTCAAGTGTGATAATCAAGTGAAGCTAGGTTGTATTGTAAGTAATCTTAGACAGTGAAAAAAAAACAAGCAAAGTTTGAAATGTGTTCTACCGTCTTGTGGCTTTGAGTCTCTAGTGACTCTTGTTAAGGAGTGACATTTTAACCCCTAAAAATAAGGAATTAATAAAAAGAAAAGACATTGAAAAGATGTTACCTTCAAGGCTATCCATGTTAGCTTGTAAACAAAGAAAAGGTGAGATTGTGAATCATGAACAGGCATGAACAAGGATCAGCCTGAGCCTAGAAAAACGGACTAAACTGAATAAAGTGAAACGCTAACCATTATCTGTAAGGTAATGTAATATGTACAAACATGCATGTGTGTTGTAAGGGGCTAACTGTGCCCAGCTTACCTGTTTGTATTTCTTGTAACAACGCTGAATGACTGCCGAAGCTACTTCCTGTTGCTCTCTGAATGGGCGTCCCTGTGAGAGAGTAGAGTATGAGAAGTCAGAGGTCAGAGTATAGGAAGTGGTGTAGTAGTCTATTATAGAGAGCCACTGCTCCCTGAGGTCTCTTCCTGGGCCCAGGGCCCTGGTTGTCTGGAGGACAGACGGAGGACCTGGGGTTGAGGACGCTGGGGGAGAGGCTCCATCCTGGGATGGGAGAAGAGAGAGGTAGGTGGTGGTGCCAGCCCAGTGTTGCTCTCCTCCCCAGTCTCAGCTGTCAGAGGGGGAGAACAGATGACTGTGAACGACAGCGAACAGTTTGAGACGTGGAAATTCATTATAGCTAGCTATGGGGGGTAGGTAGCAAGGTGAGGAAGTGGGGCGGGCGGGGGCGAGGGGAGGGGAGGCTGGGCGGGGTGTGTGGAGCTGGTTAAGAACAGGCAGCAGCGGGCACCACACACATTATTTAAAGAGTGAGAGAGAGAGAGAGAGAGAGAGAGAGAGAGAGGGGGGGGGGGGGGGAGCTTATAGGGAGCAGGGAAGAGGGAGCAGTGCAGTCGTTCCTTAAAGCAAGGCCATGCTCTGCTCAAAGCAAACTTTGCCCATGCTGAAACCACAGGGACCACAGAGTTTGAGTGTGTCTTAGTGAGACAGATACAGAGAAAGAAAGATGGGATAACAAATGAGTGTTAATTAACATAATCCATTGACGATTACTGGGTGAGCATAGATAGTGTCTTGTGCACTCAGCACACTCCGACACAAACCAAGACATAGTTTTGTTATATAGCAACCTTTCTAGATTGAAGGGACCCATTAATAACTTCACATTTCACCTGATAACATTAAAGTCAACACCACATCAACATAGAGTGCCAGTGGTAGTCCTAATAACAATGCTGTACATTTTTTTTGTACAGCAGGTATGTTACTGTGTGTGGTACCTCAGCCCCGGACCTGTACCTTGTACTTGCGGAAGGCAGTTTGGACCAGACGGGCGGCCTCGTACAGCTCCCTCTGCTCGGGGTCGGACAGGGTGAGCTGGGCCAGGTCTCTCTCCACCTTGCTGTTAGAGGCCTGGATGAACTCGCTCCAGTCGGCCGGGGAGGGCAGGGTAGGCCTCTCCATGGGCCCCTCCCTCAGGGGAGACCCCCCTGGGCTGAGGCTGGGATTGGAGGACAAAGTCAGAGGCTCACTGTACAGAGATCTGTAAGGGGAGAGGGAGAGGGAGGGGCGGTTGATGGAGGTGACAGTTTAAAATGTAGTCAGCTAAGCGTTGTTATTAGAAGATATATACTGAACAAAAATATAAACGCAACATGCAACAATTTAAAAGATGAATTAGGCCCTAATCTATGGATTTCACATGACTGAGCAGGGGTGCAGCCATGGGTGGGACTTGGACGGCATAGGCCCACCCACTGGGCAGCCAGGCCCACCCACTGGGGAGCCAGGCCCAGCCAAACAGAATAAGTCCCCCCCAGACAATCCCGCAGGTGAAGAAGCCAGATGTGGAGGTCGTGGGCTTAGACGTGGTTGTCTAAAACGGCGTTGGAGGCGGCTTATGGTAGATAAATTAATATTCAATTCTCTGGCAACAGCGCTGGTGGACATTCCTGCAGTCAGCATGCCAATTGCACGCTCCCTCAAAACTTGAGACATCTGTGGCATTGTGTTGTTTGACAAAACTGCACATTTTAAAGTGGCCTTTTATTGTCCCCAGCACAAGGTGCACCTGTGTAATGATCATGCTGTTTAATCAGCTTCTTAATATGCCACACCTGCCAGTTGGATGGATTATCTTGGCAAAGGAGACATGCTCACTAACAGGGATGTAAACAAATGCGTGCACAAAATCTGAGCTAAATAAGCTTTTTGTGCATATGATTTTTGGGGGGGATTTTCTGTTTCAGCTCATGAAACATCGGACCAACACTCTACATGTTGCGTTTATATTTTGTTCAGTGTAGTTCCAATACACTACTGCTATGTCAAGCACAGGAAATCTTCTGCAAAACATTTAGGGTCAGATTCCCAGATCAGAATTAAGCCTACAAATTCTCCATTGTGCATGCTTTTTAGACCAGGTATAGGCTTAATCCGCGTACAGGAAACCAGACCTAGATCACATTCAGTCCAGAGTGCGGCTCTGCTGTGTTGCTCACCGTAGGTGTATGATGCTGGGAAGCTGCTCCACGTCTCCGAGGTAACTGGCCAACCAGCTCATGGTGTTGCTGACCCCAGTACTGTCCAGGGGCACCCCGTCCAGGGCCACAAAGTTCTCCCTCTTGATCCTCTCTGGGGTCGCCTCAATGATGTGCTCTGCCAGAGTCATCATGTTCTCCTGCAGGGGGAGAATCACCCAGAATTGAGTATACTGTAGATCACACACTTAGCACATTGTCATATCATTGCCTATTTTCTTGTAAACTCTGCTTTTAGGTTACTGTACAACATTTTGTTGCATTCTTATTTTCATTGTCTAAGATGTTTCCACATTATGAGTATTGAGTGTGCAAGTTTAGAATTATTTATAGGAAACAATGAACATTAAACATGAGTCATGTCAAGACAATGACGTTGGTGATGATAATGATAACGATCACAATAATTGTTATTGCTGTGCTGTCCTACCCCTCATCTCCTACCCCTCATCTCCTACCCCTCATCTCCTACCCCTCATCTCCTACCCCTCATCTCCCACCCCTCATCTCCCAGCCTCATCTCCTACCCCTCATCTCCTACCCCTCATCTCCCACCCCTCATCTCCCAGTCTCATCTCCTACCCCTCATCTCCTACCCCTCATCTCCTACCCCTCATCTCCCAGTCTCATCTCCTACCCCTCATCTCCCAGCCTCATCTCCTACCCCTCATCTCCCAGTCTCATCTCCTACCCCTCATCTCCCAGTCTCATCTCCTACCCCTCATCTCCCAGCCTCATCTCCTACCCCTCATCTCCCAGTCTCATCTCCTACCCCTCATTTCCTACCCCTCATCTCCTACCCCTCATCTCCCAGTCTCATCTCCTACCCCTCATCTCCCAGCCTCATCTCCTACCCCTCATCTCCCAGTCTCATCTCCTACCCCTCATCTCCCAGTCTCATCTCCTACCCCTCATCTCCCAGCCTCATCTCATACCCCTCATCTCCTACCCCTCATCTCCCAGCCTCATCTCCTACCCCTCATCTCCTACCCCTCATCTCCCAGCCTCATCTCCCAGCCTCATCTCCCAGCCTCATATCCCAGTCTCATCTCCCAGTCTCATCTCCCAGACTCATCTCCCAGTCTCATCTCCCAGCCTCATCTCCCAGCCTCATCTCCCAGTCTCATCTCCCAGACTCATCTCCCAGCCTCATCTCCCAGCCTCATCTCCCAGCCTCATCTCCCAGCCTCATCTCCCAGTCTCATCTCCCAGCTTCATCTCCCAGCCTCATCTCCCAGCCTCATCTCCCAGCCTCATCTCCCAGTCTCATCTCCCAGCCTCATCTCCCAGTCTCATCTCCCAGCCTCATCTCCCAGTCTCATCTCCCAGCTCATCTCCCAGCCTCATCTCCCAGCCTCATATCCCAGCCTCATCTCCCAGACTCATCTCCCAGACTCATCTCCCAGTCTCATCTCCCAGCTCATCTCCCAGCCTCATCTCCCAGTCTCATCTCCCAGCCTCATCTCCCAGTCTCATCTCCCAGACTCATCTCCCAGTCTCATCTCCCAGCCTCATCTCCCAGGCTCATCTCCCAGCCTCATCTCCCAGCCTCATCTCCCAGTCTCATCTCCCAGACTCATCTCCCAGACTCATCTCCCAGTCTCATCTCCCAGCCTCATCTCCCAGACTCATCTCCCAGCCTCATCTCCCAGTCTCATCTCCCAGACTCATTTCCCAGACTCATCTCCCAGACTCATCTCCCAGTCTCATATCCCAGCCTCATATCCCAGCCTCATATCCCAGTCTCATATCCCAGTCTCATCTCCCAGACTCATCTCCCAGCCTCATCTCCCAGGCTCATCTCCCAGCCTCATCTCCCAGCCTCATCTCCCAGCTCACCTCCCAGCCTCATCTCCCAGCCTCATCTCCCAGCCTCATCTCCCAGCCTCATATCCCAGCCTCATATCCCAGTCTCATATCCCAGCCTCATCTCCCAGACTCATCTCCCAGCCTCATCTCCCAGCCTCATCTCCCAGTCTCATCTCCCAGACTCATCTCCCAGACTCATTTCCCAGTCATCTCCCAGACTCATCTCCCAGACTCATCTCCCAGCCTCATCTCCCAGACTCATCTCCCAGACTCATCTCCCAGCCTCATCTCCCAGCCTCATCTCCCAGTCTCATCTCCCAGCCTCATCTCCCAGCCTCATCTCCCAGCCTCATCTCCCAGCCTCATCTCCCAGTCTCAGCCTCATTTCAGCCTCACCCTCAGCCTCAGCCTCAGTAGCAGTGTGACTGTGATGGATGGCAGAAGGCTCCCTTGGCTGTGGGAGCCGATCAATGGATGGAGTTTATTATGTGGTGATGGAGGTCCACACACTGCCAGGGAGGTCTAGGGTCTGTGTGTGTGTCTGTGTTTGTGTGTGTATGTTGATTTCACATGTCAGGGCATCCAGTGGCATGGCCCAACAGAGCTGCAGGCGGTCAATCTCAATCTTCTTGTCATGTTTATTAACTGGCAGTCCAGATCGATAGACTTGATGTTGATATTATGACATCCTACAGATATAGTTGTCTGGTAAACTAGTGTGAATGTAAGTGCAATGAGCAGGCCGATGGACAGGTTTGGCAGTGGAGTGAGTGGTAAACAGTAGAGTAACTGTCTTGACTAAAGACATGGTAAAAAGTACAGTAACTATCTCTAGTAAACGTATGATAAATAGTAGACTTGAATAAAGAGACAGTAGAGAGTAGGGTGAGTTCACTGACCTGTAGGTCGTCCATCTGCGTCATACAGTCCTGGTTCTCCAGGTCTTCTCTGTAGGAGAACAGCTCAGTGTCCACCATCTCTCTCTCAGCCATCACCAGCATGTTCCCCAGCTGTTCCCTCTGTCTTAGCCTGCTAGCCAGCTTCTCCTTCCCCAGGCTGCTGCCCCCAGAGCCCCCTAAACCCTTCCTGCCTGAGTCCCTGCTGGAGAAACCCTCCCTAGAGCTCCACTTTGCTCCCCCGGCTCCTCCAGCGCTTCCCCCACTGGAGAGGCTCTTGTCTGGGCTGAGGCCCTCAGGGGACAGGGTCTTGGGGCTGAAGGACAGCTTGTGGAGCTGCTGTTGCTCCAGGCTCAGTGGGACAGACCTGGCCTTGTCGGGCCTGGCCTGGAACAGCTCTGGATTGGGCTTGTGTTTCTTGGCCAAGGGCAGGTCTCGCTGGCACTCACTGCTGTAGTAGTTGGAGGGCTCGGATCGCGGCCTTCTCAAGTCTGCAGAAGGGTTACAAGATACTATTTTAGAGACGTTTAAACAAACTATATTAACAAAACTTTGTTGTCTAAAGGTATTTTCCATTGCCCATTTTCCCCACTGATACCAGTGTGGTGCCTCTGTTACTCCCTCTCCTTCAGTCTGCACTGACCTGGGTTGAGGTTGGTGGTGGTGGAGGTGGTCATGGTGGCGGCGCCGCCTTTCTTTCCGCCGGGCGCCATAACGCTGTCGCTGGCCCATGTGACCATCCAGCTGTCTGAGGTGGGTGCGTCGTGGGGGGTGGGGGAGAAGGATATGCGTGTGGTGGGGGGCAGGGGTGCAGGAGGCTGCTGTTCCTCTCTCTGCAGCTGCTCCAAACACTCGGCCAGCTTGGTGTGGCCACGGGAGCGGGCGATGGACAGGGGCAGACGTCCCAGAGAGTCAGGGATGGCCAGGGCCCGCCGGTCCCACTTATACAGGACCACTGCCGCTTCCAGGTGACCCAGGGCACACGCCCACATCTACAGAGAACACAGCAGGGACACAGGTCAGAGGTCGCAGGTCAGAGGACACAGAGGGATGGCTCTAGCATGCCTGTAGTAACTTTACTTTCTTGGAAAATATAATCTTACAAGTGAAGTCTTTATGAAAGACTTTATGGAAGACCCCTGCAGTGGTTTCATGAGATAAAGTGCTCTATAACTTACCAGAGGGGTGCAGGAGAAGTGGTCCACATTGAGTGGGTCCACCTCCAGCTCCAGGTCAATACTGTCTGCATGCTTGGTGCTGGTGGGGGTAGAGAAGAACACTGAGACTCCCAGACTAAACTCTGGCTAAAATAGATAGATCCATGCTTTATTGACAACTTTTTAATATAGTATTTTATGGTCTTAAACTAGTTCCATTATAGACATTCCTAGGTCCTAGGGTCTCTCTGTACTGTATATTAACATTACTTTTATAACCAGTCAATAAGAGGCCTCTGAGGTTCTCACTCACCGCCACTTGATGAGTGTCTGGATGAGGGTGGCGTAGCCCTGCCCAGCAGCCAGGTGAAGCAGGGTCATGCCCCTGAAGGTCTTGGAGTGGATCAGCTGTTTGGACTTGGCCCAGCAGGCCCGGTTCATCATCTTCTCACACACCACCACCACACGGCTCTCAAAGCTGCTGCCCGCCTGACCCTGCGCTGACACACACTGACAACAAATACAAACACAACAAGGGTTACTTTAAACTACAACACCAACACTTTACAACACTTTACCTAAAAAAACGGAAACATACAGTATGTTCTTTCCATGTTGTCCTCTATAAGCCAAATATCTACCAAATCCAGTACATACAATTAAATAGCACATTTCCTATTGTATGATGTACTTTACCTGTGTCTGGCTGTTGTTACCACCACCACCTCCTCCTCCTCCACCACCTGCTCCGCCTGCTCCTCCTCCTGCCCCTGCACCTCCTCCACTGCTCTGCTGGTGATGGGAGGCCATCTCTGCCATCCGTCTCTCCATCTGCTCCAGGCGCTCCAGGATGGACATTCTGAACTGGTTATCTGCAACATAGACACATAACACACACGTCAGCATCCATGGACTTACAGTATAATATATGGTCATCAGTGACACCCAGTTAGTACTGCACTGCCATATGGTACCTATAAAGGCATCTGTATAAATTGGAAGAACTTTGTAACACAGACACATACACACACGTCAGCACCATTTGGTCAACACATATCAGTGATCCCTGGTTAGTAGTACTAGTGTCATATGGTACAGAAAGTCTATAAGTAACCACATGGCATACAGTATGAGATTGTGTACTGTCTAACCACATTACATGTCTAACCACACAACATGTCCAGCCACACAACATGTCTAACCACACAACATGTCCAGCCACACAACATTTCTAACCACACAACACGTCTAACCACACAACATGTCTAACCACACAACATGTCCAGCCACACAACGTCTAACCACACAACATGTCCAGCCACACAACATGCCTAACCACACAACATGTCTAACCACACAACATGTCTAACCACACAACATGTCCAGCCACACAACATGTCCAGCCACACAACATGTCTAACCACACAACATGTCCAGCCACACAACATGTCTAACCACACAACATGTCTAACCACACACACACACACACACACACACACACACACACACAGACACAGGGCCTTAGACACACTCTGAGGGGAGTCTGCAGATGAACCCTCACTCCGAACTAACTCTAGTATATTATGACCAAGGTTTCTCATTCCTGTGTGTTCTGCCCCACAACATTCCATTGGCCTATATGGTAGGATGGCTGAGAGCCACTGTACAAAATCAATCAACAAGCGCCTGTCCATAGTCCTTGAGAAAGCAGGCTTTTCATAGATCAAGACAGAGACTATTAGGCTGCCCAGTTTCTAAATGCTGCTGGCAAACAGGTTTCCAACCATCCGCAGTGTTAACCAACAGATCCACAAAATGTTGACTGGACAAAATGCTTCTGGAATTACTGTCCAAAACATAATCAATGCTGAGTAATTTACAAGTGCTGAATGTCATAAGAATGAATTGCACTCATACAGAAAACTGCATGCATACAATGTATTTTATGCTTGAAGCCACAAAAGTATAACCAAATGATGAGGACTAATTGGAGAAAAAAAAAGTTGTCAAATGGGTAGAGTAAGAAGCAAGACTGCACTCTGTGTTAGAGGTCCCTTTAAACACTCTCAAGAGCTTCAATCTGACTTGTAGTTAATCTATTACACCACATTATTTTTCACACTTTAGTAGATGCTCTTACCCAGAGCAACTTAGAGGAGCTATTGGGGTTAAGTGCCTTGCTCAAGGGCACTTCGGCAGATTTTTCAACTAGTCAGCTAGAGATTCGAACCAGCAACCTTTCAGTTACTGGCCAAACGCTCTTAACCACTAGGCTACCTGCCGCACTAGAGGAGAGAACTCTATGCTCAAACACGCACACACACACACACTCGCATACACCCACACAGACTGCTGTGCACAGACAGTGGGGTGTGATGCCCAGACAGTGAGCCCACTGCAGCAGGAGTGTGGAACACTGCATTAGCATTCCTCATTTAGCCACTGTGAGGCCGTTTCTGTGGCAACCTGCTGCCGGGTAACTAAGCGACAGGAACATGCCTGTGTGTGTATGGTTTTTTCCTTCCTGCGGCATTGACTTATTGATGAATGGGAGGGCAAGAAAATAACAGGGCAGAAAAGCACACAATGGAAAAAAATATGATATATATGTAATTCTCCATCACTATGTTATAATAATGTTCGTAGATATTTTCTTTTTCCAGAGGGGACACTGCAGTAATTAACTTCCTAAGCGGGGAGCCACCACAGCATGGACCCTGTGACATTTACACTACTGCCGTATCTTGGCAGTCAGTCGAAGGCAGAAGCACTCCACTCATCGGAGAATGAATGTCATGCTTGGGTTCCCTATAAGTCAATCTAAAAACAGGTCAAGTAATTGTTACTGTTACAAGAAAAAACATACAATCAATGGCCAGTAAATTACTGCTATTCCTGATGATGTGTGGTAGTTAGAAAATAGCAAACGGACGTTTATCCCAGTCACCATCCTTGTGTCTCTCCACAGCGCTCATCCTGTCACCAGCCATCGCAGACACTGTTAAATTACAAACCCCAACAGTGATACCTTTCATCACCTCTCCATAGGTGGCTAAGGGCAAGGTGATGATGAGGGCTGCAGAGGTGCGTCAGCCAGCCTATACCCTAGTGGTAGGAGAGGGAAGGAATGGGTGAGAGGGGGTTAGGTAGGTCACAGACCTGTAGCATGTCTAGGCACCAGGGTTATGCTCTCTGAGAGAGGGAGGACGAGAGAGGGAGAGAGGGGGAAAGAGAAACGGTGGCAGAGGCAGGAGGAGAGGACTTAGCGGCAGCACCAGGCTAGCTGACATGTCTTTGTTCAGACCCAGTGCTGCAGTGTGCTGCAGTGCAGATGATGTCATCGCCACCTGCTGCTCTGAATGTGTGCACGTATACTGCAGAGGGAGGGGGAGGAGGGGAGGGGGAGGGGGGAGGAGGGATGGAGGAGGGGAGGGGGAGGGGAGGGGAGGGGAGGGGGATTGAGGAGGGATGGAGGAGGGGAGGGGGAGGGGGAGGAGGGATGGAGGAGGGGAGGGGGAGGGGAGGGGAGGGGAGGGGAGGGAGGGAGGAGGGATGGAGGAGGGGAGGGGGAGGGGAGGGGAGGGGAGGGGGAGGGGAGGGGAGGGGAGGGGGATTGAGGAGGGGAGGGGAGGGGAGGGGAGGGAGGGAGGGAGGGAGGGAGGGAGGGAGGGAGGGAGGGAGGGAGGGAGGGAGGGAGGGAGGGAGGGAGGAAAGAGGGGAGTGTGCGGCCAGCGAAAACAGAACTACAACAACACTCTGACATCACCAACACCCTCCTCGTGCTTTGTCCCTCCCTCTCTTGACAGTGTGTAATAGCACACGTCTACACTGTCACTCTCACAGCTCGGCAGCAGAGCCACAGAGTTCTGACTGACAGGGAGCCTGGCACATTATATCAACAGTAACTCACTAATCACTTTTTGTGTGTTTGTGTGTTTGAGTGAATTATGGTTTTGTTTAAAAGACAAACTGAACTGCAGGAGGCAGCTCTTGTATTCTACATAACAATCTATGCCCTCCAGATCTTGTCCTTTACACCCCTGATAAGCCCTCTAGTCTAGAGTGAGTGAGGATCATGTGAACCATATAATAACACCACTACCTGAGCCCTCTAAGGTCAGTGAGGATCATGCATGCTAAGCATATGGAGAATGTGACAACACCTCTACCTATCCCAATCATCCTCTGCTCTACTGTGACTCTCATTAACAGCACTCAGGGACCATATGTGTTGGGGTCCCTGCTGACAGTGTAGTTGGTCTATAGGTCTCCTGAGTGTCACCCTGCAGCCCCCCCTGATCTGTCACAGCTCTGTGACATGTCAGCCATCTGCTCTCGCTCTTTGAGCTGCTGGGCTGAACTGAAGAACAGGCCAACAGGCCAACAGGCCAACATTCTACAGGCTCCTTCATCCTATACAGCCAGTGCAGACACTACATAGACACTACATAGATACTACATAGACACTACATAGACACTACATAACACCTTAATCAGTGAGATTGGAACAACAGTACAAATATAAACACTTCAGGTATAGTCTAAAGTCCAAAGCTTCAAGTAATGTGTGTGAGGACTTGAGCCACAGGTTTGGAGGATGCAGTGCAGTAGAGGACAGCTCTCTGTCCTAGCCGAGGGATATGAGGACAGGCCAGTATCTATTTCCCTGCAGATACACACTGCCCAGGCTGAGAGAGCGCAACACAGACACACTGTTTTATATGAATCTATTTTGAAGACATTAGGTAACTCTGTGATAGATTGGGCAAACAAGGTACAAGGAGCTTATCAAGCACTTACACTACATGACCAAAAATATGTGGACACCTGCTCGTCGAACATCTCATTCCAAAATGATGGGCATTTGTATGAAGTAGGTCCCCCTTTGCTACTATAAAAGCATCCACTCTTCTGGGAAGGCTTTCCACTAGATGTTGGAACATTGCAGCAGGGACTTGCTTCCATTCAGCCACAAGAGCATTAGTGAGGTCGGGCACTGATGTTAGGCGATTAGGCCTGGCTCGCAGTCAGCGTTTCAATTCATCCCAAAGGTGTTCAATGGGATTGAGGAATGGGGTTGAGGTCAGGGCTCTATGAAGGCCTAGCCCGAACCATGAAAAACAGCCCCATACCATTATTCCTCCTCCACCAAACTGTACAGTTGGCACTATGCATTGGGGCAGGTAGGACTGCCAGAGGGTGAAGCGTGATTCAACACTCCAGAGAACTTGTTTCCACTGCTCCAGAGTCCAATGGCGGCAAGCTTTACACCACTCCAGCCGACACCTGGCATTGCGCATGGTGATCTTAGGCTTGTGTGCGGCTGCTCGGCCATGGAAACCCATTTCATGAAGCTCCCGACGAGCAGTTCTTGTGCTGACGTTGCTTCTAGAGGCAGTTTGGAACTCGGTAGTGAGTGTTACAACCGAGGACTGATGATTTTTACGTGATTCAGCACTCTGCGGTCCCATTCTGTGAGCTTGTGTGGCATACCACTTCGCGGCTGACCCGTTGTTGCTCCTAGACGTTTCCACTTCACAATAACAGCACTTACAGTTGACCGGACCGGGGCCATTCTACTGCCAATGTTTGTCTATGGAGATTGCATGGCTGTGTGCTCGAATGTATATACCTGCCAGCAACGGGTGTGGCTGAAATAGCCGAATCCACTAATTTGAAGGGGTGTCCACATACTTTTGTATATATAGTGTATCTGCAGTTAATTAGCTCTCAATGTATGATGTAGTAGCATGGAGTGGAAGGCATGTGGAAGGCCACAGGAGACTAGTTATGCATCAATGATGAATATTCTGCCCCACTTATCCACAGTTTTACTACAAATGTATTTGCGACTGAACTTTCATTCCACCAGATTCTCCTCAGCCTCCCTACAGGCGTCACTATAAAGCCATGCTGTGTCTGGCCATTGATGTGGCTAGAATCTGCTAGAAGTCCAGGCAGTCTGCTGGGACCCCAGTGTTCTTAAGAGTGAAAGAGAATAGTCTGGTTACTAACAAATAACAACACTGAATCACAAAGAGCTAGACTCAGACCAGGACTGTTTCTTTAAGACAAATGGACTGCTGGGGCCCCCTGTGTTTACATTCTCTGTGTAGAGCTATGGGTTGACAGAGTGTGGGCTGACACCTTTAATCCTCCTCACAGTCACATACCAACCTGTGTGTCTGTTAATGCCAATCAACCCTGCTGGACCTCAGCATTATATCTATGCTGCTACTGTAACAAACCCCCACATGTTCTGTATCAGTTAAATACTGTGGCTATATCAAACCCCCACATGTTATGTACCAGTTAAATACTGTGGCTATATCAAACCCCCACATGTTCTGTATCAGTTAAATACTGTGGCTATATCAAACCCCCACATGTTCTGTATCAGTTAAATACTGTGGCTATATCAAACCCCCATATGTTCTGTATCAGTTAAATACTGTGGCTATATCAAACCCCCATATGTTCTGTATCAGTTAAATACTGTGGCTATATCAAACCCCCACATGTTCTGTATCAGTTAAATACTGTGGCTATATCAAACCCCCATATGTTCTGTATCAGTTAAATACTGTGGCTATATCAAACCCCCACATGTTCTGTATCAGTTAAATACTGTGGCTATATCAAACCCCCACATGTTCTGTATCAGTTAAATACTGTGGCTATATCAAACCCCCATATGTTCTGTATCAGTTAAATACTGTGGCTATATCAAACCCCCACATGTTCTGTATCAGTTAAATACTGTGGCTATATCAAACCCCCACATGTAGCCTAATTGAAAGGCTATGGCTATATCAAACCCCCACATATACTGATCTAAAAAGGCTGAGTTCCAACCCCAGCCAACCCCCACATGTAGGTAAGCAATAAGACTATTCCTACCTCTCTCTGAGTCTGTGATTGTGCAGTATATTCTCCTGATTGACAGAAGCTGGTATTTGTGCCTGTCTAAAGGAAGAGGTTGCTAGGCCATCTGGCACAGGCCCACACAGCTGGGACCCATGGGTACACTGATAATCAAAGGCCAAGTTGCCTTTCTTTGGCATAATGACCAGCTTTGTTGGCTCTGTCCATTGTGTGTTTTTTTCTTTAATAGTGTTGTCCTCTCCTTTCAGCTTGGAATGGGTTTACGTGCAGTGTTCTTTCTCCTGGACAGAGTATAGGATAATGATGAGAGGTTTGAAAAGACCAAGGATTAAGACCACAGAAATAAGATAAGGGAATCTCCTCTCAATTTTAAATTTCATCTCAATTCTCTTTGGGAGAGTGCATTTATTTCAAAATAAAACATTGACCCCACAATTGTGTCAGCTTAAACCCAACTAAGCAACACAAACAACAGCAAGGGTCAGCATGGGTCAAAACCAGAAGAACACCAGACATTTCCTACTGAGAACACTACATAGAATCCAATGTCATGTAGTGATTATAGGGGTCAATGAGAGTAGAAGTGCAGTCTATTGATGTGGCTTTATTATTGTAATTTCAATGTTGTTGGTCTAACCAACCTCGCTATATATTAACACTGGTTTGTAACACTGGGACCTTCATCGCAAATCAATTCTGCAGGAGCAAATCTATTTAGCATTGATTGCACTGTAATGGTTAACAAGTACAGTAGCCTATATATCAGCAGAAAACCTTATAAGATTGAGGCTTTTCACCTTCTGTTGCAACATATTAGTATTGACTAATGTAAAACAACACAACTTTAGTCAAAGCATTTCCTCTATCAGTGTATTATTCAGTTAGAAACCGACCATTCATGCAACAGGTTCTTCTATAGGATTTTACATACATAAAAATAGAGGAGCAAACAGCTCAACAGTCTAAATAAAAAAGGCCAGATGCTTTATAGTTCACACATAAGTCTCTCTGTCTACTCCTAATACGGAAGTCCTGTCTGGCAAGGTTGTAAATAAGCTAACCAGGTAGCACGTGTCTGACCTCATGGCATCAGTCCAGCTCCCAGGGAGAGGCAGGTCAATTTAAATTCAACATCAAGCCTGTGGAGGTACTCTATATTTCAGACTGCACTACAAGCCAGTGAAATGCCGCGAGAAGAGACAACACAAAGAGGAATTACTGCTTGTTACCTGCTATTACACAAAATGACAAATATCTACTTTACTAATTACTACACATAACCTATGATTATAGCAAATTATGTTGTGCACTGTAGAATGTGGCACATAAGAAGTCACACTAGACCTGTACATGTATATTCTTTGCTTAGCAATAGTTCTAATATGTAGGACATTTTCAATGAGATAAAGAACTGCTCAACAGACAACAAAAGTCATTCATTAACTTCCCATTTGCCTACATAACTGTAGTGTTTTGAATAATCAGATGGAGGCAGGATAGTAAATTATACAATAGTAGTGAGATCATTGCAGTGATATAGTCCATCAGCCTGTGGCCTAGACCAGGGTTTCCCAAACTCGGTGCTGGGGCCCCCTGGGTGCACATTTTGGTTTTTGCCCTAGCACTACAAAGCAGATTAAAATAATCAAAGCTTGAGTTGATTTGAATCAGCTGGGTAGTGCTGGCGAAAAAACAACAACATACAAGACAACAACATTTCTGGCTTTGATTTGAGATTTGAGTCTGCAGTTGAACCCTCACTCTTACTGATGAACTAACTAGTATTTAATGACCAAGGTTTCTCATTCCTGTGTGTTCTGCCCCACAACATTCCATTGGCTTATATGGTAGGAGGACTGAGAGCCACTGCACAAAATCAATCAACAAGCGCCTGTCCATAGTCCTTGAGAATGCAGGCTTTTCATAGATCAAGACAGAGACTATTAGGCTGCCCAGTTTCTAAATGCTGCTGGCAAACAGGTTTCCAACCATCCGCAATGTTAACCAACAGATCCACAAAATGTTGACTGGACAAAATGCTTCTGGAATTACTGTCCAAAACATAATCAATGCTGAGTAATTTACAAGTGCTGAATGTCATAAGAATGAATTGCACTCATACAGAAAACTGCATGCATACAATGTATTTTATGCTTGAAGCCACAAAAGTAATACCAAATGATGATGACTATTTGGAGGAAAAACAACTAGTCAAATGGGTAGAGTAAGAAGCAAGACTGCACTCCATCAATTGTGTTAGAGGTCCCTTTAAACACTTTTAAGAGCTGCAATCTGACCTGTAGTTAGTGTGCTTTAGCGCACGCACCAAGTCCATTACACCACATTATTTTTCACATTTTAGTCATTTACCAGACACTCTTATCCAGAGTAACTTACAGGAGCTATTGTGGTTAAGTGCCTTGCTCAAGGGCACATCACCAGATGTTTCACCTAGTCGGCTCGGGGATTCAAACCAGCGACCTTTTGGTTACTGGCCCAACGCTCTTAACCACTAGGCTACCTGCCGCTCATACAACACAGCTCAGCTACAGTAAATTCTGGTTTCATAGCCCTACAGTATCGTAGCCCTAAAACCATGAAAATTCGATCATAAACATGACACATGGAATGACACTATGATAAATGACAACACAATACCTCATGCAGCTGTATAAAAGCACAGCTTACACTTGTTAGTCAGCCAAACAGAAGTCCTAAATCGCTGCATGTGTCACAGCAGTGTAAAGTCATCTGTCAGTGTCAGTAATAGTTCTGACTTGAGGTATGATATCTTTATGACATCATCTCTGCAAGTTATAGCCCGCACTGTTGTGTTGGAAACACACAACTATTGACAGTATACTGTGCTCAGCCTGAGTAAAGGGTGATAGTAAAGGGTTAGCTATTAAGAATGACCGCAAATGATATGGTAAAGGTATGGAAGAGGCACACACACAATATTTGCTCAAAAACGTTAAGAGAAAGTTAAAGGGAATGTTACATCTTGCTAAACACTTCAGTCATGTTGACTATGTGTGTGAACTTGAATTGGGTCATCACAAATTGCCTCCCAGCTTAAGGGGAAGCATTAGCCATTTTCTCTAAAGAGCCATTTCCATGCCCTGGGGTAAAGCCATGCCCTGGTAAGCATTTCCACTTCACTGGAGCTGCTCTTGTTCCATTAAACATTTCTAAATGGACAAACTCCTGCATCAGTATATTATTATTATTACAATTACATTTGAAACAAACTATGGTTGGCAAATAATAATAGCTTCTCTGGTTTCTGTGTTTTGTCATCATTAGTGTAAATAATTTACATCGACCAATGTCAGTTTCTTACAGCATAAACTGCATGCAACTTGCTACTCTAAAGTTCTGTTATTCTGAGTCATGTAACACCAACTCGACAGGGCTTTTTTAGAGGGTAAAGAATAGACAAGCAACAAGTATATTTTTGGAGAGGGGAATTGGCCTATATTGTACATGAGTGATAGGCTACATTCAGAGTGTACATTCAAACCAACAGAACTGTTGTACAGTTATTAAACATGACTGGAAGAGCTAAAATAATATTATAGTATGTGCCCTGCAGACTTTTCACAATACACAAGGGTTAATGTCGCTATCCATAGCATCATGGTTCTGAAGCATACCTGTCTCAACTTTTAGAGTCGCTGTCCAAAGCCCCGTGGTTCTGAAAACGTTCTACAAGACTTTACACAATACACGAGCGCTAATTTCGCTGTCCATGGCATCGTCGTTCTGAAACTGAAAATCAAGTTGATCAGGTGGGCTACAGCAGGCTATCTTTTGCGTGCTTTCTTGATGCTAGAAAACTAATGAATAGTAACTGACTTCTTTAGTAGTTCTCACGCGCTAATACAACAAGACCAAACCAATTTCACATCTGTGTCCTGTGCCATTGAAAGCATGCAGAAACACGCAAGATGCATATGATTTAGCTAAAAGGATAGCATGACCGAACAACAGGATTCGTATGCCTCCTAGCCTGACTGCGCTAGACCTTTAAAAACACATGATTAACAAGAGGAGGGAAATGCGCTATTAGAAAACCGTGAAAAGCTATGTAGTAACAAAACACTTCTGCAGCATATCGCTGAAGCCATGGGACAAAGTATTTCAAGTGTAACAGTCATTAAAAAGGCATCTCTAGTAGCCGAGCAACTTATTTCACCTACACGTGAAAGAATCCCCCCCTTGCTACCGGCAGAAGGCACTAGAGTTAAAGACACATGCTGGTTTTCAGGCTTTTTGATAGTATCTCGTTCGTAGGCTATAAATAAACTGTCGATAATCTTTCTTTGTGAGTAAAACTTATGATATGATAGTAAGCTGTAAACCCATGCTGCAAATTGAAGCCCTTGCATGTTAAGGATAGTGCTGAAACAAATACTAAGTTACCGTTTAATTGACTATGCAAAAAAAGATTCTGGCATATAATGAGAAAGATTAAAAAAGTACAGCGATACAAGCTAGTTCCACAACAACTACTCTACTGCTACAGTGTGAAATGATGGAGACAGTCACAGACAGTAACACTAAACATTTTGAGAAAGCACACAACAAAACATTCTCAACAATAGTAGGCTAAACGACAAGACAGACTGCTGAACCTGACATGTTATTACTCGTCTTGAAGTCAGCCTTGGAGTAAAAAGTCTAAAGCGTGTGTAACTTAACTTCTCCTGTTAGTCACCGGTAGATAACACACAGATACACCACAACAAAAATATTCTAAACACATCTAACCTTCTACTTCATTTTCCATTGGTAGAGTCCCCCTGAAAAGCCTGTTTCCCTTCTCTTTAAGAAAAGCAGATGTCATTCACTGGCATCCTGAACAAAGTCCAAGCATGCTGCATTTCACTCATGTGCACAGTTTCCCAATTCTCACAGTTTCTTGCTATTAAATGACGCTATGAGTAAAACAATATCCTTGGTGTGTGTAGAAGATCAATAGAGCACTCATCAACAATACAACAAAGTGGAAGAGCGACGCGAGGGAAGAGAGAGCGAGCGATAAAGGCCGCTCACTACTCTTTCTATCATAGCCCCCTCCCCTACACTTCTTTCTCTCCTACCCCCTCCTTCCCCTCCTGCGCTTCTCTCTTCTCAGTTCCCCACTAGCCTGCAGTAAAATAAAATACATTGTTGCGAGTAGACGTCGTGGTAAACAGATGCCCTAGTTTTCCCCTCTGGCTGTCGAGCTTTTAAAAGCTCGCGCCCCCTTGGCGCTCTCATTACTATTAATACATTTCGCTTTTACTTTGTAATTTTCAACTGCTGACCAACAACCAAACTGAGGTCTGTAAACGTTTTGTACAAGTCGTTTTTTCTCTCGTTTGATTTGATCTTTTGCAGAAAATATTCGACGCAGCCTGATATGTAGCCTACTTCAGTTCATTGTCACTTAAAGAGGGTAAGCCTTCAAATGAGCCGTTATATCCAGTGGTAAATGTCAGCTCCAGTCTATATCGAAATTATTTATTTGAAGCAAACCGCTTGTTGCTCTGTCTGTCTGCGCTAGTTTACTGTATTTACCTAACACGCCCACAGTGACCCTGCATTATACAGTCCCCTGTTTTTTCATGAGGGTAGGTGGTTTTACTACAGCTCTTTACTTTCAGATTAGATTGAGAACCACCAGGAGCGGTGAGCAGCTCTGTATCGCCTAATTTGGCGCGCCCTTTCTTCCTAACGAACCAGTACCCGGGTAGTGAGCGCCACCGGGACCGTGCAGGACCATGGACAGAGAATTATTAGCGGGTAAAAGGCTGTTCTGCAGCTCCGATACCTCAAGTGTTTTCTGTCCTGACCATGGCTCCGTACCTGCAGTGCTGCAGAGGAAAAGTGCCCCCTCCCCCACTCTGCATTATGACAAATCAAGGCAGGCAGGCAGCTGTCCCATTAGCACATCATAGCACATGGCAGTTTCAGAATACCCTACTGCAAATATTAATAGTAACGTATTGCTATTATTAAAGAATGGGAATGATATTATTAAGGCTATTGAGTGACCAAATTATGGGTCAATACAGGCACACAAATGGATAAGTGTCGAAAATCTGGAGTGGTGTCTTTTCTAGGTGACATTTATCTTTGGTGTAGCACTTGCAGAATTTGATTCATGCTGCATGTAAGGGCGACGTTATACAATGTAACTAACTGCTTCATGCAGTGCATTTGGTGTAATTATCATTTTATTTTAATAGAATAACGTGTGCTGCTGTAAACTGGCTATATATGATATAGCTACTGCACACAACATATAGGCTTATAGTAGTCCATACTTAGTGTTGTTGGAAAATAAATCAATTTCATATGAACTTTCAGGACCTTGGAGAGTACCTGTTATGGTACTGGATGATACTATTGTATCAACTTGTTATTTTTTCACTTGTCACTGAGGTTACTCAATCAGCATGTTAATTATACCAGACACTGCAGTCCTCAGTAAACAGCAGTAAGGTAGTGCACTATGTAGGGAATATGGCGATATTTGGGACGCAACCTATGTCAGCTGCTTTAGGGCTCTGTCCATCTATACTGAACAAAGATATAAACGCAATATGCAACAATTTCAAAGATTTTGCTGCGTTACAGTTCAAATAAGGAAATCAGTCAATTGAAATAAATAAATTAGGCCCTAATCTATGGATTTCACATGGCTGGGCAGGGGCGCAGACATAGGCCCACCCACTTGGGAGCCAGGCCCAGCCATTAAGAATGAGTTTTCCCCACAAAAGGGCTTTATTACAGACAGAAAAATAAAAATTTGTACACCACATTTGAAAGAAATAAGCTTTTTGTGCGTATGTCAAATTTCTGGGATCTTTTATTTCAGCTCATGAAACATGGGACCAGCACTTTACATGTTGCGTTTATATTTGTGTTCAGTGTAGCAGGATCAACTTGTAAACACCATGTAGTATTTATGAGTGTCATCAGGACAAGTATTAGACAACATAGGCATACATCTGAAAAGCCAGCAGTAAACCTGTCATCTTTGGACATGAACAGAGTGAAAAAAATACATATAGTAAATGCTTACTATACATGGCAAATGCAATGATTCCAAATGAAACCACAAGGCAAAATAACCATAAAAATGCAACCACAAGCCAATACCAATACCAATACCAAGCCAATATCACTGCACTGAGCGGGAGAGGGGAATGGGTAAACAGGTGCTTTCCTTCAGCTCCTTAGCTTAGCCCCTCCTAAACTGGTCCTGTGAATGTGCCAGTGAGACAGAGAGAGAGAGTAGTGTGAGTGTACCATATGAATGAATGGCGGAGGGATACACTGGTTCCACCGTGCCACGCCTGCCCGGGAGCCGGCAACTCCTGATTACTCACTCCCACTCCCTCAAGGGCCGTCTGCAATGCAGCTGTCCCGTCAGCCCTCTCGCCCGCTCCAGTCCTCCCCTCTCCTCGCAATGCCCTACTTTATCCTGTCAACGCACAGTCGTGTTGACACTGCAGTAAGTGTGTGACTGTGGAGCTCGGCTCCACACACACACACTGGGAAAGCACACACACATACTGGGAACGCACACACACATACTGGTATACACACCTACTTTTGACTACCAACAAGAACACAGAGATAAGCATCCCTGCAGTGCCTTACTCTATCTCTCCCTACCATTGCAGTCTAAATATACTCATTCACAAGATTTCCTGCTGCAAAGCCCTTGGGTCCTAATCTTCATTGTGCAGCCAATCACAGTTTCCATGCGTGCCCAGCAACATACACTCATGTATGTCATAGAAGTCCAGGATCAACTAAGTTTCTAATGAAGGTGATTCAATACAGCTATTAGATATTGATCCTGACATGTCGATCAGGACACAATAGCATCCTCTGAAAGACACAGCACAAGGACTGGTGCTCTTCATGGTCCTAGTCCAAATCAAACCCATGATTAACTGAGTTCCTACTACAGTTGATTCACTGCAACTATTGATTCTGACATTTCCTGACATTAGAAAACAATAAAAAATAACTGGAGAGAGAGAGAGAGAGAGAGAGAGAGGCAGAGGGCAAGGGGGATAGGCAGAGTGAGCGAGGCAGAGAAAGAGAAAGGGTCAGAGGCAGATAGATAGAGACTGTCTCTTACCGTCCAGTGAGAGCCAGTCGTGTTGTGAGGAAGGCAGTGAGGGCAGGGCACGGGCCTTGTACTCAAACACCACAGAGTTAGAGATTATCTGGTTACTGGCTGTCACCTGCAGCGTCACCAGCCCAGTGTCATGAGCTGTGGAGAGAGACAGACAGAGGGAGTCCGAGTCAGACGCTTCACTGATAACTGCTACAACTCCAACACTCCTGACCCTAAACCCCTGTAGACCTCCTAGGAACATTATACTCTTCTTCTTAAAACATCTCAGTGGCCAGTGAGACACAATCTCAACTGAGGAACCTTCATGTAATATATGCTGATCTCCAGGAACCAAAAAATAGGCCAAGTCTAAAAGAAAACTACTGATATCCCTGATAAATAGACAGTGTTTTGAGTCAACCCTGGTGGAAGGATATAGAAGGTGTGGCAGGCCAGGCCAGTGAGGCCAGTCTTACCTGGGCAGTAGCAGCGCAGCACCCCGGGCTGGATGAGAGAGGCAGGGACAGCGACCTGGTCAAACAGGCAGCTGTAGTTAGAGCTGGTCTCCTGCCATGGACCAGTGATGAGCACCTTCACTCCTCCCTGGAACAGATAAACACACAGACTCACAGAGCGGGAAATGGATAAACTGAATCTATACTAGATATGAGGGAGCGAGTGTGATTTTGGCTACTATTTAATGTCATGCTGCCATCTAGGGGAGAGCAGTATGAATAACATGAACACAGTGATGTATCCTCAAGCTGCCTGGAATCTAGTGAAAGGGCTGCCGTCTCGTGGGTGAACAGTGTCATTGACATTACACAGACTTGTATTGTCTCTGTGGTATATTTGACTGGGATGCCATCCTGTGGTTGGACAGTGATATTACAGTCATTTTTCTGACTGACCAAAGTGGTCGCCATCTTGTGGTTGAACAGTGTCATTGACGTTACACAGACTTACTCTCTCTGTACATTACATTATTGAGCTGCCAACCAACCGGTGGTTGAACAGTGATATTGCAGTTAATTCAAAATATGTTGATATGTATGTTTGACTAAAATGAAACTATAAAACTATTTAGTAATTAAATTGGAGTATAATGATAGTTAAAGGGGGAGATCATGCACTAAGAGTGTGGTGGAGGCTCACCTCAGGGTAGGACCACTCGGGGGAGTAGTCAGTGACGATGAAGAGTCTCCCAGTGGCCTGGAGCATACCCAGAGCCCCCTGGGCCACGGCTGCACACACAACCTCCGCCACATGCATGTAGGCCAGGGAGCCTGGCTCCACCCCTGCACCCCCAGCCCCGGACCCTCCACCCAGAGACTGGGGGCTGCAGCAGGGCTGGAGACAAAGCTCTGAGGGGCTGTATCCTGCCCCCCGGGCCCCTCCTACCCCTCCGTCCTCCTGGTCCTGCTGGGGAGCTCCGCTAGGCGTGGCCTGGCCGTCTGAGCCGTGGTTGCCCACCAGCTGGTGTGTGTAGAGGGCTCCTCCGGCCGTCATGTTGGCTCCACTACCATCCACAGAGATGAAGTCATTGATAAGGTCAGAGAACTGGTTCCCGAAGGAAATGTCGAAGTGGTCAAGGCTGATTTCCATGCCTCCCCCTCCTGCTACCCCATTGGAGCCCGCTCCGCCCAGGCCCTGGTGGGGGCCCACAGTGTTGTAGAGGCCCTGGACCATCCCAGCCCCCTGGAGGAGGGGCTGCAGCTGCTGCTGCTGGGAGCGGTTGCTGCCGTCATTGTTGACGCCATTTCCGTTGCGCATGGCCACTTCTTCCCCTCCTCCTCCACCTCCCTGACTTCCTCCTCCGTCATTGGCCTGCTGGAGGTAGTGCTCTGCCCCTCCTCCCTCTAGGTTGCCTCCTCCACAGGCCTGGAGGTGATCCCCAGGCTTCAGTAGACCCTCTCCGTTCTCTGTTCCCCCGGCCTGGCCTGAGCTCACGCTGCCTGGCTGCTCCAGACCCACTACCTCCTCATGCTCTGGTCCCAGCCCAGGGAAGCCCCCCTGGTACTGCAGGAGCTGGAGAGACCCAGGCCCCTGCCCTGGCCCCTCGGTGGGGGAGCCCCCATTGCAGTTGGCCCTGTGCTGGCCCTGGTGGCTCTGGTGGTGGTGGTGGAGGTGGCCGTTGCTGCCAGGGGAGTCCGTCTTGACCACCTGCAGGCTCATGTAGGCTGTGGAGTCGTGGGAGTTGTGCTCCATCAGATGAGTCTTCTGGCCCATGGAGGACCTGCCCTGCTGGGCCTGGCCGGCCTGCTGAGTGTCCTGGAGGAAGAAGCTGGGCGAGTGGCTCTGGTGTGAGAGGTGGGGGCTGTTCATAGCCTGGCCATAGCCCACTGACCCAGCCCCGGACGAGTAGTCCTGCTTGGCATCGATGGCGCTGAAGTCCATCTGCTCCAGGGTGGTGCTGGGGCTCAGGCCTCCTCCAGAGGGCAGCAGAGAGCCTGCAGGGGTCAGGCTGAGGGAGCCCTGTGCTGAACCAGCCCCAGAGGAACCAGACACACCTCCTCCACAGCTCACCACCGCCCCCACCTGGTAACCCTGCTCTGTGGCCAGCTGCTGCTCGAAGGACATGTCCTCCGTCTTGATGTTCTTCACCAGAGCAGAGTTGAAGCTGTATCCAGAGTCTGACATGGAGGGAGAGCGCTGCATGCTGCCATTGGTGCCGTTGGAGGAAGAGGAGGAGGAGGAGGAGCTGCCGTCCCCCTTCAGCCTGCTGCCCCCATAGGTTTGGCCCTGCTTGGGGTTGTTGAGGAAGCAGTCAGGGTCGAAGTTCATGGTGGTCTCAGGTATCTTCATGCCTCCGGCATCCAGACTGCTGGACAGGACCAGCTCCTCAGACACCCCGGCTGCAGACAGCATGGACAGCCCGTCTGCTCCCCCCGTCCCCCCGGGAACGTCCCCAGCTCCTCCGCCAGGGAAGGCAAACTTGTGGCTGTCTGCCACCACACCGGACAGCACCAGGCCCTGGGAGGCTGCGTCGGGGCCCATGAGGTGGGCGTTGGGGCCCCCTGTGGGGGACATGCTGTAGACTGGGTCTCCGGTCACCTCGGACATGAAGACACTCTGGGACAGGCCGGACATGACGGAGGCTACGTGGCCCATGCCCGTCACCACAGGACTGTCAGCCATGTCTGGGTCGCTGTTCAGGCCGCTGCTGATGGACACGGGGGAGTTCTGGGTGGTGTCAGGGACCTCCACCTGGTTGGTAGAGGACACCTCTGTGCTGTTCTGGTGCAGGAGAACAGGCTTGTGGACCTTGCCGTTGCGTTTCTCTCTGGCGCTGCCCCCTCCTCCCCCTGAGCTCTTCCCTCCTCCCCCTCCCCCTCCTCCATGGCTGCTGTGCTCGGTCTTGCCCTCGGACACGTCGTTGTTCTGGACCTCAGAGTGACCACTGCTGTAGCCTCCACGGGGGTCCACCTTGGGGGAGATGATGCGGTGTTTGGCGCTGTTGCACTTGTGGTGCACGCTGCTCCCTGCACCTGTTAAGAGGGAGGAAGGAGAGGTTACTAAGAGATAGCATTAGATACAGCAGAAGTCATCAATCATCTAGAAAGAATGTAGAATGGTACAGTGAATCTTGGTGACACAAACTAAATCTGAGGGAAGGCTGTGAATGATTTGTTACAACAGCTCATCAGAATGCGGACAATAACAATAAGAATACTGCCTGTGCTTTTGTACCTAAACAAATCACCTGGAAACACATGTAATTATCCAATGAATTGTAATTGAAGTAATTGTTTGATTGTTTGGTGTGCCTTTTGATACTACTTGAACTTTTATCAATCCAAAACAAGAGAGCCATGACCCTGAGACTTTCACATTCACTCTGAGCATGATGTATGAGCTCAACCTCTTCTCCTTCTCCCTGCCTTCTCTCCTTTGACTTCTCCTACCCCTTTCTCTCTCACCCCCTATCCTCCTGCCCCCTATCTACCCCCTATCCCCTCCCCCTTACCCAGGGTGCCCGTGCAGAGGCAGTTGTGGGTCCGGGGAGGTGGCTTGGTTTGGTGGCTGTCCAGAATCTGCTGCACCAGCTGCTCCACTGAGAAGCCAGAGCTGCTGTTCCCGTTGCTACAAGTCCACTTGATGCCATGAACTGCCGGGAGAGAGGAGGAGACACAGACGTCAGCCAGACAGCCACTACCACCAGCCAGCCACGCCAGCCCCCCTCCCCACCACCACCATCTTCACTGCATTCCACCACACTGTACACTACTATATTTAATACAGCCCCTCACCACCAACCATGCCAGCCCACTCCCCATCACCACCACACACTGTACACTACTAACCCACCCATACATCCAATTACTGCTTCCTCTGTCAACCCAAACATCTCCTTACTACACTGTACATTAATGACTCACCCATTCACCGTACTGAATCCTATCACTTCTACACCCCTTACTTGCACCCTGTAACATACCATCCCCACCTATCCCACTTCACACCACAGTGTGCTTGGGCAACGCCGAATTACTGAGCAATGTCTTATCTCTTTCCCTGCGTTGCCCCACCTACTGTACTGTACAACACTACTTCCTGAAGTAGCCAAGCACAGAAGCAGCATGGAGTAAACCTGCTGGCTTTTCTGTGTCATTGTATTTCCCTCTGCTCCTGCTCTGAGTGCTTATGAAGGTGACATTCCCCCCAGTGCTGCCTCTACCTCTGCCTCTGCTCGGGCTGTGATGGGGAAACCACTAGAGGGGAACACAGTTGCCCTGCTAGCTGCAGCCAAGGAAGGAGAGAGAAGAGAGTAATTCTCCTTCACAACTCCACTCCTGCCTGCCTGCCTGGCTGGCTGCCTTTCTGGTAGCTTTTCTGGATGGCCTGCTCCAGTCACACTTCGCTGGCACCTCCTAATAGCTCTCACTGCTTCCCTAGCTCAGGCTTGGCAGAAGACTCCTCTTCTCATCAGGATGATAGTGATGCTGCTAACACAAGCATAAGGCCTATAATATCACAGTTACTGCTGCTACTGCTGCTGCTGCCACTCCACCCGCTCTCAACCAGAAAACAAAAAATATGGTAATACTTCTGAAGTGGAGCACATTTAGAATATCAAACAAAATCAAGGCAGCTCTAATATGGGTTCCCACGCCTGGCTACCTGCCTCAGTTAAATAGGCAGAAGAGAGGGAGGGAGAGAGTTAGTAAATGCGTGTGAGAGAGAGAGAGAGAGAGAGAGAGAGAAATTAGAACGCTGCTCCAGACAGAGACAGAGACAAGCAGAAGGCTAATCAGGGTGCTTTCACTTCAACGCTGGCGAATCACTCCTCCATTGATCTTGTTTAAGGACAATACAATTATCCTACCTAGCCTACAACATCACAATGCAATGAATAATTGCATTATTGTTTTCAAGTGTGTACAAAATTGTACTCTAGGCTGCAGTGAAAATGTCATTCGAATAACGGCCAAAATACCTGTAATTTGAATGTTTAATTCCATTTGAATTAGTTAGCAGGCCAGTCTGGCTGTATTTTTACTTCTGATACTGAGATGCGCCGTCTGTTGCAAATCATCATTCTCCCAAGTCGTCCTATAATAATGTGACCACATATGCTCCCGGCTGGCCCAGTTATTCAGGAAAGTTTAACATGCGCTCTGCCTCTTCAACAATCCGAGCGGCTATTCTTCGCGCACCTAGAACCTAACTCTTCAATATAGGCTAAATATTTATCATTTAACTTTTAAAATATATTACCTTTTATATATGGCACACAACCAGTCACAATGTTTTAATCTGATTAGGCTACTTCAAAAGTATCCTGTAGGCATGCGTTCCTCCAAAACAATATGGCTTGACAATAACTAGGTTTCCATCCAAAAATGTTAGGCGAGTAAAATGCATATCAGATAAAAAATGTAATGACAGGCCTGATGGAAAGAGAACATTTTTCGGTAAACTTTACAAACGTTGACAAAACAAAATACGCTAGACAAGGTGGGATCTTTTTGTGTCGGTAAAATGAATTATGCGAGAAATGTCGGTGGAAACTCTTTTATGTGCAAATAACCATAATATTGAAGTAAACTTGGGAGTCGCGATCAGGGGCGGCCTGTTCAATAGGGCGATATGGGCGACGCACTGCCAAACGGGAAAAGGAAGGGATTTTTTTTCTAATCAATTATATCACGGCAACAGTAGTTATCAGTGTTGTAATCTATACGTCTGATCTGCCACAGTGCCACACTGCCACTAAATGTCGAATCAGGCTAAAGTCGTGCTTCAAATGGCTCCCCCCCCTTTTGGGGCGATTTCAGTCAGGTTGAAAATCGCCCAGAAGTCTGTCATAGACTCCCATGTAAAATCTATTTTTTTCAAATTTCAGAGCCTTCAATACAATCTCAATGGGTGTCTGTGGGCTTGCACTTACGCGCTTTCGTCATACGTTACGTAACCATGAACGTAACTGAGAAAAGAGTGGATTGTTTGAAAGAAGTTCCTTTTTGTCGGCGAACAAATGAAGATAAATTGGCAACGAAACAATTAGGACCTCCCAGACCAAATTTAATAATTCAACAGGTTTCTACTAAAGGCGGAAAGTCCTACACCCGAGGATTTTCCAAAAATTGGTACGAACGAAAAAAGACATTGCCACTCACTCAACTGGATGACGAGGGATACAGGCTAGCTGTCCGCCGCCACAACGATGAGGTTAGTGTTGATAATCACAAGTTTACTGGAGAACCAACTGAGACCAAGTAGAGACTTTGGACAGGGTGGATATGGTGTAATAAAGGCAGTTTATTCAGAGGTAAATATATCTGGAATCGCGTTCACGGACCCGTTCGTCAAACTCTTAGGGAGCTATAAATTAAGCCCCATTACTTACCATATCAGATAAGAGAAATTGCTGCAGCTACATATATTTTACATCCTGGCCCTACATAGTTCACTATTTGCATCACTTACCAAAATATTACATGTGGTCATATATGCTTGGAAAGTGGAGATGCCATAGAACGTCAAAAAAGTAAACATTGCTGGAGACACATTGCCGTTTTGGAGAAGACATCGCGTTTGCTAGCGAAGAGATTTGTTGTGGCAAATGAACTTGGGCTGGGAATTGCCAGGAACCTCACGATAAGATATATGCATCAGCATTGCGAGTCTCATGATTCTATACGTATTGCGATTCGATACTGTGATTTTATTGCGCACCATATGTCTGTTGCAGAGGGATCAGAAAGCCATGAGAACGAGTTTTGATCAGTCATGGAAATAAGTGCTGAAAACAAATTGGCTCCCAATGTGAAAAGATTGAGAACAAGCTATGAAGGAACAATAATGGTGTTTTGGTGCAGGTACAGCCAACTAGCGCTAAAATATTGCGATATTGTCAATACAGTATATCGTAAAGTATCACTATGTAACTCGATTTCTTTCACCCCAATCCCTCAAATTAACGGTAAATAACTGAATTGTTTGCCCCACATTTAGCTAAGATGATTAGCTAGCCAGCTAAAATGTTTTATTTAGTTAGCAGTCGCATCTACAATAGTTTACTGTCAATAACATGTCTCCAAAAATGACGTGGTGTCTCCAATTGTGTTGACATTTTACAATTGCAATGCGCATCCATGAGTATCCACTTTCTGTAGCTCAGCTGGTAGAGCATGGTGCTTGTAACGCCAAGGTAGTGGGTTCGATCCCCGGGACCACCCATACACAAAAATGTATGCACGCATGACTGTAAGTCGCTTTGGATAAAAGCGTCTGCTAAATGGCATATTATTATTATTATTATTATTATTATTATCTGAAGAGAGCCCCGAAACATTGTGTGCAGACATTTTATGCAATAAATGAAGTAGGTTCAATCTAGTAGTTCTGATCTTCTGATTGGTCCTGATGAGTTGGGCGAGGTCACCTCCAGGCTACTGTCACTGTTGCATTGGCTCTGAGTCGGGTTCTCTGTCTTCAAATGTTCAGCCTAAGAGAGGGGATTTTTGTGTGTGTGTGTGTGTGTGTTTAACAGTGATGATGTGTGTGTGTGTGTGTGTTTAACAGTGATGATGTGTGTGTGTGTGTGTTTGTGTGTGTGTGTGTCCTCAGAGCAAGAACTCGTGAGTTGGAAGAACTGAGAGGCCTATGGCGTGGGTGTTGTCCTTGGCCACCTGCTGACAAGGCTGACAAGATAGGACCCTTTTGTCCATTGTTATTGGATAGGAACAGAACTTATAACCAGCTCCTGACCTAAATAGATCTTAGCACAACATTTTACTCAACATATCATATTCCATATTCACTATAACAAATATATTTACTACGACATTAGCAAGAACCGCCACATCCTCAGCCGGCTAATCCAGTGTGTGAAGTTTTGCGGAGTGTTTGAGTTAGCTTTGCGAGGCAAAGATGAAACTGAGGGCTCCACCAACCCTGGTAAGCCAACACTTTTGAGATCAGTCAATAAATGCTTCTGGTATTGACTTATATGCTGCCCCTGTCTTCATGTTGTTGCTGGACATATCTTTTTTTAAATGTGTGTAGGTCACCTAAATCATCAGAAAAATTGCCCCTCCTGAGAATTTTTTCAGGAGCCGCCACTGGTCGCGATTACATGTTGTGTGGTCCTCCCACGACTTGTCGGGAAAGCATGCAGTTTATTAGGCTACAGATGAAATATGTTATGAACTTCACAGGATGGTAAAAGTGCAAGGTGATGAGCTTGATGCTCCATTCCGATAAGTATCGAGGGTCTTATTCTGGTGACATGATCATCGATGCTTGTCTGCCGTTTGACAATTAAAATAATCTCGCTTTTTTGTCCATATTAATCTCATGTAGGCTATACGTGTGCTCTAGCTGTCACGAATTCTGCGGAGGCTGCTCCTCCTCCTTGCTCGGGCAGGCTTCGGCGTTCGTCGTCCCCGGAGTACTAGCTACTGCCGATCGATGTTTCGGTGTTTGTCTTGTTTTGTCTTGAGTAGTTACACCTGTTGTCTATTATGTTTGATTGTATATCCTATAATTACCCTTGTCTCACGTTTGGTATTTGTGTGTTATTGTTTTGTGTCTAGGCGGTATCGGCATTGCTGTATTTCATATTACGTGTATGGTGTTTTTCCCTCCTGGTTCAGAGGTTTTGTTTTGTTCTGTTCTTTACTATTAGTAAAGTAAGTTTGCTAGTATCTCTGTGTCCTGCGCTTGACTTCACTCGCCGCATACACATCGAACCTGACAGAATAACACACCTCACCATGGAGTCAGCAGGATCAGCGGTGCCAACGGGATCATTGGAGGAGCGCGTAAACAACCAAGACGCCATGATCCAGAAACTGGGCACCGCCATGCAAGATGTTATGAACACCTTGAGCCGATGGGAGAGAGGAGGTTTGCCCACACCTCCTCCAACAATACCACCACCCTCAGCCATACCCATCGTTCCATCTCCGGAGTCCAGTGGGATTCGGCTCTCGCTCCCGAGGGCTTATGATGGCACCGCGGCCGGGTGTCAGGGTTTCCTGCTCCAAGTAGAACTCTACCTGGCAACCATTCACCCGGCGCCCTCGGGATACGAGAGCGTTTCCGCCCTCATCTCCTGTCTGTCCGGCAAGGCACTGGAGTGGGCCAACGCCGAGTGGAGGGGAATAGACGCCGCTACAGTCAGTTATGCGGAGTTCTCCCGCCGCTTCAGGGCGGTTTTCGATCATCCCCCTAAGGGGAAAGCGGTGGGGGAGCGTCTGTTCCACCTCAGACAGGGGAAGAGGAGCGCGCAGGAATTCGCACTGGATTTCCGGACTCTGGCGGCCAATGCGGGATGGAATGAGAGGGAACTCATCGACCACTATAGGTGCAGCCTACGGGAGGACGTTCGCCGAGAGTTGGCCTGCAGGGACACCAACCTAAGTTTCGATCAGCTGGTGGACATGTTGATTCGTCTGGATACCCTGTTGGCTACCCGCGGACGTCCGGAGCTGGGGCCGTCCATTCCATCCCCCAGCACCTCAGAGCCGAGCCCTATGGAGCTCGGGGGTGCTAGAGAGAGGAGGAGAGAGACCAGGAGAGAGGCCGTCCCCTGCACCAACTGTGGCCGCAGAGGACACACTGCGGTTCGGTGCTGGGGAGGGTCTCCTAGGGATCGAGGCAGCATGCCACGCACTGATGAGTCATTCCAGGTGAGTAAGCGCCCAACTCACCCAGAGCTCTCTGTTGTCCACATGTGTATCCAAGTTGTGTTTCCCGAGGTTTCTTCTCACTCCCAGCATAAGGCGCTAGTAGATTCAGGCGCAGCTGGGAATTTTATTGATCGCAGTTTCTGTTATAAGTTAGGGATTCCCCTCATCCCAGTTGATGTGCCCTTCCCTATCCATGCCCTAGATAGCCGCCCTTTGGGGTCAGGATTGATTAGGGAGGTCACAGCGCCACTTAAGATGAAGACGCAGGGGGGTCATGAGGAGATTATACAGTTGTATTTGACTCTCCTGCGTTTCCCGTGGTGTTGGGGCTTCCCTGGTTAATATCTCATGACCCCAACATTTCATGGCAACAGAGGGCTCTCAGGGAATGGTCTGATCAGTGTGTCGGGCGGTGTATAGGTGTTTCCGTAGGGGCAACAACGGTGGAAAGTCCGAACCAAATGCCTGCACTGCACATTCCTCCTGAGTATACAGATTTGGCACTCGTCTTCAGTAAGAAGAGGGCGACTCAATTACCACCTCATAGACAGGGGGATTGTGCGATAGACCTCCAGGCTGGCGCTGCACTTCCGCGTAGTCATGTGTATCCTCTGTCTCAAGAGGAGACGGCGGCTATGGAGACATACGTCACTGAAACTCTGGGACAGGGATACATACGGCCATCCACTTCTCCTGCGTCCTCAAGTTTCTTTTTTGTGAAGAAGAAGGATGGGGGTTTGCGCCCGTGTATTGATTACCGTGGTCTCAATCAGATGACCATTAAATACAGTTATCCTCTCCCTCTGATTGCGAGTATGACGGAGTCATTACACGGGGCGCGATTCTTCACAAAATTGGATCTCAGGAGCGCTTACAACCTGGTGCGCATTAGGGAGGGAGATGAATGGAAAACAGCATTTAGTACCACCTCGGGTCACTGAGTATCTCGTCATGCCCTACGGGTTAATGAATGCTCCTTCAGTCTTCCAATCATTTGTGGACGAGATTTTCCGGGATTTGCATGGACAGGGTGTAGTGGTGTATATTGATGACATTCTAATATACTCCGCTACACGAGCCGAGCATGTGTCCCTGGTGCGTCGGGTGTTGGGTAGGCTGTTGGAGCATGACTTGTATGTGAAGGCGGAGAAATGCCTGTTTTTCCAGGAGTCCATCTCCTTCCTGGGACATCGGTTGTCCGCGTCATGGGTGGAGATGGAGATTGACCGCGTTTCAGCCGTGCGTAATTGGCAGACTCCCACCACGGTTAAGGAGGTGCAGCAGTTTTTGGGTTTTGCCAATTACTACCGGAGGTTTATCCGGGGTTTTGGACAGGTAACAGCTCCCATCACCTCCCTGCTAAAGGGGGGCCCGGTGCGTTTGCAGTGGTCGGCTGAGGCGGACAGGGCGTTTAGACATCTGAAGGACCTGTTCACCTCGGTTCCGGTGCTGGCACATCCGGACCCCTCTTTGGCATTCCAAGTGGAGGTGGATGCGTCCGAGGCGGGGATTGGTGCTGTACTGTCTCAACGCTCGTGCACGCCTCCTAAACTCCGTCCCTGTGCCTTTTTATTCTAAGAAGCTCAGTCCGGCAGAACGAAATTATGACGTGGGGGACAGGGAGCTGCTAGCGGTGGTTCAAGCCCTAAAGGTGTGGAGGCATTGGCTTGAGGGGGCTAAACACCCTTTCCTCATTCTGACTGACCATCGTAACCTGGAGTACATCCGGGCAGCGAGGAGACTGAACCCTCGTCAGGCTAGGTGGGCCATGTTTCTTGCCCGGTTTGTATTTAAGCTCACGTATATACCAGGGTCACAGAACGTGAAGGCAGACGCCCTGTCCCGGCAATATGACACAGAGGAGAGGTCCATTGAGCCCACTCCCATACTTCCGGAGTCTTGTCTGGTGGCACCGGTGGTGTGGGAGGTCGATGCGGAGGTCGAGCGGGCGTTACGTACAGACCCTACTCCTCCTGAGTGTCCAGAGGGGCGGAAGTACGTGCCGCTCGAGATCCGTGATCGACTGATATATTGGGCTCACACGTCACCCTCCTCAGGTCATCCGGGTATAGGTCGAACGGTGCACTGCCTTAGCGGGAAGTACTGGTGGTCCACCTTGGCAAAGGACGTGAGGGTTTACGTTTCTTCCTGTTCGGTGTGCGCTCAGTGTAAGGCGCCTAGACACCTGCCCAGGGGGAAGTTACAACCTCTACCCGTTCCACAACGGCCGTGGTCTCACCTATCGGTGGACTTTGTCACGGACCTTCCCCCCTCCCAGGGGAATACCACTATTTTGGTCGTTGTGGATCGGTTTTCTAAGGCCTGCCGTCTCATTCCCATGCCAGGTCTCCCTACTGCCCTACAAACTGCTGAGGCCCTGTTTACACTTCTTCCGGCACTACGGGGTGCCTGAGGATATAGTGTGTGATCGGGGTCCCCAGTTCACCTCTAGAGTCTGGAGGGCGTTTATGGAACGTTTGGGGGTCTCGATTAGCCTTACCTCGGGTTTTCACCCTGAGAGTAATGGGCAGGTGGAGAGAGTAAACCAGGATGTGGGTAGGTTTCTGAGGTCCTATTGCCAGGACCGGCAGGAGGAGTGGTCGGGGTATATCCCCTGGGCAGAGATAGCCCAAAACTCACTTCGCCACTCCTCCACTAATCTTACTCCTTTTCAGTGTGTGTTAGGGTATCAGCCGGTCCTGGCATCAGAGCCAGATCGAGGCTCCTGCGGTGGATGAGTGGTTTCGGCGCTCGGAGGAGACATGGAACGCTGCGCATGTCCATCTGCAGCGGGCTATCAGTAGGCATAAGGTGAGCGCCGATCGCCACCGCAGTGAGGGTCCAGTTTATGCACCTGGAGATCGAGTCTGGCTCTCGACTCAACCTGCCCCTTTGCCTGCCCTGCCGGAAGCTGGGTCGGCGGTTTGTGGGGCCATTTAAAGTCCTGAGGAGATTGAACGAGGTATGTTATAGGTTACAACTGCCCATAAATTACCGCATTAACCCCTCGTTCCGTGTGTCTCTCCTCAGGCCGGTGGTAGCTGGTCCACTCCAGGAGAATGAGATACGAGAGGCTTCTCCGCCCCCACTGGACATCGAGGGGGCTCCGGCGTACTCAGTCCGTTCCATCGTGGATTCGAGACGTCGGATGGGGGGTCTGCAGTATCTCGTGGAGTGGGAGGGGTACGGTCCGGAGGAACGGTGCGTCCTCCTGGCCGTCCCCGGGGTCGGCTGGAGCCGCGCGTCAAGGGGGGGTACTGTCACGGATTCTGCCGAGGCTGCTCCTCCTTGCTCGGGCAGGCTTCGGCGTTCGTCGTCCCCGGAGTACTAGCTACTGCCGATCGATGTTTCGGTGTTTGTCTTGTTTTGTCTTGAGTAGTTACACCTGTTGTCTATTATGTTTGATTGTATATCCTATAATTACCCTTGTCACACGTTTGGTATTTGTGTGTTATTGTTTTGTGTCTAGGCGGTATCGGTATTGCTGTATTTCATATTACGTGTATGGTGTTTTTCCCTCCTGGTTCGGAGGTTTTGTTTTGTTCTTTACTAATAGTAAAGTAAGTCTGCTAGTATCTCTGTGTCCTGCACTTGACTTCACTCGCCGCATACACATCGAACCTGACACTAGCCAACAGCGCCCAATACCAGAGTGGGCACACGCTATATAAAGCAAAAATAATTTGGTGAGAAAACCATCAGTAGAGTTGAAAATGCGATGGAAACCCATTTAACTTGTCTTTTTTATAAGTACATGGGAATATAACCGCAACAGTTATGTTTATGTGCACTACATTTTTATGCACAGAGTTTTATCCGCAACAAGTCAATCTGATGGAAAATGCGCATATTGTTTTTAATGAAGATTTTTGAATATACGCATGAAAATCTGTCGCCAAATGGATGGAAACCTAGCTATAAACACCCTAAAGATTCTGGCAAGTGCGCTAGTCCAGTGTCACTTTGATTATGCCTGCACATCATAGTTCAACAGCAGCCTCACACATCTAAAGAATAAGCTACAGACCAGCTAAAACAAGCTTGTATGAATTGTACTTAAACTCCTACATACTCATCTGGAATTCAAGCATTTTTTTGTCTTTATCTCTCTAATGTGTCTGTATCTATGTAATTGTATATGTCAAATACAATTTGATTGGTTGCGTACACATTATGCAGATGTTATCGCGGGTGTAGCGAAATGCTTATGTTCCTAGCTCCAACAGTGCAGCAATACCTAACAATACAAAAACAATACACCAAATCCCCAAAATAAAAAAGAAAGGAATTAAGATATTTAGAAATATTAGAATGAGCAATGTCAGAGTCCGGAATATATGTATATGATGGTGTGTATTGACATTATGGAAAGTATATGAATAGGAAAGGTGTGTACAGCAGTAGTTATATAGGATGATCCATGACTAGAATACAGTATATGCATATGAAGTGGGTAAAACAGTATGTAAACATTATTAAATTGACTAGTGTTCAATGACTATGTACATAGGACAGCAGTCTATAAGGTGCAGGGTAGAGTCCCTGGTGGTAGCTGGCTAGTAACAGTGACTAAAGTTCAGGGCAGGGTACTGGGCAGAGGCCGGGTAGTGGTGACTATCTACCAGTCTGATGGCCTGGAGATAGAAGCTGTTTTTCAGTCTCTCGGTCCCAGCTTTGATGCACCTATTCTAGAAGCGGGGTGAACAGGCCGTGGCTTGGGTGGCTGAGGTCCTTGATGATCTTTTTGGCCTTCCTGTGACACCGTGTGCTGTAGATTTCCTGGAGGACAGGCAGTTTGCCCCCGGTGATGCGTTGGGCTGACTGCACCACCCTCTGGAGAGCCTTGCGGTTGCGGACAGTGCAGTTGCCGTACCAGGCGGTGATACAGCCCGACAGGATGCTCTCAATGGTATATCTGTAGAAGTTTGTGAGGGTCTTAGGGGCCATGCCAAATTTCTTCAGCCTCCGGAGGTTGAAGAGGCACTGTTGCGCCTTCTTCACCACACTGTCTGTGTGGATGGACCATTTCAGTTTGTCAGTAATGGGCACGCCGAGGAACTTGAAGCTTTTCACCCTATCCACTGTTGCCCGTCGATGTGGATGGGAGCGTGCTCCCTCTGCTGTTTCCTGTAGTCCACAATCAGCTCCTTTGTTTTGTTGAGGTTATATTCCTGGCAATACTCCACCAGGGCCCTCACCTCATCCCTGTATGCTGTCTCGTCGTTGTTGGTAATCAGGCCTACCACTGTTGTGTCGGCTGCAAACTTGATGATTGAGTTGGAGACTTGTGTGGCCACGCAGTCATGGGTTAACAAGGAGTACAGGAAGGGGCTGAGCACGCACTCTTGTGGGGCACCCGTGTTGAGGATCAGCGTAGCGGAGGTGTTGTTGCCTACCTTCCCCACCCGGGTTCAGCCCGTCAGGAAGTCCAGGACCCAGTTGCACAGGGCGGGGTTCAAACCCAGGGCCCGAGTTTAGTGATGAGCTTGGAGGGCACTATAGTGTTGAAGGCTGAGCTGTAGTTGATGAACATCATTCTTACATTGGTATTCCTCTTGTCCAGATGGGATAGGGCAGTGTTTAGTGTGATGGTGATTGCATCATCCGTGGATCTGTTGGGGTGATATGCAAATTGTAATGGGTCTAAGGTGTCGTGTAAGGTGGAGGTGATATGTTCCTTAACTAACCTCTCAAAGCACTTCATGATGACAGAAGTGAGTGCTACTGGGCGATAATCATTTAGATCAGTTACCTTCACTTTCTTGGGTACAGGAAAAATGGTGGACATGTTGAAGCAAGTGGGGACAACAGACTGGGATATGGAGAGATTGAATATGTAGGTAAACAATCACGGTCAGCTGGTCTGCAAATGCTCTGAGGACCAGGCTAGGGACGCCCTCTGTACAGGCAGCCTTGCGAGGGTTAACATGCTTCAATGACTTACTCACGTCGGCCACAGAGAAGGAGAGCTCACTGTCCTCGTGAGCCGCAGTGGGCCGCGTCGGCGGCACTATGTTTTCCTCAAAGTGGGCGTAGAAGGTGTTTAGCATGTCCAGGAGCAAGGTGTCAGTCCGCGGTATTTATGTCAAAATCAGGGACCGCAATGGAAATAAGTCCCCGACTATTTTGTAATCCCAGTCACCTTTACAAATATTTGTACTTTGTGTATATATGTATTTTTTTAAAACTGACAAATAAAATCAATCAATCAATCCAAACTGTGCAGAGGCCATTTGATGAATGGAAAGAGTTACAAAACTCTTTCCATTCTGTTACAAAACACCAAAAAGTGTAATGACATTCGGAGATTGTCAAGTCAAGCCAAGGCTTCGATACTGGGTAGGGAGGGATGTATTTTCTGTTTGTCCAGATTTACACATTCTATTTATTGTGGTGTTTAAAATACAAACCATTATATTGAAGTGCCCGAAGTTGGTATGCTTTGTTTATTGGTTGTGTGGTGCATTAGCACAGAAACCTATTGGTGGAAAATTCATTGCATATATTTTATATAATTTTAAATATGGCATAAAAATGTTGAAAATCTGATTTCCCCCTAGATGATCATTGTCTGCAGCCGGTAGCTCTGCGTGGCATCAACTGTGCCACAAAAGCATGCTGAAGTGGCAAAGTCGATATCCACATTTATAAATATAGTATTTGTGGTCGAAAACATTATTTTGAGTTAATTCTATGAGGGGGGAGGGTGTGCAATTTATTTTATAGTACAAGGGGAGGGTCATGTGAAAATATGTGTAACGTTGGGAAGGGGGGGGGGCACATTTTTTTTTATGACACCTGGCTACATGAGCTCAGATTAAGAATGGCAAAGACAATACACATAACTGTAATATTATTAACTTTTATTTAATCATGGGAGCCCAATTGAGACCAGGGTCTCATTTTCAATGGTGCCCTGAGACCATAAAGTTAACGAACAGGTACATTACATTAGAACATCTCTAACATCACAGCCATCATAAACAAGTTATTAAATCAATCACTCAAAACAATTGCACACCTCGGTGAACTCATTTATCATCAGGGTTTTAAACTGCCCTAGTGGCACCAGGGAATCCAAATGTAATGAAGTTTGTAAGTGATTCCAAAAATATGGAGCGTGAAAACTAAAAGCAGATTTACCTAATTCCGTGCAGACCCGAGGAATCTGAAGAGTTAACCAACCCTGTGAACGGGGTTTGGTATCTCATTATTTTATACGTTAGCAACAAAGTTGGGTAAATTGGAAGCTTGTGTAGTAGGGCTTTGTAAACAAAAAGGAGTAATGAATTGATCTACGGGACTTTAATGAGGACCAGCTAACCTTTTGACATAAGTAATGAAGGCACAGATTTTTTTAAAAGAAAAATGATGTATGTATCTGTTGTTTTACTCTTTCTCTGTGAATTAGATACATATTCAAATGACCTGTCTGACCTCATAACTGTTTGGCATCTCAGTAACACATCTGTTATGATGATGCAGGCATTAGTAATATGGGGATAAGAGGCTGTTGTCATGTGAGGTGTCCTGACACTGGTCCCCCTTCGTGACAAAGCCAGAGCAGAGCTACAGTAGAGAGCTGACTCAGAGCTTTGACAGACCTCAAAGTGACAGCTTACATCCACTATATACCCCCACTCCCACTAGTCCAAACAATCCTGCCTCACTATGGCACTGAATGATGCACCGTGCCAGTCTGCCAAGGTTTGTCATAGCTCAGTAAAAGCTCTCCTGCCTGGTTTGGTCTCACCCTCGGGGGTCTGAGCTGTTTGTGTGTGTATATGTGTGCGTGTGTGTGTGTGTGTGTGTGTGACATATCCGCCTGTCTTCCCTCCTTACTCAGGGTTGTGTTTAAACCTCCGCTGTGCTCTGACAGCCACGCCACAAGGTTCTGTTCCGTCCTGCGGCACGCCACCCTGCATCACTACCACCATCACAACCAGCTAATTCCTGTGTCATCATCTGGAGCGGCCACGCATGTAAGGGATGCGGCCTGATGAGCAGCGCCTGTCTTCAGGATACACAGATCACATCACATTGTCTTTGCACCACTGGGCACTGACTGGGGTATGGGTGCCATGCACCCACTTCCCTGCCCTGCCTTGCCCTGGTCTGGTCTGGCCTAACCCTGGATGGAGGGTCTGGAGGGATGGAGGGAGGGAAGGAGAGAGAGGGAGGGATGTAGGGAGGCCGGTGGTGTGTTTGTCTATCAGCAGGCTCGGGGCCTGGCTGACTCCATAGCTGGGGCTAGGGTTGGAGCATCACTGGGCCGGGGCTACTGCCTGTTTACTGCATTAGAGGAGGGGAGTGAGTCAAGCTGCCTGGCTCGTCTGCTGCTTTCTCATTGGCCTATCTGCCCTCTTATAGCAGAGAACCCACGCTGTGACCCCCAGCCCAACCCTCAACCCTCATCTCTGACTAACTCACGTCTAGAGCAGGGTTCCCCAACTGGCAGCCCGCGGGGTCATTTTAATTGGCCCCCCAAGCCTTCTGAGCAAAAAAAAGTTTGAGTATTTTTGTTATTTTTTATTGTTGGACATAAAAATACTGTAAGAACACCAGCAAAACAGCTCCAACTGATTTTAATTTTGGAAATCTCTTCTAAGGTATTCCCATGCATAACACCTTCCTAATATTGAGTTGCACCCCCTTGACACAAACCGGTGCGCCTGGCACCTACTACCATACCCCGTTCAAAGGGACTTAAATCTTTTGTCTTGCCCATTCACCCTTTGAATGGCACACATACACAATCCATGTCTCAATTGTCTCAAGGCTTAAAAATCCTTCTTTAACCTGTCTCCTCCCCTTCATCTACACTGATTGAAGTGGATTTAACAAGTGACATCAATAAGGGATCATAGCTTTCACCTGGATTCACCTGGTCAGTCTATGTCATGGAGTGTATATGTGATTATATACAAATGTAAGAAAGGTTTGAAATGATTATGTTTTAGTCCAATGTTGTATCTGTTTGGGCTTCTTGCGGTCAATTTGCAGTCTACAAATTATTTGTAATTATGTTCCGGCCCCCTGACCATCCGCTCAAGAGAAAATTGTCCCGCAGCTTAATCTAGTTGATGATCCCTGGTCTAGAGTAAGAGGGACAGAAGACAATTCACAGAAGTTCAACTCTCCCAAGAAAATACCGTTTTGATGTTTATGTTGAGTTCATGCACTAAGATAAAAGGAAGGTTTGAACTCTCTGAGACCCAGTCTATAAGTGTGAACATTACATGCATTTCAGAGCCTTAAGCGAACATGCATATCAATGGCAGCATGATACATGGCTTAACATCAAACATACTTACATTTTACATTTTTGTCATTTAGCAGACGCTCTTATCCAGAATGACTTACAGTTAGTGAGTGCATACATTTTTCATACTTCAAAGTTTCCCACAGTTTACTAATTTGCACAGTCCTTAGTTAAACTGAAGGTTTGTAGCTATGATAGGGGGTTGGGAATGGGACCCTGTCCAGCCTCTTCCTCTCTAGGCCTATATGTTAAACTTCAGAGGAGTAGAAGAGTTTCCTTTCCCTCCGAGATCCTTAGTGCTACACTTCATACTCCATCCCTCCTGTGTACAGTGATACACACCTACGTATATCCGCTGATGAACCATAGCTGCTTGTGTAAGACATGAGTTCCTCTGGGGAGAATGTACAGTTTTTAAAGGCCTGCTGTATTATTCACAGCTGAATAATACATAGATAATATAATATAATATAACGCTGCTGTGCACTTCACCTGTACCCCTCTATGTCCCTATGATCAGGGAGAGAGGCTGTTCTATCACCACACCACTAGGTGGCACTGTCGCTCTACCTTACAGCTGATGTTTATATCCTGGTTGTTCGATGAGGGCGAGAGAGAGAGAAAGAGAGAGAGAGAAGGGGGAGTCGGGGGGGGGTCTGGGGGGGGGGGGGGTTGGCTGAGGCTGCTTTGTTGCTCTGTGGTTGTGTTCCAATTGGCCATGGTCCCTGGTCAAAAGTAGTGCACTATATAGGGAATAGGGTGCAATTTGAAACACATTCTGTATGTGGCCTCATGTAGCCCGTCAGCTAGAAGACATCTCACCCTTCTCGGCCCTCATTGTCCCAACAACTCCCCAAAGTTAATGACTTCACGCATTACTGCAAATAGCTGGGATTGAAATGAAGCCCCAGACATAATGAATACAGTAGTTCACAGCAGCACTGTTAGCTGTCCATTTCCTGTACTGTCCTGTACTGATCTATCCTGTCCTGTACTGCCCTGTACTGATGTATCCTGTCCTGTACTGCCCTGTACTGATCTAGCCTGTACTGTACTGCCCTGTACTGATCTATCATGTCCTGTACTGATCTATCCTGTACTGTACTGCCCTGTACTGATCTATCCTGTCCTGTACTGTCCTGTACTGATCTATCCTGTCCTGTACTGTCCTGTACTGATCTATCCTGTCCTGTACTGCCCTGTATTAACCTATCCTGTACTGTACTGCCCTGTACTGATCTATCCTGTCCTGTACTGTCCTGTACTGATCTATCCTGTCCTGTACTGCCCTGTACTAGTCTATCCTGTACTGTACTGCCCTGTATTGATCTATCCTGTACTGTACTGCTCTGTACTGATCTATCCTGTCCTGTACTGCCCTGTACTGATCTATCCTGTCCTGTACTGCCCTGTACTGATCTATCCTGTCCTATACTGATCTATCCTGTCCTGTACTGCCCTGTACTGATCTATCCTGTACTGTCCTGTGGTGGATGGGATGCTCAAGTGACTCTTAAACTGATTGCAAGAGGAGCAGTGAAGGAGAAAATGATAGTGGCGCGTATGCGTCTGGTGATCATGGCCAGTGTGTGTGTTAGGGCCTTGCCTGGCTGGCTGGTCTGTATTCACGGAGCATCTGAAAGCTGCTGACACACTACTCTCTACCTGGTCCCATCACCAATAATAAGCCCTGTGAACATCACTCACCATCACCGCCCTGCCAACACTCTCTCACACACAGCCTGGAGTCTGGCCATTAACAACTCTCTCAATGATTTTCAGAAGCCCCTGATCGACTATTATCATCAGACAAACCCTGACATTTTACCAAACACTCTCATACACTGTCTCAAACACTGTCTTAAATATTTTTGTCTTGCCCATTCACCCTCTGAATGGCACACATACACAATCCATGTGTCAATTGTCTCAAGGCTTAAAAATCCTTCTTTAACCTGTCTCCTCCCCTTCATCTACACTGATTGAAGTGGATTTAACAAGTGACATCAATAAGGGATCATAGCTTTCACCTGGATTCACCTGGTCAGTCTATGTCATGGACAGAGAAGGTGTTCCTAATGTTTTGTACACTCAGTGTATATATCAACGAATTGGCGAGGGCACTAGAACAGTCTGCAGCACCCGGCCTCACCCTACTAGAATCTGAAGTCAAATGTCTACTGTTTGCTGATGATCTGGTGCTTCTGTCTCCAAACAAGGAGGGCCTACAGCAGCACCTAGATCTTCTGCACAGATTCTGTCAGACATGGGCCCCGACAGTGAATCTCAGTAAGATAAAAAATAATGGTGTTCCAAAAAAGGTCCAGTTGCCAGGACCATAAATACAAATTCCATGCCCTAGAGCACACAAAAAACTATACCTACCTCAGCCTAAACATCAGCACCACAGGTAACTTCCACAAAGCTGTGAACCATCTGAGAGGCAAGAAGGGCCTTCTACGCCATCAAAAGAAACATGAAATTCGACATCCCAATTAGGATCTGGCAAAAAATACTTGAATCAGTTATAGAACCCATTGCCCTTTATGGTGCTTCATTCTTTAGCTAGATGACTCCTGATATCTCCAGGAGTGATAAGTATAATTTGTTGTCTTTATCTGTTGTGGTCTAGTACTGTCTTTTTGTTAGCTAGGGCCATCTACCTTAAGTGCTGCCTGTCTTCCCAGTGGCCTACTTGGTGTGTGAACTTCTGACTGCTCATAATTTGCAGATAGTTGTTGACACATCAACCAGGATCAAGGGGCAGGGCAATTTGTGACTTGTTTTGGTAATCAGTAGCTGTATTGGAGGGGGAGTGGTTTCACCTCTCCTAGGCAATCAGCAATTAGTACTGGGAGGTGTGCTCTCCACGTCTGCTAGGCAATTAGCAATTAGTGTTAGTTCTTCAGTCTCCCCTGGTTTCTCAGCAGCAGCTGTAAGCGGCGGTCATGTCAGTTTTGTCGGAACACTAAGACCGTCGCCAAAACAAAGACGGTTCTGCAGAGTTATTTGAGGAAGGAAAGAGAGGAGGGCTCCACACCACTCTCTCACTTGAGTATCTTACCTAGTTATTTTCAGATGACCTCATTTTGCTCTTTTGTAGGTTTGTCAACTATGTGTGTGTTTTCTATACCTCTTCGCTCCTCTCCCTGTAGGCTTTACAGACTCTCCCCACCCCTTGTCTGCAACCTGTGTAATTTAGTGTACCCTGCGCACACAACCCATGTGGAATTCCGGGTCTCTGGCAGCATTTGGAACTGCCGATCTGCGGTCAAGAACGCGGCGTTAATCTCAGCCTATGCTGCCCTTCAGACTTTTTGGCCCTGACGGAGACATGGATCACCCCGCTAATTATCAAAATCCAGAAAAGAGCCATTAAATTCTACAACCACCTAAAAGGAAGCGATTCCCAAACCTTCCATAACAAAGCCATTACCTACAGAGAGATGAGCTTAGAGAAGAGTCCGCTCAGCAAGCTGGTCATGGGGCTCTGTTCACAAACAGACCCCATATAGCCCCAGGACAGCAACACGATTAGACCCAACCAAATCATGAGAAAACAAAAATATAATTATTTGACACATTGGAGAGAATTAGCTAAAGAACAGAGCAAACTGAAATGCTATTTGGCCCTAAACAGAGAGTACACAGTGGCAGAATACCTGACCCCTGTGACTGACCCAATATTAAGAAAAGCTTTGACTATGTACAGACTCAGTGAGCCTTGCTATTGAGAGAGGCCGCCGTAGGCAGACCTGGCTCTTGAGAGAAGACAGGCTATGTGCACACTGCCCACAAAATGAGGTGGAAACTGAGCTGCACTTCCTAACCTCCTGCCAGATGAATGACCACATTAGAGACACATTTTCCTCAGATTACACAAACAGAATTTGAAAATAAATCAAATATAGATAAACTCTCATATCTATTAGGTGAAATACCACAGTGTGCCATCACAGCAGCAAGATTTGTGACCTGTTGCCACAAGAAAAGGGCAACCAGTGAAGAACAAACACCATTGTAAATACAACCCATATTTATGTTGATTTATTTTCCCTTTTGTACTATTTGCACATCATTTAAAAACTGTACATAGCCAGTAATATAACATTTGAAATGTCTCTTCTTTTGAAACATTTGTTAGTGTAATGGTTACTGTTCATTTCTGATCGTTTATTTCACTTTTGTTTATGTATTT
>NC_140007.1:30343175-30344564 GCF_964263955.1 Coregonus lavaretus | reverse complement strand
GACGCATTTCTGCATAAACCTGTATTTTGTGGATTAAAGCCTGTTATTCTGTGATTTTACCCTCCTGCGCCTGACTCCTTCATCACCACCTCATCACAGAATAACAGGCTTTAATCCACAAAATACAGGTTTATGCAGAAATGCGTCAAACACACTCCAGAGCACAAACAGGCACACACACCCCACCCCACCACACTACCACAGCTGGATATTGAGGTGTGTTATCTCCTCTGTGATAAACGTTGTCCCTGTCCCTGCCATTGGAGTCAACACCCTGAGACGGCTGTGCCTCGCTTCCATGGTGACAGGGTGGGCGGGTGTGTGATGCCCCCAGATGGCATCAGCAGCTGTGGTAATCGCCTGGCCATGCCCTCAATCCTTAACTAGCATGATAGTGGCTAATAAAGGGCCGCTGCACGCACTCATGAGCACATTGGGGAATGCACACATACACACAGAGAAAGACAAACACACACACACACACACACAGACATGTAAGCACGCACGCACGCACACAAAACATAACTCCTATCCACATAGCAGCCCCCCTGCATTTCACCCCCACCCACACATAAAGGCACACACTGCTGTTCCCTACCTTAGCACACACAGACACGTTGGTCCCTGCTCTACAATGAAAGGGAACATTTGGCTGGCAGCCTTATAGCTCATCCAAACAACAGTAATCTGTGGAGCCAGCTACAGCTAGCTACAGTAGGCTTTAGTATTATGAATTTGCTGCTATGAGTTGTAAAATCCATGTGTGAGCCAGCGGTGGTTTTGTCCCAAATGGCACCCTATTCCCTATGTAGTGCACTACTTTGACCAGGGCCTAATGGGAATAGAGTGCTATTTGGGACTCAGACAGCATATGATGTGTGTAACTATAACTTTGCCTTTACAACACATTTAGCAGCTCTCGGCCCACTTAGTCCCTCCTCCTCTCCACCACCAAGAAAACAACACAATGAAAATGTAAAGCGTCACATAAATCTATCAGGATGGTAATTTAATTTAATTTCCTGCTGGCTGCTTTCTTTTCCTCTGTGTAATATCACCAGTTTGTTTCTCTCCAAAGGAAACAGGAAAAAAGCTGAGGGGGGAACTTTTTCCTGGATACTGTTTTGCAGAGAAAATGAGATCTCATTAACTTATTGATTAATTGTGTAATGTAGTCTTTTGGTTGTTTTCCTGCTTGTTTCCCATGCGGGTTTCAGGGCCGCTTTCCAGCTGTACATTTCCGCAATGGTGGTGGGGGAGAGTGGGATCCGGTTGCTGGAGTGTGTGTGGAGGGGGAGTGCGTGTGTGTGTGTGTGTGTGTGTGTGTGTGTGTGCATACAGTTTGTGTTTGTGCATGTGTGCTCGTGTGTGAAGGGGGATATGCTGCCA
>NC_140007.1:30275675-30340675 GCF_964263955.1 Coregonus lavaretus | reverse complement strand
CCTCCCTCCCTTTCTCTCTCCTCACTGATTCCCTCTCTCCCTCCCTGCCTCCCTCCCATTCTCTCTTCCTACATCCCTGCCTTCCTCTCTCTCTCTCTCTCTCTCTCTCTCTCTTTCTCCCATCTTCCCTCCCTCCCTCCCTCTCTACCTGCCTCCCTCTCTGGATGTCCCCAAACACTGCTGCTCATTTCAAGGTCAACTGCCTCTGTGGTGCTGTAAGTTCACCTCCACAGCTCCACAGGCACAAGACTTCTCCTTTATCCTTTTGTTTGGAATGTTTTGTCGCTCTCTCGCCGCCAAAGGGTGTGTTTGGGAGTGTGGGGGTGGCTGCTAATGTTGCTGCTGCCATACACATTAAGACACAAAAACATACAGGCCCTTACACACACTCACACACCGGCATTAACAGGCAAACAACACTCCACATCAAACAACCTAAAATGGAGTAAACACCCCGCAGCCAGCTCCTGTCTAGGTAGTGGAGGAGTCCCTGTTGAACCCATCTTCCCCCTCTCTCTGTGTCCTCTCTCAAAAAGCCTTTGTTAAATGCTCTCAGTATAGGCACTCTAATTGGGTGTCTGGTGTCGCTCTTTGCCTTCCGCCCCCTCTCCTTCCCTCATTCTCTCCCATCCCTCTCTACCTCCTCTCAATTTTTGAAAAAAAAAAAATTCTACAGTGGCTTGCGAAAGTATTCACCCCCCTTGGCATTTTTCCTATTTTGTTGCCTTACAACCTGGAATTAAAATGGATTTTTTGGGGGGTTTGAATCATTTGATTTACACAACATGCCTACCACTTTGAAGATGCAAAATATTTTTTCTTGTGAAACAAACAAGAAATAAAATGAAATAAACAGAAAACTTGTGCGTGCATAACTATTCATCCCCCCCAAAGTCAATACGTTGTAGAGCCACCTTTTGCAGCAATTACAGCTGCAAGTCTCTTGGGGTATGTCTCTATAAGCTTGGCACATCTAGTCACTGGGATTTTTGCCCATTCTTCAAAACTGCTCCAGCTCCTTCAAGTTAGATGGGTTCCGCTGGGGTACAGCAATCTTTAAGTCATACCACAGATTCTCAATTGGATTGAGGTCTGGGCTTTAACTAGGCCATTCCAAGATTTAAATGTTTCCCCTTTAACCACTCAAGTGTTGCTTTAGCAGTATGCTTAGGGTCATTGTCCTGCTGGAAGGTGAACTTCCGTCCCAGTCTCAAATCTCTGGAAGAGTGAAACAGGTTTCCCTCAAGAATTTCCCTGTATTTAGTGCAATTCTGACCAGTTTCCCAGTCCCTGCCGATGAAAAACATCCACACAGCATGATGCTGCCACCACCATGCTTCACTGTGGGGATGGTGTTATCGGGGTGATGAGAGGTGTTGGGTTTCGCCAGACATAGCGTTTTCCTTGATGGCCAAAAAGCTCAATTTTTGTCTCATCTGACCAGAGTACCTTCTTCCATATGTTTGGGGAGTCTCCCACATGCCTTTTGGCGAACACTAAACATGTTTGCTTATCTTTTTCTTTAAGCAATGGCTTTCTTCTGGCCACTCTTCCGTAAAGCCCAGCTCTGTGGAGTGTATGGCTTAAAGTGGTCCTATGGACAGATACTCCAATCTCCGCTGTGGAGCTTTGCAGCTCCTTCAGGGTTATCTTTGGTCTCTTTGTTGCCTCTCTGATTATTGCCCTCCTTGCCTGGTCTGTGAGTTTTGGTGAGCGGCCCTCTCTTGGCAGGTTTGTTGTGCTGCCATATTATTTCCATTTTTTAATAATGGATTTAATGGTGCTCCGTGGGATGTTCAAAGTTTCAGATATTTTTTTATAACCCAACCCTGATCTGTACTTCTCCACAACTTTGTCCCTGACCTGTTTGGAGAGCTCCTTGGTCTTTTCTTTGGTCATTTAGCAGACGCTCTTATCCAGAGCAACTTACAGTTAGTGAATACATATATTTTTTTTATACTGGCCCCCCGTGGGAATCAAACCCACAACCCTGGCGTTGCAAACACCATGCTCTATCAACTGAGCTACATCCCTGCCGGCCATTCCCTCCCCTACCCTGGACAACGCTGGGTCAATTGTGCGCCGCCCATGAGTCTCCCGGTCGCGGCCGGCTGCGACAGAGCCTGGATTCGAACCAGGATCTCTAGTGGCACAGTTAGCACTGCGATGCAGTGCCTTAGACCACTGCGCCACTCAGGAGTACACTGCGCCACTCAGGAGTTCATGGTGCTGGTTGCTTGGTGGTGCCCCTTGCTTAGTGGTGTTGCAGACTCTGGGGCCTTTCAGAACAGGTGTATATATACTGAGATCATGTGACACTTAGATTTCACACAGGTGGACTTTATTTAACAAATTATGTGACTTCTGAAGGTAATTGGTTGCACCAGATCTTATTTAGGGGCTTCATAGCAAAGGGGGTGAATACGCACCACTTTTCCATAATTTATTTAGAAATTTCTTAAAGAAGTAATTTTTTTCATTTCACTTCACCAATTTTGACTATTTTGTGTATGTCCATTACATGAAATCCAAACAAAAATCAATTTAAATTACAGGTTGTAATGCAACAAAGTAGGAAAAACGCCAAGGGGGATGAAAACTTTTGCAAGGCACTGTACACACAATACCCCATAATGACAAAGCGAAAACAGGTTTTTAGATTATTTTGCAAATGTAAAAAATAAAAAAGACCTTATTTACATAAGTATTCAGACCCTTTGCTATGAGACTCGAAATTGAGCTCAGTTTCACCTGTTTCCATGTTTCTACAACTTGATTGGAGTCCACCTGTGGTAAATTCAATTGATTGGACATGATTTGGTAAGGCACACACCTGTCTATATAAGGTCCCACAGTTGACAGTGCATGTCAGAGCAAAAACCAAGCCATGATGTCGAAGGAATTGTCCGTAGACCTCAGAGACAAGATTTTGTCGAGGAAAAGATCTGGGGAAGGGTACCAAAAAATCTCTGCAGCATTGAAGGTCCCCAAGAACACAGTGGTCTCCATCATTCTTAAATGGAAGAAGTTTGGAGCCACCAAGACACTTCCTAGAGCTGGCCGCCCGGCCAAACTGAACAACTGAGAAGGGCCTTGGTCAGGGAGGTGACCAAGAACCCAATGGTCACTCTGACAGAGCTCCAGAGTTCCTCTGTGGAGATGGGAGAACATTCAAGAAGGACAACCATCTCTGCAGCACTCCACCAATCAGGCCTTTATCGTAGAGTGGTCAAACGGAAGCCACTCCTCAGTAAAAGGCACATGACAGCCCGCTTGGAGTATGCCAAAAGGCACCTAAAAAACTCTCAGACCATGAGAAACAATATTCTCTGGTCTGATGAAACCAAGATTGGCCTGAATGCTAAGCGTCATGTCTGGAGAAAACCAGGCACCACTCATCACCTGGCCAATACCATCCCTACGGTGAAGCATGGTGGTGGCAGAATCATGCTGTGGGGATGTTTTTCAGCGGCAGGGACTGGGAGACTAGTCAGGAACGAGGGAAAGATGAACGGAGCAAAGTACAGAGAGCTCCTTGACAAAAACCTGCTCCAGAGCACTCAACAAAGCATAATAAAATGTGGAAAAAGTCAAGGGGTATTCTGCCTTCTATTCTTTTGTGCCAAGCACCTTTTGATTTTGCGCCAGTGGCTGTTTGGTGTAGCTGCAGCTAACATGTACTATGCTTTGCTACCTCTTTGTTGGTGGTAAAACAGGAAATAGGAAACTATGCAGTTCAGCCTCATTGTTGGAAAAGAGCGACGTAATACTGCTGTTTATCTTCTGCCATCCTTCTTGTTAAGCCTTCGTAAAGCATTGCCTGTAAGTACAATTAATTTCTAAGACATGTATCTTTTAGTACTGTAAGTATTTTCTGCAGGTCATGTTTTAATTCTGAGTTTTTAAGTCAATGGATTACATGTATTCCCTCGCCTGCCTGTTAAGTGCTGTTTTGCAGCTAGCTTCTCTCTACATGTCATTTATCTTCACACTTAAGTTAGCTTACATGTTATTTAGATACTAATCCTGTTTAGAACAATATTGAAACAGGATACGTATGTTCTCTATGTACAGTGTTGGTCAAGTATTGTATTGTTCACTTTGCGACTATGAAACATCGGTTACACTCTGTTGCCTTTTAGTCTGAGCTGCTCTGATAATTTCATTTTTCTGTATTGTTACAGTTTTACACGGTTTCAGCTAAAAAACTGGATGTTTGATGGAGGATGGTGTGGTCTCTGTCACATCTTGACTTGTGCCCTTGACATCTCTCCCTCGTCTCTCTCACGTCACGTCTATCTTGAAGGCAGCAGGTATTGTATCTATCTGGCGCTCTCCTCCCCACTACTGAAGGCCTGTGTTTCCCCCTGAAGTGCCAACTGTACCAACCTGCCTATGGGTTCCAGGCGGCATATGAAAGAGCTGGAACTTTTGAGGAACAGGAAGAGAGAGATGTGTGTTTGTGAGAGCCAGGGGCTGAGGCCTAGCTGTGATGTTTAATTCAGCAGCACATAATCACTCAAGAGTTGCAGTTAAATAACTCAGCTTAGAGGGGAAGAACCTCTCCACTCTGGGAAAGGACTGCTAGATGTGTTTGGAGGTGTGTGTGGGTGCATATGTATGTGTGTGAGTCTGTGTCCTTTCACATGGGCCATTGTACATTTACATTTTAGTAATTTAGCAGACACTCTTATCCAGAGCGACTTACATTGCATACATTTAAAAAATGTAAAAAAAAAAATCATACTGGCCCCACGTGGGAATCGAACCCACAACCCTGGCTTTGCAAGCGCCATGCTCTACCAACTGAGCTACACAGGATCACCTTGTAAAAGGTGTTATGTGCATGGTATGTCTGTCTATATTTGTAATATGTGAAAAATAGTCTGTATTTGAGTATGGAGGGAGAGGAGAGCAGAGTAGTCTAGATACCAGCCAGCCAGACACAGGGCCCTGAAGCAGGCAGTTATAGTATCTAGCTCTCCCAGTTTACAGCGTACTTATTCATCCTAAGGCTGTAACAGAGCAACACCACCACCACCTTCTCCATTAGTCCTGGTGGCCCCCAGCGCCGTGCTGTGAGAGGCTGAGGCAGAGACTGGCTGCCCTGCCCAGGGGCCATGCGGCTAGGAAGGGGCGATCAGGGAGACATCCGTCTGCCATAATGGCCTTGGCGGGGCCAGTGGCACTGATCCTAATGCTCAGCTTCCAGCCACCCAGGTGACACAGAGTCACACTGCAACTAAACGACCCAGGGAAAGTCAAGGATCCCTCTCGGACCGAGGCACAACTTAACTGCTCTCTCTTTCTTCTTTTCTCTAATATATTTTTTGCGTTCTCTTTATGTCCCTGTGTCCAGGTCTGGTCTTTATGTCTCTGTGTCCAGGTCTGGTCTTTATGTCTCTGTGTCCAGGTCTTCTCTTTATGTCTCTGTGTCCAGGTCTGGTCTTTATGTCTCTGTGTCCAGGTCTGGTCTTTATGTCTCTGTGTCCAGGTCTGGTCTTTATGTCTCTGTGTCCAGGTCTGGTCTTTATGTCTCTGTGTCCAGGTCTGGTCTTTATGTCTCTGTGTCCAGGTCTGGTCTTTATGTCCCTGTGTCCAGGTCTGGTCTTTATGTCTCTGTGTCCAGGTCTGGTCTTTATGTCCCTGTGTCCAGGTCTGGTCTTTATGTCTCTGTGTCCAGGTCTGGTCTTTATGTCTCTGTGTCCAGGTCTGGTCTTTATGTCTCTGTGTCCAGGTCTGGTCTTTATGTCTCTGTGACCAGGTCCGGTCTTTATGTCTCTGTGTCCAGGTCTGGTCTTTATGTCTCTGTGTCCAGGTCTGGTCTTTATGGCTCTGTGTCCAGGTCTGGTCTTTATGTCTCTGTGTCCAAGTCTGTGAGCAAATCAGCACTTCACAGGAGCAGCCAGGGGAGTGAGGTGTGCTGGTGCATTTCTAAACAGGACGTCACACAGAGGACTGATGTGAGTCCAACATTACAGGACAACCTCGCTGATAAATCTGCCTTTGTTGTCTGCCAACACACACAGCTATGTACCAAACAGCAGCAGCAGCAGCAGTCACAGTGATAACGCTGGTGATCAACGTGAACAGTTACCAGTAGAAGAATAGCAACAACAAAACAATAACAGCTATAGTATCACCACCCACTCCTCTCTTCAGCCTGTGTGCTGTGGTTCTGTCAGTCCTTGGTTGATGTTGTGCTCGGTACAGGAGCAGTCCCAGATCTCAGCTTGGCCAGACCTCTCTCTGGAGACACACACATCAGCCCCCGCATGCACACACATGTTCAAAAGCACACACACATGTGCAGATACACACGCACACATGCACACTCATGTCCACACACACACATGCATACACAGAGTTCACACAAACACATACAAACAAATGGGTAATCTGACATACAAACATCCACCCCTGGGAAGGAATGCTCAAATGGTTTCCTAGCGACCAGCAGTGTGATTTAAGTCTGCATGATAAAAAATGAAAACAGATAGAGAGAGAATGTTTGTGTGTATTTAGGTGTGTGTGTGTACGTGAGAGAGAGGGGTGGGGGTGGATAATAGATTTGTAGGAGGATGTCCAAAGATAAGGGAGTTGTGAGTAAGAAGGGATGGAGAGGAAAGGTAATGAGAAGGAGATGGAAGAAAATGCCATCAAAACACTGCCAATCTGATCAACACACGCACGCATGCTTCCTGAGGGGGATCTGCAGGGGGCAGTGTTGACTGCAAGTTGGATGATAGTCAGACACTGACGAGAAGGCACAGCAAGGGCATGATACAGGGACCAGCATCACAGGAGGGAGGGAGGGAGTTCAGAGAGAAAGAGTTCATAGAGAGAGGGAAGAAGAGAGAGAGAGAGAGAGAGCTCAAAAAGAGACAATCCCAGTGATCATCAGTACAATCCACAGAGACAAGAATATGTATGTATTAGGAATGTATGTATGCAGCCACACAGCAGGGGAGAGGGGATTAGGGGAGGGTGAAAACACTGCCTTTGGAATCACATTAATCTCACCAAGTTCAAATGCGAAAGGACATCACACATGAGGTGTGTTCTTTAACTCATCCAAAGTCATGGGAGCAGCAGTACACTAAGGATTATATAAAGGCACTGTTCTGACCTTAAATCTCTCATACAGAACCCATCAGACTGTATAGATAGAGGGAGACCATTTCATTACTGTGTTAGTTAGGTATGGTCTGATCAAGCCATGTGGTCTGATAAAGAAGTATTTCAATGCTACATACAAACTGCAATGCAATTTACTGTGTGAATGTGTCTAAACTGATGACAGCAAACTAGCATGTAATTGCGTAATGTTCTGTGTTTCTGTAAGATACTAGACGTGCACAGCGTCTGTGGGAGAGTGTGTGTGTGTGTGCATGTGGAGGCAGCGCGAGAGGAGCCATACTATCTGCCGCCAGCAGCTGCCATTGAGAGGCTTCCCAAAACAAACGGAGAGCCGTGACAGAGAGAGAGAGTGAGTGGAGCCTTCTGTGGCGTAATAGGAAATTAATTGAGACCATCAATATGGTATTAATCATTAAAGCACAGGTGCTGAGATAGCACTTTGCTGACTGCACTACTGCTGGCAACACACACATTAAAAGTTTGACCTGCTGTTTAGTGAGACTGGATGGAGGGAGGGTCATCTTTTAAATGTTCTCCGACCATTCCTAAATATTGAGAAGCAAATTACATATTTTAAACATCATTTACAGTCAAACTATTTATCAACACATTGGGTAGCCATGTTTTCTAAAAGGCCTAATCCTGCGGAGGGCAGAACATGGTGAGCCGGCAAGGCACAATGTGTTACTCAGCCAGAGAAGAGGAGATTCACACTGCAGCGACTCCATTAAGCCGTTAAGCACACCACGTCTCCAAACTGTTGAATGTGTCTAACTGAGATGAACGCCTCCCCGCTTGAATAATACATTACCCAGGCTCATACACACACATACACACGTGCGCCTGTGCACACATACATACATACATACGCATGCATACATACACACACACACACACACACACACACTCACACTTTCACACACTCACACACACGTACATTGACACACAGTGTGCGGATGTGAAACAGCTGTGCGGGATGGGGGACTGGTAGAGTGCAGAGGTGGCAGCAGAGGCACTGTAGTGAGACGGAAGCGGCATGGCGGCATAGTGTGCAGTTCTCCAGCTGAACAGAGCCGGGCTCCGCGGCCTCCCAGCATGGAGGCCGCGGAGGCAGGGGTGACCCCCCACCAGCCCCCCTACCCACCGCCACCCCACCGTGTGTGTCAAGGTTGAGCCCATGAAATGTTTATGAATTGGGCTTAAGAAAAGACGAAGACGGATCTGGATTGGAAGGCAAATAGGTTCTGCAAAGCACCGAGTCAGCTGAAAGCAGGGGGAAAGGAGGGGAAAAGAGGGGACGGTGGAGATGCATTAACTGGGGTCAGTCCCTCAGAGAACGGTTCCTCTACACACAGAGGACATGGACACAGCCTCGCAAGCTGATTGGTGCGTTGTTGTGGGCCGTGCACACACCTCTCTGTGCTTGAGCTCTGTGATTGGTTCTTTGGTGTTTGACGCACAGAGCTCCCCTCTGGTGTTGGACACATCTCTGAGTTTGATCTCCTTTAGTGTGCAGCAGTCCGTTAGTATAAGCCAACATGTCTGTAAACACACATTATGATCTACTGTAGCAACTAGCACACACATGAACACATACAGTCACATGTTAAAATTATAAAATGTTCTCTCTGCCCCATTGCAAAATGTGTAAAATGTTGTCTCTGCGACCAAGAGGAGGGCCTCTAAAACCGTGCCATTGGCCACGCCCACTATCACCCCGCTATCTTTGCTACCGCTGCTGAAAACAATCCTAGGGGAAACACTAGCTGTGAAAATATGCGTGGGTACAAATACAATCTAGGCCTTAGCTATATCCTTGAGAAAAAGGCCAACACCAAAATAAAATCTAACAAATTACGGGCAACATGCATAAACTTGAATAACACATCTCCTGGTTTCAGAAGCTCTCTCCCTGGTACTCAAATTGCCTTGGTGCATTGTGTTTTTACTCTAATAAACGAATGAATGTGGCTCTGGGTTCGGCTCAGCTCTGGATATCAGATAATATAGGCAGCATTATTATTTATATTATTTATATATTTATAATAAGAAGCACTGCCTTAGTAGCAAACCTCCCAACCTGCGTCAGATCAGAATAATTTCTAGCAGAATAATGAAGGGGCAGAGGAGAGGAGCCGGCATCAATCAGTCTCCCCTCCCTGCCTCCCTGGGCTGGAAACTACCTCCTCACCAAGAAGCCAGGGCTCCATTAGGTATAGTCTGGGGCATACAGGGTCATTTGTTTGCATCAATAATACATTCAAAGGATTTATCTAACTTTCAAATGAGTGTTCATTTACTGGTCCAAGAGGCAGGGAGGCAAGGAGGAGAGGAGAGGGAGGAGAGGGAGTACAGGAGGAGAGAAGGAGAGGAGAGGGAGGAGAGGGAGTACAGGAGGAGAGAAGGAGAGGAGAGGAGGAGAGGAGGGAGTCTGGGAGAAGGTGTGAAAGGCTAAACAGCTGGCCTGCATGGAACATGTTTAACCCTTTATAGACCTGGTGGAGAGGAGGAGAGGAGGTAATCTGTGCTGCTGGTATAATCTGGAATTCCATTACAGCTCTACAACACTGTCACACCCTGGCTCTGGGACTCTATATGTTGAGCCAGGGTGTGTTCATTCTATGTGGTTTATTTCTATGTTGGGGGTTCAAGTTTGTCGTTTTCTATGTTTGCCTGAGTGACTCCCAATCAGAGGCAACGAGTGTCAGCTGTTGGCTGGTTGTCTCTGATTGGGAGCCATATTTAACTGTCTGTTTTTCACTTCGTGTTTGTGGGATTTTGTTCCGTGTTCGGTCATTGATACCGTTGGACGTCACGAGTCGTTTCTTGTTTTGTATTGAGTTTAAACTTTAACTAATTAAAGTATGTTTGTTCATCACGCTGCGCCTTGGTCTGTTCCATATGACGATCGTGACAGAAAAACCCACCTTACCAGGACCAAGCAGCGTGTCCAGGAACAGGCAGACTGGACATGGGAGGAAGCGCCAGGAAAGGAGATGGAGAGGCTGGCGATGGCCCAGGTGGGCAAATCGTGGTCCTGGGAGGACATGCTCGGGGGAAAAGGGCCATGGGCAAGGATTAAGGCCCTGGCGAGAGAGGAGCAGCGGCGTCAGCAGTGTCATCGTCGGAAGGACGAGAGGCAACCCCAAAAAAAATGTAGGGGGGGGCACACGGCATGGGCGGCTGGGCAGCAGGAGGCTGCCACAGGGCGATTTGGAGAGGAGGCCACCGGGTTTGGGGGCCCAGAAGGCAGGTTGGCGGAGCCTGGAAGGAGAGCGGAACCAACGTCCCGTACTCAGGCATGGCAGCATGGGACGGGGCAGGTTCCGCGGTATGCGGAGCGGCGTTCTGTGCCACGAGTGGTCCGGCATAGTCCTGTACGAGCGCCCCGCACGTGTCGTGCGAAGGCGGGTATGCAGCCAGGACGGAGTGTGCCGGCTCAATGCTCGTGTTCTCCAATGCCTCTCCGCGGTCCCGGATATCCTGCTCCAGTGTCACGTGCTGTTATGCCAGTACGGGTACACAGCCCTGTACGTCCTGTGCGGATGCCTCACACAGAGTGTGTGAGGGTAGGCATTCAGCCAGGACGGGTTGTGGCCGCTCTTCACTCCAGGTCTCCTATCCGTCTCCACAGCCCGGTTCGGCCTGTTCCTGCTCCACGCACCAAGCCTACGGTGTGCGTCGCCAGCCCAGTCCGGCCAGTCCCTGCTCCACGCACCAAGCCTACGGGGTGCGTCGCCAGCCCAGTCCGGCCAGTCCCTGCTCCACGCACCAAGCCTACGGGGTGCGTCGCCAGCCCAGCCCGGCCTGTCCCTGCTCCACGCACCAAGCCTACGGTGTGCGTCGCCAGCCCAGTCCGGCCTGTCCTTGCTCCACGCACCAAGCCTACGGTGTGCGTCGCCAGCCCAGTTCGGCCTGTCCCTGCTCCACGCACCAAGCCTACGGTGTGCGTCGCCAGCCCGGTCCGGCCTGTTCCTGCCCCTCGCACCAAGCCTACGGTGCGAGTCGTCAGCCTGGTCCAACCTGTTCCTGCCACTCGCACCAAGCCAGGGGTGCGAGTCGTCAGCCTGGTTCAGCCCGTTCCTGCCACTCGCACCAAGCCAGGGGTGCGAGTCGTCAGCCTGGTCCAGCCCGTTCCTGCCACTCGCACCAAGCCAGGGGTGCGAGTCGTCAGTCCGGTGAGGCCCGTTCCGGCTCCACGCACCAAGCCAGGGGTGCGCATCGTCAGCCCGGTCCGGCCCGTTGCTGCTACACGCACAAAGCCAGGGGTGCGAGTCGTCAGTCCGGTGAGGCCCGTTCCGGCTCCACGCACCAAGCCAGGGGTGCGCATCGTCAGCCCGGTCCGGCCCGTTGCTGCTACACGCACCAAGCCAGGGGTGCGCATCGTCAGCCCGGTCCGGCCAGTTGCTGCTCCACGCACCAAGCCAGAGGTGCGCGTCGTCAGTCCGGCACAACCCGTGCCTGGGTCATCGGTGCCAAATCAGGTACCGCTCAACTGCTCCACTAAGGAGCTGAAGCCTACCGCTCCTGCTACGTCCAGTCCAGCTCCAGCCAGCGGGGCCAGACCGGACCAGGGGCGCTATGGGGGGTTTGTTGGAGGGTGGTGGGCAAGCCTGGAGCCAGAACCGCCGCCGAGGAGGAATGCCCACCCAGCCCTCCCCTATTTTTCTCTGGTTGAGGCGCGGTCGCAGTCCGCGCCTTTAGGGGGGGGTACTGTCACACCCTGGCTCTGGGACTCTATATGTTGAGCCAGGGTGTGTTCATTCTATGTGGTTTATTTATATGTTGGGGGTTCTAGTTTGTCGTTTTCTATGTTTGCCTGAGTGACTCCCAATCAGAGGCAACGAGTGTCAGCTGTTGGCTGGTTGTCTCTGATTGGGAGCCATATTTAACTGTCTGTTTTTCACTTTGTGTTTGTGGGTTTTTGTTCCGTGTTCGGTCATTGATACCGTTGGACGTCACGAGTCGTTTCTTGTTTTGTATTGAGTTTAAACTTTAACTGATTAAAGTATGTTTGTTCATCACGCTGCGCCTTGGTCTGTTCCATATGACGATCGTGACAAACACACTGAAGTGGAATGCTGCCATGTTCCTAACCTGTGTGCCCCAGACTAACCTAACCTTGGACGTAGGTCATAGTTTTGGTTTGAACCAGTCAGGACTGAGGCTGAGGTGAACACAACGCAACAACCCTTAGAAGAGCTGCAAGGGCGAAGCAGAGAGAGAGAGAGAGAGCAGAGAGAGCTACAGCCACCTCACGTTCATAACAGATTACCTGCCCAACCACAAAGCCTCTGATCATATGCCAGATGACAAAATTACAAAGAGGCTTGTGTATGGGCAAGTGTGTGTGTGTGTTGTACAGTTGTGAGTGTGTATACTCGTGCGAGCGAGCAAGTGTGTATGTCTCAGATGGGAGATGGAGAGCGATAGGGAGGCACAGGTTGGATGGGAGCTCTGAGGCCCCTCTGGCCTTTTGATCTCTGTGCAACACTAACGTCCACAGCACCAGGCCGGCTGGGAGTGGAGTGGAGTAGAGCGGAGCGCGGCTGGCCATGAACATATGCTGCCTCTCCCTGCCAAGGCCCAACGGCTCCCTCCAACAGCCCATGTATAAACAGCCACGCTACTGCTCCTACTGCTCCACCACAAGCTAGCCCTCTCCATCCAACACCACAGCCCTACTTAGTCAAACAAGGCGAGAGAGAGAGAGAGAGAGAGAGAGAGAGAGAGAGAGAGAGAGAGAGAGAGAGAGAGAGAGAGAGAGAGAGAGGTGGGGCGGGGGGGATCTCCCAGGGACAAGGACAGACATGTCTGCATATAACATCACATGCTGCTGCTGCTACTACAGAGGGCTTGTTGCTGCTGAATTAATCGTTAGAGGCTACAGTACTGTAATACAAACACACTGGGGAGAGGGGAGAAGGGACTGGAACTGTGTCAGTGTGTGTTGCTGGTCTGTAGAGGGTTTGTTGAGTGCTGGGTTAATATAAGGCTAGACCAGAGAGGAGACTACATTCTGTTGGTAGGCATATAACTACATCTCAAAGACAGAGAGGGTACAAAGAGGACAGAGACACAGAGAGGACAGAGACACAGATAGGACAGAGAGGAGGACAGAAGGACTGGTAGTGTGATCTGTATAGTCTGTGAGATGTGAACGGTGTTGGAGCTAGCTGCAGTGAACAGGACTGATCCACAGACACAGAAGGAGGCCCTGCTGGTACAGATTGGCACAGGAACACACAAGCACACAGGAACGTACACGTACACACAGGAACACACAGGAATACACAGGAACACACAAGCACAGGAACACATAAGCACAGAAACACACACACACAGGAACACACAGGAACACACAAGCACAGGAACACACATAGGAACACACACACACAGGAACACACAGGAACACACATGAACATACAGGAACACACAGGAACATACAGGAACACACAGGAACATACAGGAACACACAGGAACACACAGGAACATACATGTGTTTTCTATGTGAACGAATGGGGTCAGCATTGTCATGTAAACACACTCTCCTCTCCTCTCCTTTCATCTTCTCTGTGGGAGCTAATGCTGAGTACTGGTGCATATCTACACAGAGTGTACAAAACATTACGAACACCTGCTTTTTCCATGACATAGACTGACCAGGTGAATCCAGGTGAAAGCTATGATCCCTTATTGATGTAACTTGTTAATTCCACTTCAATCAGTGTAGACGAAAGGGAGGAGACAGATTTAAGAAGGATTTTTAAGCCTTGAGGCAATTGAGACATGGATTGTGTATGTGTGCCATTCAGAGGGTGAATGGGTAAGACTAAATATTTAATTGCCTTTGAACGGGGTATGGTAGTAGGTGCCAGGCACACCGATTTGTGTCAAGAACTGCAACGATGCTGGGTTTTTCACGCTCAAAAGTTTCCTGTGTGTATCAAGAATGGTCCACCACCCAAAGGACATCCAGCCAACTTGACACAACTGTGGGAAGCATTGGAGTCAACATGGGCCGGTATCCCTGTGGAACACTTTCGACACCTTGTAGAGTTCATGCCCGGACGAATTGAAGCTGTTCTGAGGGCAAAGGGGCGGATACTCAGTGTACACAGAGATGGCACAGGCACCAAGCACAGATAATCAATACTAGATCTCACCACTAAGCACAATCCCACAGAAAGCAGCTGGAGTTTGCAGGTTCCTCTATAAATTGGACAGCTTCATCTGGCTACTTCTATACAATGTCAGTGGATTGTTACAGTGTAGTAACACACTACTGTACAAACACATGGAACATAGGGGAAGAAAGACACATAGACAGACCAAGGCCCACATTCCAGGGGTAGGTTGAGGAGAGTGCTACACTGTAGAGAGGCTGGGAACAGAGTCAGGCATCAGGGGAACATTCAGATGTAGGCGGGCTTTAGGAGCTAAATGTCCTCTTCACAAACTCTGAAAAAGAACCTCCATCCCCTTTGATCCCTCTCCCTAGACAAACACGCACGCCAACACACACACGCACATGCAAGCACGCACACACACACACACACTGACAAGGGCCCTTAAAATACCTAGTCTAAAAATAGCAGATGGGAAGCGAGAGCTTGGCTATTATTATTGCACACACGTCCTGCCTAGTCCCACCAAGAAAAGGAAGAGACTAATGATTTTCCTGGTGCAAGCAATTAAAAATCAATTTGTCACCTGCCAGGCTGGGTGTGATGTTAGTGGCCTTGGCAGAGCACCACAGAGCACCTACACCCCCACACACACACACACACACACACACACACACATAAACAAACAAACTTGCCCAGGCTGCAGTGTGAGTGCGTGCAGAGCAGACCCAGGGAGGAAATGGACAGGCTGGAGGGTGGATGGGTCCAGATAAAGGACCTAGGAGGCAGCAAGGTAGCAGGCAGGGGGGAGAGAGTCAGTGTAGAGTATAGGCAGGCAGGCTGGCAGGCAGGCAGGGTCCAGGTTGAGCTCTGTCCTGATTGATGTGGACAGGTTAATACCAGGTAGACAGCACCTCAGACAGCCCACTGCCATCAGGAAACCATGCAATATTTAGAGGCCAGCAAATTAAAGCCATTCTACTGCTCCTAGCTGCTACTGCTCTGCTCTGCTCCGCCGGGGGCTACTGACTAAAAATAGGAATGTATATTTCTCCCCCTCCAGGAATAGTAACAGAGTCCAACTCCTCGTCCCTGGCCAGCTCCCCCCGCCAAAATCTCAAGCCTGCATCCCTGGAAGAGCTATGATTTTTGCACATTACTGTAACTGAGTAGATTAAGTTTTAAATCAACACCATATTATTAGAAATGCATTGCAATTCATTATTTAGTTATATTTCCTTTACTTACCTATTCCTAGTTTAATGACTTTACTTAGTGATATAACCAATCATATCTTCAGTAGGCCTATTACTGCTGCAGGTCAATGCATTAGGAAAATGAGTGACAGCCCATCAAATAAAATGATCAGTAGGAGGTCAGCGAGAGGTCAGGGCTGTTTGTAGGGGATTGGCCCTGACGGGGGTCTGAGCATGGGGACGGTCCACAGGGGGCCGCGAGCAGGGGGCCCCTCAGGCTGTCTATTAAATACCTCCCATCCTTCAGCAAGACAGAGAGAAGAGAGCCTCTGGCTGCCACACAGGAGGCCTCCGCTATGAGGATCGGAAGCCTGCTGGTGAGGGGATTGAGGGGGCGTGGGTGTGTGTGTGTGTTCGTGTGTGTTGTGTGTGCCTTGTAGCAAAACTTAAAACATGTTTTTCATTTTTTTGCACTGCATGGCTCACCAGTGCGGTTGAATGCAGCATTGCTGTATGTTGCACTAAATTTTTTTTGTAGTTGAGTAGCCAGCCTAGGCTACTGCTCAAATGTTGCTGTAATAGGCCTGACTACAAACGTTAAAAACCGAAGCCAGACAGCAACATTTTAGTAGCCTAGCTAGGACTGGCATGTACAGTGCATTTGGAAAGTATTCAGACCCCTTGACTTTTTCCACATTTTGTTACGTTACAGCCTTATTCTAAAATTAATTAAATTGTTCCCCCCCTCATTAATCTACACACAATGCCCCATAATGACAAAGCAAAAACAAGATTGTAGAAATTTTTGCTCATTTATAAAAAATGAAAAACTGAAATATTACATTTACATAATTATTCAGAACTTTACTCAGTACTTTGTTGAATCACCGTTGGCAGCGATTACAGCCTTGAGTCTTCTTGGGTATGACTCTACAAGCTTGGCACACCTGTATTTGGGGAGTTTCTCCCATTCTTCTCTGCAGATCCTCTAAAGCTCTGTCAGTTTGGATGGGTTGCTGCTGCACAGCTATTTTCATGACTCTCCAGAGATGTTCGATCGGGTTCAAGTCCGGGCTCTGGCTGGGCCACTCAAAGACATTCAGAGACTTATCCCGAAACCACTCCTGCGTTGTCTTGGCTGTGTGTTTAGGGTCGTTGTCCTGTTGGAAGGTGAACCTTCGCCCCAGTCTGAGGTCCTGAGAGCTCTGGAGCAGGTTTTCATCAAGGATCTCTCTGTACTTTGCTCCGTTCATCTTTGCCTCGATCCTGACTAGTCTCCCAGTCCCTGCTGCTGAAAAACATCTCCACAGCATGATGCTGCCACCACCGTGCTTCACCGTAGTGATGGTGCCAGGTTTCCTCCAGAAGTGATGCTTGGCATTCAGGCCAAAGAGTTCAATCTTGGTTTCATCAGACCAGAGAATCTTGTTTCTCATGGTCTGAGAGTCTTTAGGTGCCTCTTGGCAAACTCCAAGCGGGCTGTCATGTGCCTTTTACCAAGGAGTGGCTTCCGTCTGGCCACTCTACCATAAAGGCCTGATTGGTGGAGTGCAGCAGAGATGGTTGTCCTTCTGGAAGGTTCTCCCATCTCTAGAAAGGAACTCTAGAGCTCTGTCAGAGTGACCATCGGGTTCTTGGTCACCTCCCTGACCGAGGCCCTTCTCCCCCGATTGCTCAGTTTGGCCAGGCGGCCAGCTCTAGGAAGAGTCTTGGTGGTTCCAAACTTCTTCCATTTAAGAATGATGGTGGCCATTGTGTTCTTGGGACCTTCAATGCTGCAGCCATTTTTTGGTACCCTTCCCCAGATCTGTGTCTCCACACAATCCTGTCTCTGAGCTCTACGGACAATTCCTTAGACCTCATGGTTTGGTTTTTGCTCTGACATGCACTGCCAACTGTGGGATCTTATATAGACAGGTGTGTGCCTTTCCAAATAATGTCCAATCAATTGAATTTACCACAGGTGGACTCTAATCAAGTTGAAGAAACATCTCAAGGATGATCAATGTAAACCATATGCACCTGAGCTCAATTTCAAGTCTCATAACAAAGGGTCTGAATACATATGTAAATAAGGTATTTTTGTATATATTTCTTTATAAACACTTGCAAAAATGTCTGAAAACCTGTTTTCGCTTTGTCATTATGGGGTATTTAAAAAAACAAATATTTTAAGAATAAGGCTGTAACATAACAAAATGTGGAAAAAGTCAAAGGGTCTGAATACTTTCCAAAGGCATAGGATGCTGTATATAGCATTTTTAACGTATTAAAACAAAAGAAGAGATTAAATAATATTTGTCCAGCCTTTGCTGCTATGCTTGCAGATGTGCATAATATGCTGCGACCCTAATCAAAAAGTATTTAATAACTTAAAATAACAAAAAAGTAGCTATAGGTTGTTGTAACATTTAAACTTAAAACATGTTTTTCATTGTTTTGCACTGCATAGATCACCGGTGCAGTTGAATGCAGCATTGCTGTATGGTGCACTGAAAATGTCTTGTAGTTGAGTAGCCAGCCTAGGCTACTGCTCAAATGTTGCTGTAATAGACAGTAGCAGCAGCATATGTGATGAGTGTGTAAGTGTGTGTGTGGCGACATGTGCCTGTGTGTACGTGTTCCCTCCATTCCTCCCACTCTCTCCGATTGCAGCCCCCTCCATCCCCCTCTCCATCTCACGTTAGTGCTGGTTGGGAGAGGAGCAGGCATAAATGAGGCATGACATACACTACTAGTCAAAAGTTTTAGAACACCTACTCATTCAAGGAATTTTCGTTATTTTTACTATTTTCTACATTGTATACAGAAGATAGCCCTATTTGTTAAAAGACCAAGTCCATATTATGGCAAGAACAGCTCAAATAAGCAAAGAGAAACGACAGACCATCATTACTTTAAGACATGAAGGTCAGTCAATACGGAACATTTCAAGAACTTTGAAAGTTTCTTCAAGTGCAGTCGCAAAAACCATCAAGCGATATTATATAACTGGCTCTCATGAGGACCGCCACAGGAATGGAAGACCTAGAGTTATCTCTGCTGCAGAGGATAAGTTCATTAAAGTTACCAGCTCAGAAATTGCAGCCAAAATAAATGCTTCACAGAGTTCAAGTAACAGACACATCTCAACATCAACTGTTCAGAGGAGACTGTGTGAATCAGGCCTTCATGGTCGAATTGCTGCAAAGAAGCCACTACTAAAGGACACCAATAAGAAGAAGAGACTTGCTTGGGCCAAGAAACACGAGCAATGGGATTTTTGGTTCCAACCGCCGTGTCTTTGTGAGACGCGGTGTGGGTGAACGGATGATCTCTGCATGTGTATTTACCACGGTAAAGCAGGAGGTGTTATGGTGTGGGGGTGCTTTGTTTGTGACACTGTCTGTGATTTATTTCGAATTCAAGGCACACTTAACCAGCATGGCTACAACAGCATTCTGCAGCAATACGCCATCCCATCTGGTTTGTACTTAGTGGGACTGTCATTTGTTTTTCAACAGGACAATGACCCAACACAACACTAGGCTGTGTAAGGGCTATTTTACCAAGAAGCAGAGCGATTTAGTGCTGCATTAGATGACCTGGCCTCCACAATCCCCCGATCTCAACCAAATTGAGATTGTTTGGGATGAGTCGGACCACAGAGTGAAGGAAAAGCAACCAACAAGTGCTCAGCATATGTGGGAACTCCTTCAAGACTGTTGGAAAAGCATTCCAGATAAAGCTGGTTGAGAGAATGCCAAGAGTGTGCAAAGCTGTCATCAAGGCAAAGGGTGGCTATTTGACGAATCTCAAATCTAAAATATATTTTGATTTGTTTAACACTTTTTTGGTTAATACATGATTCCATATGTGTTATTTCATAGTTTCCATGTCTTCACTATTATTCTACAATGTAGAAAATAGTACAAATGAGTAGGTGTTCTAAAACTTTTGACCGGTAGTGTACAGTGGGGAAAAAAAGTATTTAGTCAGCCACCAATTTTGCAAGTTCTCCCGCTTAAAAAGATGAGAGAGGCCTGTAATTTTCATCATAGGTACACGTCAACTATGACAGACAAAATGAGACAAAAAATTCCAGAAAATCACATTGTAGGATTTATAATGAATTTATTTGCAAATTATGGTGGAAAATAAGTATTTGGTCAATAACAAAAGTTTCTCAATACTTTGTTATATACCCTTTGTTGGCAATGACACAGGTCAAATGTTTTCTGTAAGTCTTCACAAGGTTTTCACACACTGTTGCTGGTATTTTGGCCCATTCCTCCATGCAGATCTCCTCTAGAGCAGTGATGTTTTGGGGCTGTCGCTGGGCAACACGGACTTTCAACTCCCTCCAAAGATTTTCTATGGGGTTGAGATCTGGAGACTGGCTAGGCCACTCCAGGACCTTGAAATGCTTCTTACGAAGCCACTCCTTCGTTGCCCGGGCGGTGTGTTTGGGATCATTGTCATGCTGAAAGACCCAGCCACGTTTCATCTTCAATGCCCTTGCTGATGGAAGGAGGTTTTCACTCAAAATCTCACAATACATGGCCCCATTCATTCTTTCCTTTACACGGATCAGTCGTCCTGGTCCCTTTGCAGAAAAACAGCCCCAAAGCATGATGTTTCCACCCCATGCTTCACAGTAGGTATGGTGTTCTTTGGATGCAACTCAGCATTCTTTGTCCTCCAAACACAACGAGTTGAGTTTTTACCAAAAAGTTATATTTTGGTTTCATCTGACCATATGACATTCTCCCAATCCTCTTCTGGATCATCCAAATGCACTCTAGCAAACATCAGACGGGCCTGGACATGTACTGGCTTAAGCAGGGGGACACGTCTGGCACTGCAGGATTTGAGTCCCTGGCGGCGTAGTGTGTTACTGATGGTAGGCTTTGTTACTTTGGGCCCAGCTCTCTGCAGGTCATTCACTAGGTCCCCCCGTGTGGTTCTGGGATTTTTGCTCACCGTTCTTGTGATCATTTTGACCCCACGGGGTGAGATCTTGCGTGGAGCCCCAGATCGAGGGAGATTATCAGTGGTCTTGTATGTCTTCCATTTCCTAATAATTGCTCCCACAGTTGATTTCTTCAAACCAAGCTGCTTACCTATTGCAGATTCAGTCTTCCCAGCCTGGTGCAGGTCTACAATTTTGTTTCTGGTGTCCTTTGACAGCTCTTTGGTCTTGGCCATAGTGGAGTTTGGAGTGTGACTGTTTGAGGTTGTGGACAGGTGTATTTTATACTGATAACAAGTTCAATCAGGTGCCATTAATACAGGTAACGAGTGGGGGACAGAGGAGCCTCTTAAAGAAGAAGTTACAGGTCTGTGAGAGCCAGAAATCTTGCTTGTTTGTAGGTGACCAAATACTTATTTTCCACCATAATTTGCAAATAAATTCATTAAAAATCCTACAATGTGATTTTCTAGAGAAAAATAAATCTAAATTTGTCTGTCATAGTTGACGTGTACCTATGATGAAAATTACAGGCCTCTCTCATCTTTTTAAGTGGGAGAACTTGCACAATTGGTGGCTGACTAAATACTTTTTTCCCCCACTGTATATCCTTTATGTACCCTTTTTCCCTTATCCTTTTCTATTGTCCACTTCACAGAGATAGAGAGGGTGTGAATGTGTGTTTGTAAGAGACAGATTTTATTACTGCTAAGGGTTGCTGCACATTTTCCACAGGTGAGAGAGGCCCCCTTTACTATACAAAGCAGGGTCCTCTGCGAACGTTCCAACCCCCAGCATCTTTCTGTCCAATCTGACTCCTTCATCCACAGAGAAATCAGACAGACTCTCCCCAGGCCAAACTCACCCATCCACAGATGAGCCAGACAGATTTTCACAATGCAATTGCCAATTATAGAAATTTCAATCAGAGCCTTGTTTTGTATGTTGATGAGTGGTGGCTAACTGGTTAGAAGGGAATGGAGATTGATAGGGGAGTGAAGTGAATAGAGAGTTAATGACTCCAGACTATATCTATCTATCTATCTATCTATCTATCTATCTATCTATCTATCTATCTATCTATCTATCTATCTATCTATCTATCTATCTATCTACAGTTGAAGTCAGAAGTTTACATACACCTTAGCCAAATACATTTAAACTCAGTTTTTCACAATTCCTGACATTTAATCCTAGTAAAGATTCCCTGTCTTAGGTCAGTTAGGATCACCAATTTATTTATGTCAGAATAATAGTAGAGAGAATGATTTATTTAAGCTTTTATTTCTTTCATCACATTCCCAGTGGGTCAGAAGTTTACATACACTCAATTAGTATTTGGTAGCATTGCCTTTAAATTGTTTAACTTGGGTGATACGTTTTGGGTAGCCTTCACAAGCTTCCCACAATAAGTTGGGTGAATTTTGGCCCATTCCTCCTGACAGAGCTGGTGTAACTGAGTCAGGTTTGTAGGCCTCCTTGCTCGCACACGCTTTTTCAGTTCTGCCCACACACTGGGATTTATCTATCTATCTATCTATCTATCTATCTATCTATCTATCTATCTATCTATCTATCTATCTATCTATCTATCTATCTATCTATCTATCTATCTGTCTGTCTGTCTGTCTGTCTGTCTGTCTGTCTGTCTGTCTGTCTGTCTGTCTGTCTGTCTGTCTGTCTGTCTGTCTGTCTGTCTGTCTGTCTGTCTGTCTGTCTGTCTGTCTGTCTGTCTGTCTGTCTGTCTGTCTGTCTGTCTGTCTGTCTGTCTGTCTGTCTGTCTGTCTGTCTGTCTGTCTGTCTGTCTGTCTGTCTGTCTGTCTGTCTGTCTGTCTGTCTGTCTGTCTGTCTGTCTGTCTGTCTGTCTGTCTGTCTGTCTGTCTGTCTGTCTGTCTGTCTGTCTGTCTATTTTCTACGGCCTTCAGTAGCCTTTATTCTCCCTCACCCCTCCCCCCTCCCCCCTCCCATCTCTCTCTTTCCCTCCCTCCCTCTCATCTCTCTCTCTCTCTATGACATGTCCAAGTCTTCGTGTCTGGATGTCACTCTGGTCCACAGCTAATTGGGGATGTGAACAGTAATCAGTGGGGGACAAATCAGACAGTTCTGCTCATTAGCCGTGACCAGTGTTCCCAGGGCTGCGTGACGTCGTTACACAACGGTTATATGGCTGGCTACACCACGACCCAACCGGCCTGCCTGGGTCATCGTCACGCCTGGAAATGAGTCAGAGGCAGAGGACATGGTCAGGTGGGTCTCTGCTGCGTAGCATGAGTTACATGGTCCTGTCTGTGTCATGGCTGGGTAGGGGGCACGGGGCAGAGTGGAGTGCTGGGCTCCATTGATCTGCTCTCCCCTCTGACACAGCACAGCACAGCCGGGAAGCAATCATAGAGCATGACACAGTTTCACACAGGGGATATAGGCCTCTCTCACTGTGCAGGTAGCAGGCTCTACAAGGGCAGGGAGACAGGGATTTATCACACTATGAGGGACAGACCCCTATCATGTCTTATTAGTGATTTGACTATGTCTTGAGAATGTTTACTACTGTAGGTGCTGCAGTGGGCCATGCTCCATTAGGATGGGCCAGTCTCTGTCCTGTCCTGTCGGAGGTGGAGGGCAGAGCAGAGTGATGCGGCTGGTTAAGCCTGTCTGAGAGAAGGACAAACGTGATAAGACAGGCCAATCGGCTCCACTAACATCTTCAAGGTGTGGAAATTTTAGCACGTACACTACCGAGGCACCGGCAGAACTCAATTACTGGGTGAATGTCAGTTTGGCTCATTCTCCAAGCCTTAACCTTTCCGGAAAGTTGAATAATTTAAGTGGTCTATCTGCGGTTGGTTGGGATCTCTCTGTCTCGCCTCCCCTGTACGGCGCTCTGAGACCGAGACTGCAGCCACGCACGCTGCTCCGGCCAGGGAGTGAAAATGGCAAGACGAATGCGGCAAGGGATTTCTGATAATTGGCAGAAGCTGTGCCGGCGGTCTGGGGGCTGCAGGCCTGCCTGGGGAAAAGGTTGTTGTCACTAAGCAACAGACCCGTCTGTCTGCAGGAAGGGGGAGATGAGGGGGATGGGTTGTTTGCCCCAGGGCCTGAATCTGTCTCTCTCTTTGACAATAGTAGAACTGGAAATACTAGAAGAACTCCTGTGGGGCACTAGATGAATGGAGGCTGTTAAGTAACTAACCAGCTTAGTAACTAACCAGCTTAGTAACTAACCCTTAGTGTGGTCAGAAGTTATGACACCTGTGTACCATCATGGTTAGGAAACTACATGTACCATCATGGCTGTCTCTGTCCTCTCCCTTGGGCTTGAGACAGACAGAACAGACAGCGTAGAAGGCAGCCAGGAGAGACAAGAGGATGAGAGAGGTGAGGTGAGAAGAGGAGGAGAGTTAAAGAGACAGGAGGGGAGGGGAGGGGAGGGGAGGGGAGGGGAGGAGAAAGGGAGGAGAGGGTTGTGAGAGGAGGACATGAATATATATATATTTTTTAAATGTATGCACTCACTAACTGTAAGTCGCTCTGGATAAGAGTGTCTGCTAAAATGACCAAAAAAATGAGACAGGATAGGGTTTACCACCTGCTGTACTTCAGAGAGGCTGAGGGGGGCTGAAGCCTGCCAGGACTATAGGAGCAGCATGCTGTATTGTACTGCTGAGAGCTCCACATCATATCCAGACACACAGAAGTTTCAGGACCTCAGAGACCTGCCTGCATGCCTGTCCATGATCTACAGCCTGACACACACACACCCTGTCTGGCCCTACCAGAACAAGCACAGGCTGTGCACCCAGATGATCCTGTTGTTTTGGTCTGTTCCTCTCTTGCTATCCCTACTTGGCTCTGTGTACCATTTCTGTACTACTCTCACTAACTCTGCCACCGATCTGCAGCTATTAACTATTCAAACAGGGACTTTAAGGCATACCTGTTTTTTTCTGACAGCCACCTACATAGCTAAAGTAGCCCTTTTATCCACGTGGGCCCAAACTAGCAGGCCGGAAAAACACAGGTCCAATCTCCCTGCCCATGTTCTCCTGGTAAAATCACTGATGGAGTTTGGCCTCATCTATGATTCAGAATAATTAAATATTTATTGTGAGTCCTGGGCTGAGCTGCATGGCTGGGTTGGGACAGTGACCACTATGGTAGCCAATGGAGAGATAGGTAAACAAATCACAATGAATAAAGCAATGAAAGAAACCTCTCTGCTAATACAAATATACTGTACATCTTCCTTGCTTTAGACTCCAGGCATCTGTGGCTCCCACAAACACACACACACACACGCACGCATGCACACACGCTCTGCTCCAAAGCGATCAACCAGGGGTGTGCTGGATTTGTGATGAAAGTTGATGCTCAACTATTTCTACTGAATTAGTGATGAGTGAACAAGCAGCCAGGCCTTCAGCCAGGCCCTCACTCACTGGTGGGCAGGTTCAGAATCAGGAGTGAACTGTACTTGTTAGGCCTGGTCAGTGATTTGATTGGCTGGAAAGTTTAGTCTGCTGGTATTGATCTTCAGGGTTTTGATTGGAGAGTTGGTGATGAGAGGTGAGAAGCTATACAGTTCAAAGGCATGTGATGAGGTTTGATAGTTACATCTACAACACACAGCCAAACTCCACTAACAACACACAGTCAAACTCCACTAACTACACACAGTCAAACTCCACTAACTACACACAGCCAAACTCCACTAACAACACCCAGTCAAACTCCACTAACTACACACAGTCAAACTCCACTAACTACACACAGCCAAACTCCACTAACAACACCCAGTCAAACTCCACTAACTACACACAGTCAAACTCCACTAACTACACACAGCCAAACTCCACTAACTACACACAGTCAAACTCCACTAACTACACACAGTCAAACTCCACTAACAACACCCAGTCAAACTCCACTAACTACACACAGTCAAACTCCACTAACTACACACAGCCAAACTCCACTAACTACACACAGTCAAACTCCACTAACAACACCCAGTCAAACTCCACTAACTACACACAGTCAAACTCCACTAACTACACACAGCCAAACTCCACTAATAACACCCAGTCAAACTCCACTAACAACACACAGTCAAACTCCACTAACAACACACAGTCAAACTCCACTAACAACACACAGTCAAACTCCACTAACACACAGCCAAATTCCACTAACAACACCCAGTCAAACTCCACTAACTACACACAGTCAAACTCCACTAACAACACACAGCCAAACTCCACTAACAACACACAGTCAAACTCCACTAACAGCACACAGTCAAACTCCACTAACTACACACAGCCAAACTCCACTAACTACACACAGTCAAACTCCACTAACTACACACAGCCAAACTCCACTAACTACACACAGTCAAACCTACTAACTACACACAGCCAAACTCCACTAACAACACACAGTCAAACTCCACTAACTACACACAGCCAAACTCCACTAACAACACCCAGTCAAACTCCACTAACTACACACAGTCAAACTCCACTAACAACACACAGTCAAACTCCACTAACAACACACAGCCAAACTCCACTAACTACACACAGTCAAACTCCACTAACACCCAGTCAAACTCCACTAACTACACACAGTCAAACTCCACTAACAACACACAGTCAAACTCTACTAACTACACACAGTCAAACTCCACTAACAACACCCAGTCAAACTCCACTAACTACACACAGTCAAACTCCACTAACTACACACAGCCAAATTCCACTAACAACACCCAGTCAAACTCCACTAACTACACACAGTCAAAAAACCCACTAACAACACACAGTCAAACTCCACTAACAACACACAGTCAAACTCTACTAACTACACACAGTCAAACTCCACTAACTACACACAGTCAATCAAACTTAACTAACTACACACAGTCAAACTCCACTAACTACACACAGTCAAACTCCACTAACAACATCCAGTCAAACTCCACTAACTACACCCAGTCAAGCTCCATTAACTACACACAGCCAAACTTTACTAACTACACACAGCCAAACTCCACTAACTACACACAGTCAAACCTACTAACTACACACAGTCAAACTCCACTAACTACACACAGTCAATCAAACTTAACTAACTACACACAGTCAAACTCCACTAACTACACACAGTCAAACTCCACTAACTACACACAGTCAAACTCCACTAACTACACACAGTCAAACTCCACTAACTACACACAGTCAATCAAACTTAACTAACTACACACAGTCAAACTCCACTAACTACACACAGTCAAACTCCACTAACAACACACAGCCAAACTCCACTAACTACACACTGTCAAACCTACTAACTACACACAGTCAAACTCCACTAACTACACACAGCCAAACTCCACTAACTACACACAGTCAAACCTACTAACTACACACAGTCAAACTCCACTTAGTGCCTCTGATGATCAGAGGAGAGCAGAGTTGGAGGAGAGGAGGATTTCATCACCATGGACAGGGTCTGATCAGGACTCTAAAGAGGCTACTGACTGACTGACTGACTGACTAACTAACAGACCAACTCTATACTCACCAAACACAACTGGCAATGCTACTAATGTTACAATATTGAGTGTGTGTGTGTAGGTATGTAGGTATGCATGCATACTGTATGTATACCTGGATGCTTATGTCACTACATGTATAAGCTATGGCTGCCGGTTTGGGAGTGGGTGCACTTGTAACATTCCAGTAGTACAGTGTGTCTGTGTCGGGATTTATTTTATTTTCTATGTGAGAGTGTGTATACAGTATGAGTGTGTATGTGAGAGTGTGTATACAGTATGAGTGTGTATGTGAGAGTGTGTATACAGTATGAGTGTGTATGTGAGAGTGTGTATACAGTATGAGTGTGTATGTGAGAGTGTGTATACAGTATGAGTGTGTATGTGAGAGTGTGTATACAGTATGAGTGTGTATACAGTATGAGTGTGTATGTGAGAGTGTGTATACAGTATGAGTGTGTATGTGAGAGTGTGTATACAGTATGAGTGTGTATGTGAGAGTGTGTATACAGTATGAGTGTGTATGTGAGAGTGTGTATACAGTATGAGTGTGTATGTGAGAGTGTGTATACAGTATTAGTGTGTATGTGAGAGTATGTACAGTTGTGGTGAAAAGTTTTGAGAATGACAGAAGTATTGTTCTTCACAAAGTTCGCTGCTTCAGTGTTACGAGATATTTTTGTCAGATGTTACTATGGTATACTGAAGTATAATTACAAGCATTCCATAAGTGTCAAAGGCTTTTATTGACAATTACATTCAGTTTATGCAAAGAGTCAATATTTGCAGTGTTGACCCTTCTTTTTCAAGACCTCTGCAATCCGCCCTGGCATGCTGTCAATGAACTTCTGGGCCACATCCTGACTGATGGCAGCCCATTCTTGCACAATCAATGCTTGGAGTTTGTCAGAATTTGTGGGGTTTTGTTTGTCCACCCGCCTCTTGAGGATCGACCACAAGTTCTCAATGGGATTAAGGTCTGGGGAGTTTCCTGGCCATGGACCCAAAATGTCGATGTTTTGTTCCCCGAGCCACTTAGTTATCACTTTTGCCTTATGGCAAGGTGCTCCATCATGCTGGAAAAGGCATTGGTCGTCACCAAACTGTTCTTGGATGGTTGGGAGAAGTTGCTCTTGGAGGATGTGTTGGTACCATTCTTTATTCATGGCTGTGTTCTTAGGCAAAATTGTGAGTGAGCCCACTCCCTTGGCTGAGAAGCAACCCCACACATGAATGGTCTCAGGATGCTTTACTGTTGGCATGACACAGGACTGATGGTAGCGCTCACCTTGTCTTCTCCGGACAAGGTGTTTTCCGGATACCCCAAACAATCGGAAAGGGGATTCATCAGAGAAAATGACTTTACCCCAGTCCTCAGCAGTCCAATCCCTGTACCTTTTGCAGAATATCAGTCTGTCCCTGATGTTTTTCCTGGAGAGAAGTGGCTTCTTTGCTGCCCTTCTTGACACCAGGCCATCCTCCAAAAGTCTTCGCCTCACTGTGCGTGCAGATGCACTCACACCTGCCTGCTGCCATTCCTGAGCAAGCGCTGCACTGGTGGTGCCCCGATCACGCAGCTGAATCAACTTTAGGAGACGGTCCTGGCGCTTGCTGGACTTTCTTGGGCGCCCTGACGCCTTCTTCACAACAATTGAACCTCTCTCCTTGAAGTTCTTGATGATCCGATAAATGTTTTTTTTAGGTGCAATCTTACTAGCAGCAATATCCTTTCCTGTGAAGCCCTTTTTGTGCAAAGCAATGATGACGGCACATGTTTCCTTGCAGGTAACCATGGTTAACAGAGGAAGAACAATGATTTCAAGCACCACCCTCCTTTTAAAGCTTCCAGTCTGTTATTCTAACTCAATTAACATGACAGAGTGATCTCCAGCCTCGTCAACACTCTCACCTGTGTTAACGAGAGAATCATTGACATGATGGCAGCTGGTCCGTTTGTGGCAGGGCTGAAATGCAGTGGAAATGTTTTTTTGGGATAAGTTCATTTTCATGGCAAAGAGGGACTTTGCAATTAATTGCAATTCATCTGATCATTCTTCAAGACATTCTGGAGAATATGCAAATTGCCATCATCAAAACTGAGGCAGCAGACTTTGTGAAAAATAGTATTTGTGTCATTCTCAAAACTTTTGACCACGACTGTATACATTATGAGTGTGTTTGTGAGAGTGGGTATACAGTATGAGTGTGTATGTGAGAGTATGTATACATTATGAGTGTGTATGTGAGAGGAATAAAGTGAAAGGGAGAGATGAGAGAGAGAGAGAGAGCTGTGCAGAAACACTGTAAATATGTGTCCTCTCCTACCTCACCATTCATTTAATTATCTGATCCTACATCCCCCTCTCCTCTCCTCCTCCTCTCCTCCAGCCCTGCTCACTTTTGACCCCTCTCTCTCTCCATGGCTGTGGCAGGCAGGCAGGCAGCAGGACAAATTAAGTTTCCCCTCAGAGCCCCTCCGTATTAATATCATAATTATCCCCACCTCCGTGGCCCCGCGGGCCAGCACACCACCCTACTGTCTGCTTTGATGGAGAGGCACAGGCAGGGAATGACATTCCATTAGTACTAAACAAGAGAAGGGGACATGGAGAGATTGAATCAATCAGGAGAGCCACCAGGACTGTTTGTAGGTGTGTGTGTGTGTGTGGCTAGGTCTGAAGGGAGGAAGCGAAGGTATGACACTGATTTAACATCATTATTCCCCCAAAGGTCTATTTTATGCTGCGTCAATTGGAACGACAGGAACTTTTTCCAGAGTGACAAACTGCACAGTTTAGGCTGAGCTGCTTTGATCTGCCCTGCTCTTAAGCTCTGCTGCAATTTCAATTCATTGTTTGCAGCCCTTAACTTTGGCAGTACTTTTCCTCAGTCTGTCTCGTTTGCAGGGCAGGGCGAGACTCTTTAAAGTGGTGTAATGCCATTGAGAGGTGGTGGCGGGGATGGGCTGATTGAGAAGGAGATGTGATGCGAACAAAAGGAGGAGAGAGTTGGAGAGAGGAGGACCCCCCTCACAGCCAGGTCTCCATTCTCATCACCTCCTCTCCTCCCTGTCTCATTACTAAGGCTTTGACTCAATAAAGACTGGATAAAGAGGCAGACACCCCTAGGCCAAATCCCCCCTCAGACACCTTCTCCCTTTGTCTCCCCCCCCCCCCCCCCCCCCCCCCCCCCCCCCTTTCCTCCACAGTTCCAGTTCCCTCCATCTCTCTTCTCAGTAATGGCAGGAGTTATTTTAGTCTCTGTGGTGCTGTGTGGCTGTTGGCTGCTAGATAGCTGCTGCTGATTTACATTCTTCACTCACTGGTGACCTTTCCCTGTTGGTGCTCAGGGAGCAGAGGGAACTAAGCTCTCCAGTCCCTCATCAGGGAGCAGAGGGAACTAAGCTCTCCAGTCTCCAGTCCCTCATCAGGGAGCAGAGGGAACTAAGCTCTCCAGTCTCCAGTCCCTCATCAGGGAGCAGAGGGAACTAAGCTCTCCAGTCTCCAGTCCCTCATCAGGGAGCAGAGGGAACTAAGCTCTCCAGTCTCCAGTCCCTCATCAGGGAGCAGAGGGAACTAAGCTCTCCAGTCTCCAGTCCCTCATCAGGGAGCAGAGGGAACTAAGCTCTCCAGTCTCCAGTCCCTCATCAGGGAGCAGAGGGAACTAAGCTCTCCAGTATCCAGTCCCTCATCAGGGAGCAGAGGGAACTAAGCTCTCCAGTATCCAGTCCCTCATCAGGGAGCAGAGGGAACTAAGCTCTCCAGTCTCCAGTCCCTCATCAGGGAGCAGAGGGAACTAAGCTCTCCAGTATCCAGTCCCTCATCAGGGAGCAGAGGGAACTAAGCTCTCCAGTCTCCAGTCCCTCATCAGAGAGCAGAGGGAACTAAGCTCTCCAGTCTCCAGTCCCTCATCAGGGAGCAGAGGGAACTAAGCTCTCCAGTCTCCAGTCCCTCATCAGGGAGCAGAGGGAACTAAGCTCTCCAGTATCCAGTCCCTCATCAGGGAGCAGAGGGAACTAAGCTCTCCAGTCTCCAGTCCCTCATCAGAGAGCAGAGGGAACTAAGCTCTCCAGTCTCCAGTCCCTCATCAGGGAGCAGAGGGAACTAAGCTCTCCAGTCTCCAGTCCCTCATCAGGGAGCAGAGGGAACTAAGCTCTCCAGTCTCCAGTCCCTCATCAGGGAGCAGAGGGAACTAAGCTCTCCAGTCTCCAGTCCCTCATCAGGGAGCAGAGGGAACTAAGCTCTCCAGTCTCCAGTCCCTCATCAGGAAGCAGAGGGAACTAAGCTCTCCAGTCTCCAGTCCCTCCACAGCCACAGCTCAGTGCTGCTCTCCTGTTGACAGACTACTGCTGCACAGCACAGCTCATATGGACACAGAAAACACAGGGCATAGAGGGTACACAGGGCCAAGCAGGGAAAGAAGGAGAGGAACCAGAATAATTTGAGTAGTTTGGGTCTGTCTGGGACATAAGGCCAGGGTGAGTCAGACTATGTTGGCCTGGGTTGACCTAGGCCTTCACTATGGGGGAATTCCAACCCAAGTTAAGCGCATGTAAATGAAACCTAATTGCTTTTTTATGCACTTTTATCTATGTATATTCTGACCTATATGTGTATTCTGACATATATGTGTATTCTGACCTATATGTGTATTCTGCTATTCAACCGCTATTCGTTTGGGATGGAGATGAAAGAAATGAAGGTATGGCGGAGGTGAGTCTACAGATGCGCTGTATTCTGACCATGACTTCATTCCCTCATAATTCCAGGACGACAACGTAATGACTTCAGAAAAATAACAAAACATAACAAAGACTTTCTCCTAACAGGTGTCAAATAGAACTTGAGAGCATCTCCATACCTCCTGCCCCATCCCTCCATCCCCTATCTCCACCCCATCCTCTGTCAGAGAGGCTGTAAAGAATGGCTACAGAACCATAATGGATGCCACAGTGCTGAAATAGAGGGATAAGATGGTGATCAAAGGCCTATTTAGGCCAGGTTACTCTCCTTCCAGACTCACATTAAGAATCTCCAATCCAAAGTTAAATCTAGAATCGGCTTCCTATTTCGCAACAAAGCCTCCTTCACTCATGCTGCCAAACATGCCCTCGTAAAACTGACTATCCTACCGATCCTTGACTTCGGCGATGTCATTTACAAAATAGCCTCCAACACTCTACTCAGCAAACTGGATGTAGTCTATCACAGTGCCATCCGTTTTGTCTCCAAAGCCCCATACACTACCCACCACTGTGACCTGTACGCTCTTGTTGGCTGGTCCTCACTACATGTTCGTCGTCAAACCCACTGGCTCCAGGCCATCTATAAATCACTGCTAGGCAAATCCCCGCCTTATCTTAGCTCATTGGTCACCATAGCAGCACCCACCCGTAGTCTGCGCTCCAGCAGGTATATCTCACTGGTCATTCCCAAAGCCAACACCTCCTTTGGCCGCAATTCCTTCCAGTTCTCTGCTGCCAATGACTGGAACGAATTGCAAAAATCTCTGAAGCTGGAGACTCTTATCTCCCTCACTAACTTTAAGCATCAGTTGTCAGAGCACCTTACCGATCACTGCACCTGTACACAGCCCATCTGAAATTAGCCCACCCAACTACCTCATCCCTATATTGTTATTTATTTTGCTCTTTTGCACCCCAGTATCTCTATTTGCACATAATCTCTTGCACATCTAGCATTCCAGTGTTAATACTATTGTAATTATTTTGCACTATAGCCTATTTATTGCCTTACCTCCATAACTTGCTACATTTGCACCACTGTATATATATTTTCTGTTGTATTTTTGACTTTATGTTTTTTTTACCCCATATGTAACTCTGTGTTGTTTTTATCGCACTGCTTTGCTTTATCTTGGCCAGGTCGCAGTTGTAAATGAGAACTTGTTCTCAACTGGCTTACCTGGTTAAATAAAGGTGAAATAAAAATAAATAAATAAAAATTTACAACCACTGTAAGGCAGTGGGCTTGGTGAGTCTGTGTAACCACTGTCGTATGGGCTCCACACCTGCAGCTTTACAGCCTGTTCCTCCAAGCCATTAGAGATGACACGTGTGTGTGAGTGTGAGTGTTTGTGTGTGTGATTGTGTGTGTGTGTAGGACAGGGCACACTTATTTTAGCAAATACTCTGCTTCTGTTGGACAGTGGGCAGATGGTGGATGTTTCCAACAGAAAAAGAGTGAATGGGGTAGATAAGGAAAGAAAATGACACGAATGATCTGTTTAGTGTGTTATCACATTATTGGTGGTTTGTTGTGACCAAGTGTTGGTGCTAAACGGTGTGTTATTGTTATTGGATGCTAGTCTGCTAGTTGGCTATGGTGTCATAGTTGGCTAGCTGAACAAAGTGGGTTGAGTCTATTCCTTTAAACATTGAACCGCTGTGGTTCACAACAATTCTGATTTCCAAAGGCGGAAGTTGGGAGAGTTTTTTGTTCGGGTGGTTCAGTGAAACAATTTTAGTTTCTGAGGTAGAAGTTTTTGGTGAGGGAGGCCCTGCTCTCTCCGCTCCCAGATGCTTAGTCCATTTCATTCCGATCTCCTCTGCATTTTTGTAGCCATTTGCTACAGCCTGTCAACTATGCCTCTGCCTATCCCTGTTCTCTCCTCTCTGCACAGGCTACACAAACGCACCACACCGCGTGGCTGCTGCCTCTCCAACCTGGTGGTCCCTGCACGCACCACCCACGTGGAGTTCCAGGTCGCAGGCAGCCTCTGGAACTGCCGTTCTGCTGCCAACAAAGCTGACTTCATCCCAGCCTATGCCAACCTCCAGTCCCTCGACTTCCTGGCGCTGACGGAAACATGGATCACCACTGAAAACACTGCTACTCCTACTGCTCTCTCCTCGTCTGACCATGTGTTCTCGCATACCCCGAGAGCATCTGGTCAGAGGGGTGGTGGTACAGGAATCCTCATCTCTCCCAAGTGGACATTCTCAATTTTTCCCCTAACCCATCTGTCTATCTCCTCATTTGAATTCCATGCTGTCACAGTCACTAGCCCATTTAAGCTTAATATCCTTGTCATCTATCGCCCTCCAGGTTCCCTTGGAGAGTTCATCAATGAGCTTGACGCCTTGATAAGTTCCTTCCCTGAGGATGGCTCACCCCTCACAGTTTTGGGGGATTTCAACCTCCCTATGTCCACATTTGACTCATTTCTCTCTGCCTCCTTCTTTCCACTCCTCTCCTCTTTTGACCTCACCCTCTCACCGTCCCCCCCTACTCACAAGGCAGGCAATACGCTTGACCTCATCTTCACTAGATGCTGCTCCTCTACTAATCTCACTGCAACTCCCCTCCATGTCTCCGACCACTACTTTGTTTCCTTTTCTCTCTCACTCTCCTCCCACACTACTCACTCTGCCCCTACACAGATGGTAATGCGCCGCCGCAACCTTCGCTCTCTCTCTCCCACTACTCTCTCCTCTTCCATCCTATCATCTCTTCCCTCTGCTCAATCCTTCTCCCTCCAATCTCCTGATTCTGCCTCCTCAACCCTCCTCTCCTCCCTTTCTGCATCCTTTGACTCTCTGTGTCCCCTATCCTCCCGGCCGGCCCGGTCCTCCCCTCCAGCTCCGTGGCTTGATGACTCATTGCGAGCTCACAGAACAGAGCTCCGGGCAGCGGAGCGGAAATGGAAGAAAACTAAACTCCCTGCCGACCTGGCATCTTTTCACTCCCTCCTCTCTACATTTTCTTCATCTGTTTCTGCTGCTAAGGCCACCTTCTACCACTCTAAATTCCAAGCATCTGCCTCTAACCCTAGGAAGCTCTTTGCCACATTTTCCTCCCTCCTGAATCCTCCCCCCCCCCCCCCCCCCCTCCTCTCTCTCTGTGGATGACTTCGTCAACCACTTTGAAAAGAAGGTTGACGACATCCGATCCTCGTTTGTTAAGTCTAATGACACTGCTGGTCCTGCTCACACTGCCCTACCCTATGCTTTGACTTCTTTCTCCCCTCTCTCTCCAGATAAAATCCTGCGACTTGTGACTACAGGCCGCCCAACAACCTGCCCGCTTGACCCCATCCCCTCCTCCCTTCTCCAGACCATCTCCGGTGACCTTCTCCCCTACCTCACCTCGCTGATCAACTCATCCTTGACCGCTGGCCATGTCCCTTCCGTCTTCAAGAGAGCGAGAGTTACTCCCCTTCTCAAAGAACCAACACTCGACCCCACTGATGTCAACAACTACAGACCAGTATCCCTTCTTTCTTTTCTTTCCAAAACTATTGAGCGTGCCGTCTTTAGCCAACTCTCTTGCTATCTCTCTCAGAATGACCTTCTTGATCCAAACCAATCAGGTTTCAGGACTGGTCATTCAACTGAGACTGCTCTTCTCTGTGTCACGGAGACTCTCCGCACTGCTAAAGCTAACTCTCTCTCCTCTGCTCTTGTCCTTCTAGACCTGTCTGCTGCCTTTGATACTGTGAACCATCAGATCCTCCTCTCCACCCTCTCCGAGATGGGCATCTCCGGCGCGGCTCACTCCTGGATTGCGTCCTACCTGACCGGTCGCTCCTACCAAGTGGCGTGGCGGGAAGCTGTCTCCGCACCACGTGCTCTCACCACTGGTGTCCCCCAGGGATCGGTTCTGGGCCCTCTCCTTTTCTCCCTATACACCAAGTCACTTGGCTCTGTCATATCCTCACATGGCCTTTCCTATCATTGCTACGCTGACGATACACAACTAATCTTCTCCTTTCCCCCTTCTGATAACCAGGTGGCGAATCGCATCTCTGCATGTCTGGCAGACATATCAGTATGGATGACGGATCACCACCTCAAGCTGAACCCTGGCAAGACGGAGCTGCTCTTCCTCCCGGGGAAGGACTGCCCGTTCCATGATCTCGCCATCACGGTTGACAACTCCGCTGTGTCCTCCTCCCAGAGTGCGAAGAGCCTAGGCGTGACCCTGGACAACACCCTGTCGTTCTCCGCCAACATCAAGGCGGTGACCCGCTCCTGCAGGTTCATGCTCTACAACATTCGGAGAGTGCGACCCTGCCTTACACAGGAAGCGGCGCAGGTCCTGGTCCAGGCACTTGTCATCTCCCGTCTGGACTACTGCAACTCGCTGTTGGCTGGGCTCCCTGCCTGTGCCATTAAACCCCTACAACTCATCCAGAATGCCGCAGCCCGTCTGGTGTTCAACCTTCCCAAGTTCTCTCACGTCACCCCCCTCCTCCGCACACTCCACTGGCTTCCAGTTGAAGCTCGCATCCGCTACAAGACCATGGTGCTTGCCTATGGAGCAGTGAGGGGAACGGCACCTCTGTACCTTCAGGCTCTGATCAGTCCCTACACCCAAACGAGGACATTGCGTTCATCCACCTCTGGCCTGCTGGCTCCCCTTCCTCTGCGGAAGCATAGCTCCCGCTCAGCCCAGTCAAAACTGTTCGCTGCTCTGGCACCCCAATGGTGGAACAAGCTCCCTCACGACGCCAGGACAGCGGAGTCACTCACCACCTTCCGGAGACATTTGAAACCCCACCTCTTTAAGGAATACCTGGGATAGGATAAAGTATTCCTTCTAACCCCCCCCCCCCCCCCCCCCAAATTGTAAAGTGGTTATCCCACTGGCTATAGGGTGAACGCACCAATTTGTGAGTCGCTCTGGCTAAGAGCGTCTGCTAAATGACGTTAATGTGCCCTTGAGCAAGGCACTTAACCCTAATTGCTCCTGTAAGTCGCTCTGGTTAAGAGCGTCTGCTAAATGACTAAAATGTAAATGTAAATGTAAAAGGGGACCACAGAGAAAAAGAGGGAGAGATAAAGAGGGAAGATAGTGTGGTGTCTGTCTATCTGCTGTGTGTTAGGAAGGAAGAAATGCTCTCAATAAAAAGAGAAGGACCTCTTCCATTCAGGCAGTGGGAGAAAAGTTGGGGAGTTGACCTGTGTAAGTGTAGAGGGGGGAGGAAGGCTGTTACGTGTACATGTGTGCAGAGGAGGGAGGGAGTCTCTTACCTGGAGCAGCCAGTAGCACCTGCGGTGGAAGGTGGGGATGATGGAGGAGTGGACGTAACAGCCATACAGACACTGCAGAGGGAGAAACAGAGACAGAACAGCCGTTATAGTATAGTAACACAACACAATAGATTGACCTCCACCCCCACTGAACCCCTCATCACTGACCTCTAACCCCCCCAGGGACAGGGACTCCTGGGAACCGGCAGATCAGGTTATTGTCTTCAGAAGAAAGGTAGTGGTGAACTGAGACAAGTTGCTATGAACACCGATACTCAATATTAGGAAGGTGTTCCTAATGTTTGATATACTAAATCCTGAATCCTATGGGCTCTGTCCAAACGTAGTTCACTATAGGCCTAGAATCACAGCTTCCTAGTGACCTGAGTAGTTTGCTTGTTTACAGCTACAGCCAATCATGTGACAGCTTCACACTGGCTTTGGCTGGCAGTGGGGAAATATACTGTGATTTTGTCCAACGCAATATTTGTGATTTGAACAGAGTAACAGTGGATTGCTCTTAAGACAAGGGGCTTGCTTAGCTCTTTGATTAAAAAATCTAACAAACTCACACACACAGGTTTAGGGTTTGTCTCAGCCTCTCTCTCTCCAAGCCCCTCTGGTACAGTTGAAGTCGGAAGTTTACATACACCTTAGCCAAATAAATTTAAACTCAGTTTTTCACAATTCCTGACATTTAATCTTAGTAAAAATTCCCTGTCTTAGGTCAGTTAGGATCACCACTTTATTTTAAGAATGTGAAATGTCAGAATAATAGTAGAGAGAATGATTTATTTCAGCTTTTATTTCTTTCATCACATTCTCAGTGGGTCAGAAGTTTACATACACTCAATTAGTATTTGGTATCATTTCCTTTAAATTGTTTAACTTGGGTGAAACATTTTGGGTAGCCTTCCACAAGCATCCCACAATAAGTTGGGTGAATTTTGGCCCGTTCCTCCTGACAGAGCTGGTGTAACTGAGTCAGGTTTGTAGGCCTCCTTGCTCGCACACGCTTTTTCAGTTCTGCCCACACATTTTCTATAGGATTGAGGTCAGGGCTTTGTGATGGCCACTCCAATACCTTGACTTTGTTGTCCTTAAGCCATTTTGCCACAACTTTGGAAGTATGCTTGGGGTCATTGTCCATTTGGAAGACCCATTTGCGACCAAGCTTTAACTTCCTGACTGATGTCTTGAGATGTTGCTTCAATATATCCACATCATTTTCCTTCCTCATGATGCCATCTATTTTGTGAAGTACACCAGTCCCTCCTGCAGCAAAGCACCCCCACAGCATGATGCTTCCACCCCCGTGCTTCACGGTTGGGATGGTGTTCTTCGGCTTGCAAGCTCCCCTTTTTCCTCCAAACATAATGATGGTCATTATGGCCAAACAGTTCTATTTTTGTTTCATCAGACCAGAGGACATTTCTCCAAAAAGTACGATCTTTGTCCCCATGTGCAGTTGCAAACCGTAGTCTGTCTTTTTTATGGCGGTTTTGGAGCAGTGGCTTCTTCCTTGCTGAGCGGCCTTTCAGGTTATGTCGATATAGGAATCGTTTTACTGTGGATATAGATACTTTTGTACCTGTTTCCTCCAGCATCTTTACAAGGTCCTTTGCTGTTGTTCTGGGATTGATTTGCACCTTTCGCACCAAAGTACGTTCATCTCTAGGAGACAGAACGAGTCTCCTTCCTGAGCGGTATGACGGCTGCGTGGTCCCATGGTGTTTATACTTGCGTACTATTGTTTGTACAGATGAACGTGGTACCTTCAGGCGTTTGGAAATTTCTCAGAAGGATGAACCAGACTTGTGGAGGTCTACAATTTTCTTTCTGAGGTCTTTTGATTTTCCCATGATGTCAAGCAAAGAGGCACTGAGTTTGAAGGTAGGCCTTGAAATACATCCACAGGTACACCTCCAATTGACTCAAATGATGTCAATTTGCCTATCAGAAACTTCTAAAGCCTTGACATCATTTTCTGGAATTTTCCAAGTTGTTTAAAGGCACAATCAACTTAGTGTATGTAAACTTCTGACCCACTGGAATTGTGATACAGTGAATTATAAGTGAAATAATCAGTCTGTAAACAATTGTTGGAAAAATTACTTGTGTCATGCTTAAAGTAGATGTCCTAACCTACTTACCAAATGCCAAAACTATAGTTTGTTTACAAGAAATTTGCGGAGTGGTTGAAAAAAACGAGTTTTAATGAGTTCAACCTAAGTGTATGTAAACTTCCGACCTCAACTGTATATCTGTTTATTTAGAAAGGAAGAGTAGCTGGAGTGGTTCACTGCATGGCAGCCTGATACCACACACAGCCTCATTATTCAGCAGTGTTCAATAAGGTAAGCAGTGTTTCCCAGGGCTGTGTAGATCTTAATAGGTAGTAGGTGTGTGACTGTGTATGTGACTGTGTATATAATATGCCATTTAGCAGACGCTTTTATCCAAAGCTACTTACAGTCATGTGTGCATACATTTTTACGTATGGGTGGTCCCGGGGATCGAACCCACTACCCTGGCGTTACAAGCGCCATGCTCTACCAATTGAGCTACAGAGGACCATATGTATCTATGTGTCTGGTGTGTGTGCACTCATTACTGTGTGTGTGGTGTGTGTGTGTGGGGGGATAAATTAGAGACCGAGAATGGCACATCTCAACATACGCATAAACACACACAATAATGAGTACACACATAGACACATATAGACACATTGATACACTCACATAAACAAACACACATTGGCGCGCACACACACATAGACACACACAGCTGTCCACGCCCCTTACTCTTTTCCATCTTTACTAATGACATGCCACTGGCCTTGAGTAAAGCCAGTGTGCCTATGTTTGCGGATGACTCTACACTATACACATCAGCTACTACAGCGACTGAAATCACTGCAACACTTAACAAAGAGCTGCAGTTAGTTTCAGAATGGGCGGCAAGGAATAAGTTAGTTCTAAATATTTCAAAAACTAAAAGCATTGTATTTGGGACAAATCAATCACTAAACCCTAAACCTCAACTAAATCTTGTAACACATAATGTGGAAATTGAGCAAGTTGAGGTAACTAAACTGCTTGGAGTAACCCTGGATTGTAAACTGTCATGGTCAAAACATGTTGATACAACAGTAGCTAAGATGGGGAGTAGTCTGTCCATAATAAAGCGTTGCTCTGCCCCCTGTCTCAGCCTCCAGTATCTATGCTGCAATAGTCTATGTGTCGGGGGGCTTGGGTCAGTCTGTTATATCTGGTGTTATTCTCCTGTCTTATCCGGTGTCCTGTGTGAATTTAAGTATGCTCCCTCTAATTCTCTCCCTCCCCTCCCGGAGGACCTGAGCCCTAGGACCATGCCTCAGGACTACCTGGCCTGACGACTCGTTGCTGTCCCCAGTCCACCTGGTTGTGCTGCTGCTCCAGATTCAACTCTTCTGCCTGCGGCTATGGAACCCTGACCTGTTCACCGGACGTGCTACCTTGTCCCAGACCTGCTGTTTTCAACTCTCTCTCTCTACCGCACCTGCTATTTCAACCTCTAAATGCCCGGCTATGAAAAGCCAAGTGACATTTACTCCTGATGTACTGACCTGTTGCAACCTCTACAACCACTGTGATTATTATTTGACCCTGCTGGTCATCTATGAACGTTTGAACATCTTGGAGAAAAATCTGGCCTTAATGGCCATGTACTGTTATAATCTCCACCTGGCACAGCCAGAAGGGGACTGGCCACCCCTCATAGCCTGGTTCCTCTCTAGGTTTTATCCTAGGCTTCTGCCTTTCTAGGGAGTTTTTTCTAGCCACCGTGCTTCTACATCTGCATTGCTTGCTGTTTGGGGTTTTAGGCTGGGTTTCTGTATAGCACTTTGTGACATCTGCTGATGTAAAAACGCCTTTATAAATAAATGTGATTGATTGATTGATTGATTAACAACGCTATCAACAAGGAAGGTCCTACAGGCTCTAGTTTTGTCGCACCTGGACTACTGTTCAGTTGTATGGTCAGTTGCCACAAAGAGGGACCTCGGAAAATTACAGTTGGCTCAGAACAAGGCAGCACAGCTGGCCCTTAAATGTACATTGAGAGCTTACATTAATAATATGCATGTTAATCTCTCATGGCTCAAAGTGGAGGAGAGATTGAGTTCATCACTACTTGTTTTGTAAGAAGTGTTGACATGCTGAATGCACCGGAGTGTCTGTTTAAACTACTAGCACAGAGCTCAGACACCCATGTGTAGCGTGGTTCGTTCTGGTTGTGTACTTTTAATTAGGACACTGCCACAACTGGAGGTCTGCTGGTTGGATTATTTTTATTTGCCCTGCACACGAAGAGACAACACACAATATGTTAGCCCTTGGTGCAGTCACAGCTCTCGGGCACCTTTCTAGTTGAAGGTCATGCAAAAGAGAACCCAGGTGCTGCGTGCACACATTCAGTGGCCAACAGCACACTATACAATACAAGTAAAATGATATACAACATAATTCAGACAAAATAAAAGACAAACCTGCACACGAAGAGACAACACACAATATGTTAGCCCTTGGTGCAGTCATGGCTCTCGGGCACCTGCGTGAGCACATGGAATTTCACTCAAACACTGTCCCAAGTACTCACAAGTTACAATAGTTACCCTAATTAGCGAGCTCGGTGAAACTTGTTAACATAAATCTTTATATTGTCCACATTGTAACAAAACCTATAGTTGCGTAACAGCACTTTGTGTAACATTACCACAGTTTTATATTGACAAATTACGGAGCCAAGGAAAACATACCTTGCTAGTTGAAGGTCAGGCAAAAGAGAACAATAAGAGGGTACATAAGTACAGATAACCCGCGATGGACCAAACCAAAATATACCAAACTTTTACAATCAGGTTTATTTACAATATAGATATTTTAAAAAATGTGTACACCAAAAAATAACATTAGCTATGCAGCTGTAATTAAATAAAGAAAACACATTGAATTATTATTATTATTATTATTAAATTATTAACATCCCCTCTTGACCTGGCCTACTTGAACTGGTCCTTGTGTGCAACTTGGTGCCCAATCTAGGGGAACAACATCACACTACTACACATGCATACCCCACAAGACATGCCACCAGAGGTCTCTTCACAATCCCCAAGTCAAAACAGACTATGGGAGGTGCACAGTACTACATAGAGCCATGGCTATATGGAACTCTATTCCACATCAGGTAATTGATGCAAGCAGTAGAATCAGATTTTTTAAAAACGGATAAAATACACCTTATGGAACATCAGGGACTGTGAAGAGACGCACACACAGGCACAGACACACATACACATGATAAGACACGCACTCTACACACACGTACACATGGATTTTGTATTGTAGACATGTGGTATTAGAGTAGTGGCCTGAGGGGACACACTTAATGTGTTGTGAAAAGTGTTATGGAATGTAATGTCATGTATATAACTGCCTTAATGTTGCTGGACCCCAGGAAGAGTAGCTGCTGCCTTGGCAGCAGCTAATGGGGATCCTTAATAAATACAAATACACACACACACCCACACACAGATAAAATACTGTCTCTCCAGGTGTTCCATTGTGTACACCACAAAGCACCCATTTAGTGGTGATACGAGCACTATAGCACCCATGTGACTGTGTGGATGAATGCATGTGATGTGGACGTCCTTCTGGTCTCATTGTTACACTGTAACACCATCCATTACTCCTGTCTGGAATAGGACATATACCTCCACCCACTCACTACCACTGCTCTGTCATCCATTACTCCTGTCTGGCAAGTGGCAATGGACAGATACCTCTTCCCACTACCACCATGCAGCCTACAGTTATAGTCATACAGTTATAGTCACACTTTAGCATTAGTCTAGAATCAACGGAACACCCTCTCAACCAACCTCCCACAGTATTTATACTAGTCACAACTTGACGTTGAGTCACTAGAATCATCATAACCCCCTCTCATCCAACCCCTCACAGTATTTATACTAGTCACATCTTGACGTTGAGTCACTAGAATCATCATAACCCTCTCTCATCCAACCCCCCACAGTCTTTATAATAGTTACAACTTGACGTTGAGTCACTAGAAGCACCATAACCCCCTCTCATCCAACCCCCCACAGTATTTACACTATCTGAGGATTGACAGACAGACAGAGAGAGACAGACAGAGAGATACAGAGAGAGAGAGAGAGACATTGTTACAACACTGTATATATACATAATATGACATTTGAAATGTCTTTATTCTTTTGAAACTTCTGAGTGTAATGTTTACTGTTAATATTTATTGTTTATTTCACTTTTGTTTACTATCTACTTCACTTGCTTTGGCAATGTTAACACACGTTTCCCATGCCAATAAAGCCCTTACAGACTGAACCACACTAAGACAAGTGTCTTAAACAGGCAGGCGGCTTAAAGTACAACACAACTGTTGCTCCTGTTGCCACTGATACTGGGCTCAGACACACACACATATTTACTCGCACATTCACACAAAAATGCATGCATACATGTACGCATACATAAACACATACTCACTCACAATAGGCACACACACAAGTCAGACCAAGATACTGCACAAGCAAGCCGATAGACACAGAGCTCAGCACTCACCAAGTGTTTATCAGTAATTCAAGTCGCATATCATTTACCAATGTTTCTCCTGCCGTCTCTCTCCAGGCTGAGCGGCTTGGTGACAAAGTAACAGCAGAACCATTATTTGCTGTCTTTGGGCTGTGACAGATGACAGTACATTACTGGGCCAGCAATTAAACTGTAATTAAACACACGCACGCACGCACACACACACACACATAAAAACTCCTATGTTTCACAGTGTGTGAAGTTTCTCTCTCCTGACACACTCACTTTCTCAGATGCACACACACAAAGATGATTGCTGCTTTGTATTGAGGGTGCAACAGAGTTACAATAGAACAGGATAAAACACGCCACTGTATAAAATAATTTACAAGCACAGAATGTATTCACCCCATGTCATTGTAGTCAGGACACGATAAGAGTTACTGCCACGGATGTCTTCCAAATTAATTTGGTAGGTGTCAGTCAAAAGTGTCCGACTAGAACGGTCACATGCTCCAATGAGGTGGCATTGATCCATACCCTGAACACGCCCCCTCCATCGTGGGCAGAGTCAGAGGAGAGGAGGGGGCGGAGTTCAATGAGGACCAATGGGCCTCAGACAGCCCACCCTATTCCCTATTCCTACTACATTTGGCCAGGGCCCATATCTCTCAAGACTATATACACACTATATACAAACTCACTCACACACACTGACACTGACACTCTCACACAAAACCCACACATTGACATACACTACATACACACATAACACACACACACATACCGACAACATAAAGACACATACACACTAGGACTAGGAATAGCCAGGGACCTTACGATACTTAGGTGCCGATATGATATGTATTGCGATTCTCACGATTCTATATGTATTGCGAATCGATACTGTGATTTTATTGCGATTCGATGTTCCAAACATATTGCTTACCATATGTCCACTGCAGATGGACAAGAGAGAGCTATGAGAACGAGTTTTGATCAGTCATGGAAATAAAAGTGCAGAAAACATACTGGCTCCCTATTTAAAAAGAAGATGGAGAACAAGCTATGATGGAAAAATACTGGAGTTTTGGTACAGGTACAGCCAACTATTGCAAAAATGATATTGCGATATTGTCAAAACTATACAATACAATATATTGTCAAAAATATATCCCGATATGTAACTGTATCGATTTTTTTCCCAATCACTAACACACACTCACCACACATACATACAGTGGCGGTCAGTGCCGTTTAAGATGAGGGAGGACAATAATGTTTTTTATGAGCATGGCCATATTTCTATTACAGCAAATTGGATGACTGTCATTCATATTCCATTCACCCAGCTCAATGTAACATTGATAGGTTTAGGTTACTACAGGTCTGGTCCCGTGTAGCTCAGTTGGTAGAGGATGGCACTTGCAACGCCAGGGTTGCGGGTTCGATTCCCACGGGGGCCAGTATGAAAAATAAAAAAATGATGCACTGACTAAAACTGTAAGTCGCTCTGGATAAGAGAGTTTGCTAAATGACTAAAATGTAATTCTCGAATTTTCCCTATACCCATCATGAGGTTGCTACAACCTAGCCTATGAATGAACGTTTACAACATAGGTGCACAGGTCGAGAGAAACATTTGAGTAATCAAGGTGACAGACAGTGACACATTCAATACCGCCTTGCATACTAGCTGATCTAGGGTGTAATCATTAGTCCAACAGTTGGAAACTAGAGTTTCTATTGGACAAATTCAGGTATGTTTATGCCCATTTCGTTCCGTTTGCTTCCGTTTAAGAAACGTTTTTTAATAGAAGGCGTTAGTAAACCCGCTACAATCATGCAGTACAGTGTACAGTCAACAAGCAGTTTAGCAGTTACCCGGTGGCAATACATTTATAAAAACCAAAAGCTTAACTTGACTTGGAAGAGTTCCAGTGTTGGATAGCCATAGCCAGCTAGCTAACATAGCATCCCTCTCTGTTTGAGCCAGGTGTTTGAGTAGGCTAAACTAGCTAACTGCATTCGCTACCAAGATGGCGTAGTAGTGCAGTTCTGTTTTTGTCGTGTGTCTGTAAATAGCCTGTAAATACCCTTTTTTTTTTTTTTTTCGTACATATTTCCCTATCAGACTTTTCATCCTTCTACAAAATATACTTTCCTGCAACCCGCCTCACTCAATGTGGAACGGATTCTATTATTGACTTACCTTTATCTAGAATCTCCAGTTGAAACTAGCTAGCCAGCTAACTAGCTACTTGCTATTAGCCACAGCTAGCGGTATTTCACCCAGAACATTGGATTTTTTTTCTGCGGGATTAATTTTAATCACTGGACATTAATCACCGAATATTTGGCCAGTCTGCACAGCGCGTTATCGACCCAGAACATATCAGTTTTTCCGCCGGAATCACTGAATCACTGGACCTTTAACTCCGGATTCATCGCTACCAGCTAGCTGCAACAAAATGGACGCTGTGGTCTGGCTAATCATCCTGAGCTAGGCCCATCTCCCGGCTATCTACCTCTCTGTCAACCGGACGGGACCACCTAGTGTTGACACGGAGCCCCGCCGATCCTACACGACTGGTCTGCCGACGAAATCGTCTGATGTGGTTACGATGTTAACCACGAAGATTCCATCTGCTAGCCCCGGCCCGCTAGCACACGCTAGCCGTGGCCTCTTACTCGCTAGTGCTTTAGCAGCCTCCGAACTATCCTATTGCTGTTCACCGGACCTTATGATAACTCAGCTATACAGCTGATGTCTGCTGGACTGTTCCTTTTTACGGTACTACATCCTGTTTATGTTTAGCCTCAGCCCAAACATGGTTAGCTTATTGTTGTTTCGATTATTTCTAATTGTACTATTTCACTGTAGACCCCCCAGCCCAGCTAAACCTGCCTTAGATAGCTCCTTTGTCCCACCCCCTATACACGCGGAGACCGACTCAATTGATGCCTCCAGCGATGCTATCTCTTTCATTGTTACCCAACGCTTAGGTTTACCTCCACTTTACTCATATCCTTCCATATCCTTGTCTGTACATAATGCCCTGAATCTTTTCTATAACACCCGGAAATCTGCCCCCTTTATTCTATGTACCCAACGCACTAGAAGACCAGTTCTTAAAGCCTTTAGCCGTATCCTTATTCTAGTCCTCCTCTGTTCCTCTGGTGATGTAGAGGCTAACCCAGGCCCTGCAGCCCTCAGTATCACTCCTACTCCCCAGGCGCTATCATTTGCTGACTTCTGTAATCGCAAAAGTCTTGGTTTCTTGCACATAAATATCAGAAGTCTACTTCCTAAGTTTGAGTTATTCACTGCGTTAGCACACTCCGCCAACCCTGATGTTCTAGCAGTGTCTGAATCCTGGCTCAGGAAGGCCACCAAAAATTCTGAAATTTAAATCCCCAACTATAACATTTTCCGTCTAGATAGAACTGCCAAAGGGGGTGGAGTTGCAATCTACTGTAGAGATAGCCTGCAGAGCTCTATCATACTATCCAGGTCTGTGCCCAAACAGTTTGAGCTTCTACTTCTAAAAATCCACCTTTCCAGAAATAAGTCTCTCACTGTTGCCGCTTGCTACAGACCCCCCTCAGCCCCTAGCTGTGCCCTGGACACCATATGTGAATTGATTGCCCCCCATTTATCCTCAGAGTTCGTACTGCTTGGTGACCTAAATTGGGATATGCTTAATACCCCAGCCATCCTACAATCCAAACTAGATGCCCTCAACCTCACGCAAATTATCAACGAACCTACCAGGTACAACCCTAAATCCGTAAACATGGGTACCCTCATAGATATCATCCTGACTAACATACCCTCTAAATACACCTCAGCTGTCTTCAACCAGGGTCTCAGCGATCACTGCCTTATTGCCTGCGTCCGTAACGGGTCCGCGGTCAAACGACCACCCCTCATCACTGTCAAACGCTCCCTAAAACACTTTAGCGAGCAGGCCTTCCTAATTGACCTGGCCCAGGTATCCTGGATGGATATAGATCTCATTCCGTCAGTAGAGGATGCCTGGTTGTTCCTTAAAAGTAATTTCCTCTCAATCTTAAATAACCACCCCATTCAAAAAATACAGAACTAAGAACCGATATAGCCCCTGGTTCTCCTCAGACTTGACTGCCCTTGACCAGCACAAAAACATCCTGTGGCGTACAGCATTAGCATCAAATAGCCCCCGCGATATGCAACTTTTCAGGGAAGTTAGGAACCAATATACACAAGCAGTCAGGAAAGCAAAGGCTAACTTTTTCAAACAGAAATTTGCATCCTGTAGCACTAACTCCAAAAAGTTTTGGGACACTGTAAAGTCCATGGAGAATAAGAGCACTTCCTCCCAGCTGCCCACTGCACTGAGGCTAGGAAACACTATCACCACCGATAAATCTACAATAATCGAGAATTTCAACAAGCATTTTGCTACAGCTGGCCATGCTTTCCATCTGGCTACCACTACCCCGGCCACCAACTCTGCACCCTCTGCTGCAACCTGCCCATGCCCCCCCCGCTTCTCCTTCACACAAATTCAGACAGCTGATGTTTTGAAAGCGCTGCAAAATCTGTGCCCCTACAAATCAGCTGGGCTAGACAATCTGGACCCTTTCTTTCTAAAACTAGCCGCCGAAATTGTCGCAAGCCCTATTACTAGTCTGTTCAACCTCTCTTTCATAAAGTCTGAGATCCCCAGAGATTGGAAAGCTGCCGCGGTCATCCCCCTCTTCAAAGGGGGTGACACTCTAGATCCAAACTGCTACAGACCTATATCCATCCTGCCCTGCCTTTCGAAAGTATTTGAAAGCCAAGTTAACAAACAGATCACCGACCATTTCGAATACCACCGTACCTTCTCTGCTATGCAATCCGGTTTCCGAGCTGGTCATGGGTGCACTTCAGCCACGCTCAAGGTCCTAAACGATATTATAACCGCGATTGATAATAGACAGTACTGTGCAGCCGTCTTCATCGACCTGGCCAAGGCTTTCGACTCTGTCAACCACCGCATTCTTATTGGCAGACTAAATAGCCTTGGTTTCTCAAATGACTGCCTCGCCTGGTTCACCAACTACTTCTCAGATAGAGTTCAGTGTGTCAAATCGGAGGGCCTGTTGTCTGGACCTATGGCAGTCTCTATGGGGGTGCCACAGGGTTCAATTCTTGGGCCGACACTTTTCTCCGTGTATATCAATGATGTCGCTCTTGCTGCTGGTGACTCTCAGATCCACCTCTATGCAGACGACACCATTTTGTATACATCTGGCCCTTCATTGGACACTGTGTTAACAAACCTCCCTACGAGCTTCAATGCCATACAACACTCCTTCAGTAGCCTCCAACTGCTCTTAAACACTAGTAAAACTAAATGCATGCTTTTCAATCCAATGCTGCTGGCACCCGCCCACCCGACTAGAATCACCACTCTCGACGGGTCTGACCTAGAGTATGTGGACAACTACAAATACCTAGGTGTCTGGTTAGACTGTAAACTCAACTTCCAGACTCACATAAATAATCTCCAATCCAAAGTTAAATCTAGAATCGGCTTCCTATTTCGCAACAAAGCCTCCTTCACTCATGCTGCCAAACATGCCCTCGTAAAACTGACTATCCTACCGATCCTTGACTTCGGCGATGTCATTTACAAAATAGCCTCCAACACTCTACTCAGCAAATTGGATGTAGTCTATCACAGTGCCATCCGTTTTGTCTCCAAAGCCCCATACACTACCCACCACTGTGACCTGTACGCTCTTGTTGGCTGGTCCTCACTACATGTTCGTCGTCAAACCCACTGGCTCCAGGCCATCTATAAATCACTGCTAGGCAAATCCCCGCCTTATCTTAGCTCATTGGTCACCATAGCAGCACCCACCCGTAGTCTGTGCTCCAGCAGGTATATCTCACTGGTCATTCCCAAAGCCAACACCTCCTTTGGCCGCCATTCCTTCCAGTTCTCTGCTGCCAATGACTGGAACGAATTGCAAAAATCTCTGAAGCTGGAGACTCTTATCTCCCTCAATAACTTTAAGCATCAGTTGTCAGAGCACCTTACCGATCACTGCACCTGTACACAGCCCATCTGAAATTAGCCCACCCAACTACCTCATCCCTATATTGTTATTTATTTTGCTCTTTTGCACCCCAGTATCTCTATTTGCACATAATCTCTTGCACATCTAGCATTCCAGTGTTAATACTATTGTAATTATTTTGCACTATAGCCTATTTATTGCCTTACCTCCATAACTTGCTACATTTGCACACACTGTATATATATTTTCTGTTGTATTTTTGACTTTATGTTTTTTACCCCATATGTAACTCTGTGTTGTTTTTATTGCACTGCTTTGCTTTATCTTGGCCAGGTCGCAGTTGTAAATGAGAACCTGTTCTCAACTGGCTTACCTGGTTAAATAAAGGTGAAAAATAATAAAAATAAATAAATAATAATAAGTGAAAGTGAACAAAAATACAAGAATATCTCTCTCTCTTTCTCTCTCTCTCTCGCTTGTTCAAAACTGTTCAACTATTGTCTTTCTCTTTGAGTCTGCTACTCACTACATTTGATGCACTGCAGTGCTAGCTAGCTGTAGCTTATGCTTTCAGTAGTAGATTAATTCTCTGATCCTTTGATTGGGTGGACAACATGTCAGTTCATGCTGCAAGAGTTCTGATAGGTTGGAGGACGTCCTCCGGAAGTTGTCATAATTACAGTCTATGGAAGGGGGTGAGAACCATGAGCCTCCTAGGTTTTGTATTGAAGTCAATGTACCCAGAGGAGGACAGAAACCAGCTGTCCTCCGGCTACACCATGGTGCTACCCTACAGAGTGCTGTTGAGGCCTTCATTGCAAAACAGTGTGTTTTAATCAATTATTTGGTGACGTGAATATATTTATTATAGTTTTATCAATGTTTCGCTGTTTACATTTTTTATGGATTTCACTGAGGAGGATGGTCCTCCCTTTCCTCCTCTGAGGAGCCTCCCTGATACATACACACCATAGGAGGCTGGAATGGAGTGAATGGAATGGTATCAAACACATGGAAACCATGTGTTTGATGCGTTCGATACCATTCCATTGATTCTACCGTTCCAGCCATTACTATGAGCCCGTCCTCCCCAATTAAGGTGCCACCAGCCACCTGTGCTACACACACTTTTACACTCATATGCTGCTGCTACTCTGTTATTTTTTACTCTTATTATTATTATCTATCCTGATGCCTATTCACTTTACTGCGCCTTCATGTACATATCTACCTCAGATACCTCGTACCTCTGCACATTGATCTGGTACTGGTGCTCCCTGTATATAGCTGCACATTGATCTGGTATTGGTACTCCCTGTATATAGCTCCATTCTTGTGTATTTTATTCTTCTTGTGTTACTATTTTTTAAACGCTGCATCATTGGGAAGGGCTCGTAAGCAAGCATTTAATAGTAAAGTCTACACCTGTTGTATTCGGCGCATGTGACAAATCAAATTTGATTTGATTTGACATAATATAGGGGATAGGGTGCCATTTGGGAAACATCTAGACACACACCCAGCTCTCCAGCGAGTCCAGACTAGAGCATAGCACTCAGTTATGACAGACAGCAGGGCCCACAGCCATCACCAGGTCTGACAGCCCATCCCTGTCCCTGCCTCTAGCCCAGGCAACGCACCACTCAGACCCATCCATCATGAAGGACGAGAGACACGAGTCGAGGACTGGCAAGGAGAGGAGCGAGGCTGGCAGAGAGAGAGAGCGAGAGAGTGTTGAGAAAGAGGGAGCGATAGATGCAGAGAGAGGGAATGAGAGAGGCAGAGAGAGAGAGAGAGGGAAGGAGAGAGAGAAAGGACACTGAGGAAAAGGAGAAACTCTCTCATTAGATCATAATGTGTGAAAACATCTCTTAATCAGACCGTGGCACCTTATTTATGTTGCCAATTTGCTGTTTCCCACAGCATGACGACAGCAACATCTTACTGCCATGCGTCTGTCTATATGTCTGTCTGACTCTGTCTGTGCTGGGCTGGGCACATTCCCTTACAGTACTGTATAGCACCTCTCTGTCTGTCTGACTCTGTCTGTGCTGGGCTGGGCACATTCCCTTACAGTACTGTATAGCACCTCTCTCCTCCTTCACTCTCTTATTATTTATTTATATTCCCTCTTTCACCTCTGCTCTCCTTCCTTCCTTCTGTCCTTACTGTACTGTACATCTCTCCTCCACCCTCTCTCCGTTTGCTCCCCCTCCCCTCCTCCTCCTCCTCCTCCTCCTCCTCCTCCTCCTCCTCCCCTCCCCTCCCCTCCCCTCCTCCTCCTCCTCCTCCTCCATCTCAACCTTATCTTGTATAGGCTGCTCTGCTATTGATTCATGTTAGTCTTCTTGTTTGTCTTCTTCCATTTCCCAGGCCAGTATGAGCTCTCAGATATCTCCTGTGTGTGAGAGATACAGCCTGTATACGGTAGGGTACGGCAGGAACTATCCTGTCTGTCCTGTATTGAGTGACCTGCTGCCTCCTGCTTCTACACAGTTGTTAACATGGCCATCCACTACCTCAAACCACTCCACTCTCACGCTTCATTACTGGAGCCAGGTATCAGCTAGCAGCAGGGCCGGATACAGTAGTGTGTGTGTGTGTGTGTGTGTGTGTTTATCACAGTGTGTGTATGCACGCCTGGGGCAGGTGATTCAGCCTGGGGCTCCACAGCACAAATAGAGCAACATGCAGGCAGCAGCCAATAAGACTCTAATATCAAGCCCTACACTGTCTGAACACACAATCCAATCCATACTCAACAGATATTCATGGAGCATGCAGGATTCAGCCAGGCCCTTCCCATAGACAGCATCCATGATGACTATTGATCAGATAATCTGATTATTTTCACCAATACTGTGATGCTGTTCTGTTTCACCTGCATTCGTTCTGTGTTACTGCCAGGCTCTGCTCTGGACTCTGCTCTTTCTATCGCTTGGTCAGAATCTAATTAGCTGAAGTGTCTGTGTGTGTGGCTGAGTGCCCAGACTGCCCACTGTATACATGTTTGGGTTGTAGAGGAGAGGAACACACAGCTACAGTGGATACTCCTTTCAATACTAACAAACAATCCTCTAAAGATTTTTTGCATTACAGTACCAACACACTTGAAGAATTAAGCAGCAATTGATAAGGCTTTATAGATTATGAATAAGAAATGGCTTACATGTATCTCCACATTCCCCTCTAATAGATAGACTAAGCCATGCCGCTAGGTCTAAATCAATCATAACAGAATGGAGGACTAAATGAGTTAGCAAGCCCGGGCTAGGATATAAAAACGAAAAACAAACCCAAAAATCTCAACAAAAGCAAAACAAATGATGCTCTAGAAAACAGCGAGTGTTATGGAAAGTGTTTCTAAAAATACATTAGCACATTGTAAATAAACAAAAACAGTTGATAAACAGGCCCTGAAGAGGGGAATGAATTAGCCACGCTGGACCCATAAACACACCAATACATCAATAGGAAAACAATAACAGCTAGAGCAGGGCTGAGGAGACATTTAGAAAGAGGTGGTGCTGCCTCCTGTCCTAACACCACCATAACTATGAACACAACAGATGGGAGGACAAGAACAAAGGAGAGAGAGAGAGAGAGAGAGAGAGAGAGAGAGAGAGAGAGAGAGAGAGAGAGAGATGAGAGAGGCGAGAGAGAGAGAGCGAGAGAGAGAGAGAGGAGGGGGTAGAGGAAGGTGCGGGGAGTTTATAGCCCTGCTCATGCACGGGACAGGGCCGGGGAAGGAGGAGGAGGAGGAGGGTGGGGCGAGCCTGTGCACGTTTGTCTCCCCTGACTGAAGACACAGTGTCTGTTGATGCTAATGCCAGGCGCGGCCGGGCTCAGGGCCAAAGGCATTAAGTGGAATCGAATTCCACCAAACTTTAATCAGCAGAATTTTAAGGTTAGAATTACTCTCCCTCTCCTCCAGCCTTCTGGCCAAGGTTAAAGCAGACACACACAGGCAGGGGATGTGTGGGGCTGGGCCACGGCTAATGGGATGGAAGGGTGGCATGGGGCCTACGGCACACACACACCACCAAACAGGACACACACACTTGATGACACACCCACATGCATGGACGCACAACCGCATACACACAGGCAGGCAAACACACAACACCACAAACACACACACACACACACGGAAATGGACCACGTCACAGTGGAGACCGGCCATATGTAAAATGTATCATCGGAGCTGTGATAGGGATGGGTACATCCCAGAGGGAAAGCAGTGACAGTAAAAAGAAAAACTGCTCTGTGTATGTGTGTCTTAGAGAGAGAGAGAGAGAGAGAGAGAGAGAGAGAGAGAGAGAGAGAGAGAGAGAGAGAGAGAGAGAGAGAGAGAGAGAGAGAGAGAGAGAGTGTACGCACACTTGTGTGTGTATGCCTTTCATTGATCTGTCCCCTGACATCACCAGCTATAAATAGGATAGACATTGTAGAGGTGGTGTAGAGTTTCAGTATGGATGGGAAAAATAGTACATAGATGCTTTACATTGAACTAAATCACATTTAAAAAATCTTCAAGTTAGGAATTGGAATTGATTGAATTAGATTAGAATTAGTTTGGACTTTTTGAATTGGAATTGAATTGTAAAAAACATGTTATATTTATATTTCCCAGTTAATGGAATGAATGCACATAGTATCAAGAATTTACTGTAGGATTTGTTGTAAATTATTTCAACCTGTATTCCTATATTTCCAGTATAACTAGGCTGTCTGAATAGTGACATGTTCAGCCTGAAAGCCTGAGGGAATTTCATTAAAATTGTAATTTGTGTAATTGTTGGGGATAGTATTGAATTGGAATTTACCTAACATTGGAATTCAGAAGAATGGACTTGGAATTTGAATTGAATTAAATTGAATTTACAGGGAGAGAGAATTTAATTAGAATTTAATTTGTGGAATTGACCCCAAACCCTGATACATACTACATACTGTAGCTTTTATAGAATGCTATTCTACAACAGAACCAACCTAAATTATCCCACAAAGTCATTCATATAGCATACACAGTCATACATTGACTAGACTGTTGTGACTGTTGTATGTAGGTTTTGTTAGAAGCTCTCTGAGAGGACCCTTGAACATCAACCCTCTGCTTTACTCTGATGTTGGAAGAAATCAAGAGGTGGCAGCTGGACATAAACCCTCCTTTGTTCCAACTCCTTATATCATGTTGTATTTCCCATCCACAGCAAAGCAAAGCTCTGTATCTCTCTCTCTCTCTCTCGCTCTCTCTTGCTCTCTCTCTCTCTCTCTCTCTCTCTCTCTCTCTCTCTCTCTCTCTAACTCTGTCTCTCCTTCTCTCCCTCTCTCTGTAGCTCTCTCTCTCTCTCTGTATCTCTGTCTCTCTCTCTGTAACTCTGTATCTCTCTCTCTCTCCTCTCTCTCTCTCTCTCTCTCTCTCTCTCTCTCTCTCTCTCTCTCTCTCTCTCTAACTATGTCTCTCCTTCTCTCTCTCTCTCTCTGTAGCAATCTCTCTCTCTCTCTCTCTCTCTCTCTCTCTGTAACTCTCTCTCTCTCTCTCTCTCTTCTATCTCTCTAACTATGTCTCTCCTTCTCTCTCTCTCTGTAGCAATCTCTCTCTCTGTCTCTCTCTCTCTCTCTCTCTCTCTCTCTCTGTAACTCTCTCTCTAACTCTGTCTCTCCTTCTCTCTCTCTCTCTGTAGCTCTCTCTCTCTCTCTGTAACTCTGTCTCTCTCTCTCTCTCTCTCTGTAACTCTGTCTCTCTGTGTCTCTTAACAAAGCAAAGCTCAGTGACTCTCTCTCTCTCTGTAGCTCTCTCTCTCTCCCTCTCTCTCTATCTGTAGCTCGCTCTCTCTCTCGCTCTCTGTAACTCTCTCTCTCTCTCTCTCTCTGTGTAACTCTGTCTCTGTGTCTCTTAACAAAGCAAAGCTCTGTGACTCTCTCTCTCTCTCTCTCTCTCTCAATTCAATTTCAATTCAAGTGGCTTTATTGGCATGGGAAACATATGTTTACATTGCCAAAGCAAGTGAAATGGATAAACTAAAATGAAATAAATAATAAAAAGTCAACAGTAAATATTACACTCACACAAGTTCCAAAAGAATAACGACATTTCAAATGTCATATTATGTCTATATACAGTGTTGTAACGATGTGCAAATAGTTAAAGTAAAAAAAGGGAAAATAAATCAATATAAATACGGGTTGTATTTATCTCTCTCTCTCTGTAACTCTGTCGCTCTGTGTGTCTCTTAACAAAATGGGCTCCCTCAGAAGACCAGCCTTGACCCCATGCAGCCTATGATAGCAATCAGTAGCACATTGATGCCAGCCTACAGACAGAGAACACATGGTTTCAGCAGTAAACTGTTACAGCAGTATCCCTCCTCTGCAGTTAGCTCCTGATGCCTCACAGACTCATTCTACCACACACTGGCTGACTGTGTGGAGGGAGGCTAATAAACCAGCCTTCTATCTCCATCTTCCTACTCATCCTCATTGTCCTCCTCCTCTTCCCTTTTCTATCAGACTCTATTCCACCACCTGATCTCCTTTCTGTCTTAGTGGTCAGTGCCATAGGGAAATGGACCAGTGGCTGTGTGTGTGTGTGTGTTCAGAGTGATATACAGTACTGTGTGTAGGTATAAGTGCACACTGAGAGGGTATGTATGTAGATGTTATGTATTATGGTACATGAACATTATCTGAGGACCCACACAGCCTCTTCCTTATCGCCCTCCTCTGGGCTGACCTCTAGGTTGCCTGTCCAGAATGTTAAAACGTCAAGAGCCTAAAGGAGTAATGAGTATTTGTTTGCATTATGGTCTGGACAGGCAACCATTTTCATTTCCCTAATTAAAATGCAAATCAATTTATAACATTTTTGACATGCGTTTTTCTGGATTTTTTTGTTGTTATTCTGTCTCTCACTGTTCAAATAAACCTACCATTAAAATTATAGACTGATCATGTCTTTGTCAGTGGGCAAACATACAAAATCAGCAGGGGTTCAAATACTTTTTTCCCTCACTGTACGTATTCACCCCCTTTGCAATGAAGCCTCTAAATAAGATATTGTGTAACCAATTACCTTCAGAAGTCACATAATTAGTTAAATAAAGTCCACCTGTGTGCAATCTAAGTGTCACATGATCTGTCACATGATCTCAGTATATATACACCTGTTCTGAAAGGCCCCAGAGTCTGCAACATCACTAAGCAAGGGGCACCACCAAGCAAACGGCACCATGAAGACCAAGGAGCTCTCCAAACAGATCAGGGACAAAGTTGTGGAGAAGTACAGATCAGGGTTGGGTTTTTTTTAAATATCCGAAACTTTGAACATCCCACGGAGCACCATTAAATCCATTATTAAAAAATTGAAAGAATATGGCACCACAACAAACCTGCCAAGAGAGGGCCGCCCACCAAAACTCACGGACCAGGCAAGGAGGGCATTAATCAGAGAGGCAACAAAGAGACCAAATATTAACCCTGAAGGAGCTGCAAAGCTCCACAGCGGAGATTAGAGTATCTGTCCATAGGACCACTTTAAGCCGTACACTCCACAGAGCTAGGCTTTACGGAAGAGTGGCCAGAAAAAAGCCATTGCTTAAAGAAAATATGCATATATGGGAGACTCCCCAAACATATGGAAAAAGGTACTCTGGTCAGATGAGACTCAAATTGAGCTTTTTGGCCATCAAAGAAAACGTTATGTCTGGCGCAAACCCAACACCTCTCATCACCCCGAGAACACCATCCCCACAGTGCAGCATGGTGGTGGCAGCATCATGTTGTGGGGATGTTTTTAATCGGCAGGGACTGGGAAACTGGTCAGAATTGAAGGAATGATGGATGGCGCTAAATACAGGGACATTCTTGAGGGAAACCTGTTTCAGTCTTCCAGAGATTTGAAACTGGGATGGAGGTTCACCTTCCAGCAGGACAATGACCCTAAGCATAATGCTAAAGCAACACTTGAGTGGTTTAAGGGGAAACATTTAAATGTCTTGGAATGGCCTAGTCAAAGCCCAGACCTCAATCCAACTGAGAATCTGTGGTATGACTTAAAGATTGCTGTACACCAGCTGAACCCATCCAACTTGAAGGAGCTGGAGCAGTTTTGCCTTGAAGAATGGGCAGAAATCCCAGTGGCTAGATGTGCCAAGCTTATAGAGACATACCCCAAGTCACTTGTAGCTGTAATTGCTGCAAAAGGTGGCTCTACAAAGTATTGACTTTGGGGGGGTGAATAGTTATGCACGCTCAAGTTTTCTGTTTTTTTGTCTTATTTCTTGTTTGTTTCACAATAAAAAAAAATGTGCATCTTCAAAGTGGTAGGCATGGTGTGTAAATCAAATGATACAAAAAAAAATCAATTTTAATTCCAGGTTGCAAGGCAACAAAATAGGAAAAATGCCATGTTGGGTGCATACTTTCGCAAGCCACTGTATGGCTCTGTCAAAAGTAGTGCACTAAATAGGGAATAGAGTACCATTTGGGACAGGACCTCTGTGGTTAAAATGCAGCGGGTTAAGGGTCAACTCTGAGCTGTCATTCGCTGGCGGGTGGAAACAGCTGAGTCAAAGGAGAAGACTTACTTGTCCCTAAACTCCATGGTTATAGTGCTTAGTCAGCCCCAAATGCAAGTGCTGGGGGAGAGCCAATGGAATACCTATACCCTACTACATGTATAGGGATCCACTTTTGATCCCGCAGCCTATCTAGTACGCCCGCAGAGGAACTCATTCATTTGACTGGGAGAGAATGAGATTGTCACAGAGTGATGTGACTTGCAGATCTGATATGCAAAAAGCTCAGGTCCCCCCGGAAATATAAGTCTGGTGTTTTAAGTGCTTTCCACGACATTGCCTAAGTTAGCTGAGTTCACAGTCCCAACATACGGCATGAAGCCTCGCCCTCCATAGATAGAGTATAAGGCGTACAGTTAATTCAGAAAGTATTCAGACCTCTTGACATTTTCCACATTTTGTTACGTTACAGCCTTATTCTAAATTTATTTTTATTTTTTATGTCTCATCAATCTACACACAATACCCCATAATAACAAAGCAAAAACAAGTTTTACAAATTGTTGCTAATTTAAAAAAAGAATAAAACGTACGAACACTCCTGCATTGTCTTGGCTGTGTGCTTAGGGTCGTTGTTCTGTTGGAAAGTGAACCTTCAACCCAGTCTGAGGACCTGAGAACTCTGGAGCAGGTTTCCATCAAGGATCTCTCTGTACTTTGCTCCGTTCATCTTTGCCTCGATCCTGACTAGTCTCCCAGTCCCTGCCGCTGAAAAACATCCCCACAGCATGATGCTGCCACCACCATGCTTCACCATAGGGATGGTGGCAGGTTTCCTCCAGACGTGACACTTGGCATTCAGGTCAAGGAGTTCAATCTTGGTTTCATCAGACCAGAGAATCTTGTTTCTCATGGTCTGCGAGTCTTTAGGTGCCTTTTGCCAAACTCCAAGTGGGCTGTCATGTGCCTTTTACTGAGGAGTGGCTTCCGTCTGGCCACTCTACCATAAAGGCCTGATTGGTGGAGTGCAGAAGAGATGGTTGTCCTTCTGGAAGGTTCTCCCATCTCCACAGAGGAACTCTAGAGCTCTGTCAGAGTGACCATCGGGTTCTTGGTCACCTCACTGACCAAGGCCCTTCTGGAAGAGTCTTGGTGGTTCCAAACTAGGAAGAGTCTTGGTGGGTCCAAACGTCTTCCATTTAAGAATGATGGAGGCCACTGTGTTCTTGGGGACCTTCAATGCTGCAGACATTTTTTGGTACCCTTCCCCAGATCTGTGCCTCGACACAACGCTGTCTCTGAGCTCTACGGACAATTCCTTCGACCTCTTGGCTTGGTCATCAAGGATGATCAATGGAAACAGGATGCACCTGAGCTCAATTTCGAATCTCATAGGAAAGGGTCTGAATACTTATGTAAATAAGGTATTTGTAATATATTTGCAAACATTTCTAAAAACCTGTTTTGGCTTTGTCATTATGGGGTATTGTGTGTAGATTGCTGAGGATTTTGTAAAAAAATATAATCCATTTTAGAATAAGGCTGTAACGTAACAAAATGTGGAAAAAGTCAAGGGGTCTGAATACTTTCCGAAGGCACTGTACATTAAGTCAGTTCAGGAGTCTGCTCACTGCTTAATAAACATAAATGGCATTGTTTGAGTCTGTGTGACCGGCCATTAACCTTCCCTGTGAGAGCTGAGGTAAGGATAAAGTGCCACTGAAAAGAAAAGGGGAGAGAGAATGTCTTCTGAATGAATGAGAGTAAAGCAGCCAAACACACACACCCAATGACATCACAGACCCATGACAGCACAGCCTCCCGCCTCTGTTCCGTTGCGGTGGCACTGCCAGGCAGGGTGGCCATGTTGTTGCCTAATTGTAAGAAAAACCACAAACTTGTAATGCTGCACAGTTCTGTTAGGAGCGATTAGTACACGTGCACAGACTCTACACCCCCCTCCGACACCCCCCACCATGATCTATAGGCACTCTACATTTCAAATAGCTCCTGTGTGAGCGGGGAGGGGCTGGGAGACACTGTAATCATAGCAAGTACTACAGGGAGAGGAGGAGAGGAGCGTGAGAGGGAGAGAGGAGGGAGAGGAGGGAGGAGGAGGGAGATGTGGAGAGAGAGGCGAGAGAGAGAATGGAGAGAGGGAGAGAGAGAGAGGAAGGAGAGAGGGAGAGAGAGGAAGGAGAGAGGGAGAGAGAGAGGAAGAGAGAAGAGGAAAGAGAGAGGAGGGAGAAAGAGAAGGGAGGGAAGAAGAAGAAGAGAAATTAAGAAAGGGAGAGTGAACGAGAGAGGAGGAAATAGGGAGAGAGGTACAGTAGAGGGAGAGTAAGGGAGGCTCAGCTTATAGAATCAGAAAGGGGGGAGGGTGAAGAAAATGACTGAGGAAGCGAGGGAGATGTCAAATCGGAGGGCCTGTTGTCTGGACCTCTGGCAGTCTCTACGGGGGTGCCACAGGGTTCAATTCTCGGGCCGACTCTATTCTCTGTGTATATCAATGATGTTGCTCTTGCTGCTGGTGACGCTCGGATCCACCTCTATGCGGACGACACCATTTTGTATACATCTGGCCCTTCATTGGACACTGTGTTAACAAACCTCCAAACGAGCTTCAACGCCATACAACACTCCTTCCGTAGCCTCCAACTGCTCTTAAACAATAGTCAAACTAAATGCATGCTCTTCAACCGAACGCTGCTTGCACCCGCCCACCCGACTAGAATCACTACTGTCGGCGGGTCTGACCTAGAGTATGTGGACAACTACAAATACCTAGGTGTCTGGTTAGACTGTAAACTCTCCTTCCAGACTCACATTAAGCATCTCCAATCAAAAGTTAGATCTAGAATCGGCTTCCTATTTCGCAACAAAGCCTCCTTCACTCATGCTGCCAAACATGCCCTCGTAAAACTGACTATCCTATCGATCCTTGACTTCGGCGATGTCATTTACAAAATAGCCTCCAACACTCTACTCAGCAAATTGGAGGTAGTCTATCACAGTGCCATCCGTTTTGTCACCAAAGCCCCATATACTACCCACCATTGTGACCTGTACGATCTTGTTGGCTGGCCCTCACTACATATTCGTCGCCAAACCCACTGGCTCCAGGCCATCTATAAATCCCTGCTAGGCAAATCCCCGTCTTATCTTAGCTCACTGGTCACCATAGCTACACCCACCCGTAGTCTGCGCTCCAGCAGGTATATCTCACTGGTCATCCCCAAAGCCAGCACCTCCTTCGGCCGCCATTCCTTCCAGTTCTATGCTGCCAATGACTGGAACGAACTGCAAAAATCTCTGAAGCTGGGGACTCTTATCTCCCTCACTAACTTTAAGCATCAGTTGTCAGAGCAGCTTACCGATCACTGCACCTGTACACAGCCCATCTGAAATTAGCCCACCCAACTACCTCATCCCCATATTGATATTTATTTTGCTAATTTGCACCCCAGTATCTCTATTTGCACATCATCTTTTGCACATCTATCATTCCAGTGTTAAATACGAAATTGTAACTATTTTTGCACGATGGCCTATTTATTTATTGCCTTACCATAACTTACTACATTCGCACACACTATATATATATTTTCTGATGTATTCTTGACTTTATGTTTTGTTTACCCCATATGTAACTCTGTGTTGTTGTTTTTATCGCACTGCTTTGCTTTATCTTGGCCAGGTCGCAGTTGTAAATGAGAACTTGTTCTCAACTGGCTTACCTGGTTAAATAAAGGTGGGACTTCTATAACATATAGAAGCAGAAAGAGTGTACGTTGGGGAGACATGACAGAGGGAGGAAGGAGAGCAGGAGAATTGATTACCAAGGAAACGACATGAAAATCCCTACCAGGGAGAGCTAGGGAGGGAGAGAGTGTGGAGAGCAGGAGGAGGAAAAGAAGAAGAAGAGATGGAGGAGAGAGGAGGGAGAGAAGAAGAGAGGCTAGGATGAATGCTAACAGCGAGCCAAACACAGTGCTGAGGCTTTATCCTTCACAGGCGGAGGAGCAACAATCGCAAACACATTTTCTCTCGCCCTGGCCCTGGGAGAGATAAAAAAGCAATTTGTATTCTATTCCTATTCAGCGCCGCTTGGCCTGTTTCTCTGCCTGCATATTTGTAAACACAGCTTCGTCAGAGAAGCTTAATCTAACCTACACAAATGCAGCAGGCTACAGGGCCGAGGGGTGGGGGTGGGGGGGGGGGGGAGTCCTGCATCAGAACTAATTTCCCTCTGTGCTACTGGGGTATGTTTCTGTAAGTTGGACCCTGAAGGTCCCTGGAACATCCATCCCCCATCCTTCTCCACCCTACCCCCTCTGTCCCCTCTCTGCTCCCACTCCTGGTTACATGCTATGGCTAGTAGGGCCACGGGCCAAACCACTGCCGCTGACTGGGAGGGAGAGGCCGTAATAAGAGAACAAAAATCACTCTACATCATCAGTGTGTGTGTGTGTGTGTGTTGGTGAGGCCAGATGGAGGGAGTGGAACCCTCTGATTCCTTAACTGTCACCATGGTTGTATTTAGTGCTTATGCTGCACATTTGCCCCTCTACCATGTATATTGGAGTCACGCACTTTCAAGTTTGCATACATGCCCATACATGCCAAATCATGCAGTCATGTGGAAAGTTCACACAAACATATTCATGTGAAGTCATACATTCAGAGAGAGAGAAAAATTGAGAAAGAGAGAGAGAGAGAGACAGAGACAGAGACAGAGACAGAGACAGAGACAGAGACAGAGACAGAGAGAGAGAGAGAAGAGAGAGAGAGAGAGAGAGAGAGAGAGAGAGAGAGAGAGAGAGAGAGAGAGATGGAGGAGGAACAGCACATCATAAATCAGCTCAATGAAATTGAAGAATCCATAGACTCTACCACTTCTGGTAAAATTGGAAAACACTAGACAAACAACAACATGAAGAGTTATCTATCCAAAACAGAGATGTATGGGTAAACCACTTCTCCAATCTTTTTGTCCATATAACAAAGAACAAAGAGCAAAAACATATACAGTTGAAGTCGGAAGTTTACATACACCTTAGCCAAATAAATTTAAACTCAGTTTTTCACAATTCCTGACATTTAATCCTAGTACAAATTATCTGTTTTAGGTCAGTTAGGATCACCACTTTATTTTAAGAATGTGAAATGTCAGAGTAATAGTAGAGAGAATGATTTATTTCAGCTTTTATTTCTTTCATCACATTCCCAGTGGGTCAGAGGTTTACATACACTCAATTAGTATTTGGTAGCATTGCCTTTAAATTGTTTAACTTGGGTCAAACGTTTCGGGTAGCCTGCCACAAGCTTCCCACAATAAGTTGGGTGAACTTTGGCCCATTCCTCCTGACAGAGCTGGTGTAACTGAGTCAGGATTGTAGGCCTCCTTGCTCGCACATGCTTTTTCAGTTCTGCCCACAAATATTCTATAGGTTTGAGGTCAGGGCTTTGTGATGGCCACTCCAATACCTTGACTTTGTTGTCCTTAAGCCATTTTGCCACAACTTTGGAAGTATGCTTGGGGTCATTGTCCATTTGGAAGACCCATTTGCGACCAAGCTTTAACTTTCTGACTGATGTCTTGAGATGTTGCTTCAATATATCCACATAATTTTCCTTCCTCATGATGCCATCTATTTTGTGAAGTGCACCAGTCCCTCCTGCAGCAAAGCACCCCCACAGCATGATGCTGCCACCCCCGTGCTTCACTTTTGGGATGGTGTTCTTCGGCTTGCAAGCCTTCCCCTTTTTCCTCCAAACATAACGATGGTCATTATGGCCAAACAGTTCTATTTTTGTTTCATCAGACCAGAGGACATCTCTCCAAAAAGTACGAGAGAATGAGAGAGAGAGAACGAGCCTGGAACTTGCGATCGTCTGGGTGCACATTGGCTTACAGAGGCGTGAAATTAGGCGGAGCGACACCTGCCAATACACATTGCACTAAAGCGCTTTGGGTTCCCCTCCTCTCCTCCTCCTCTCCTCAAGCTCTGCTCTCTCTCCTTATCTCGCCTTCTCTCTCTCCCTTTAACCTTCTCTCCTTCTCTTTCCACATGTCCTACTATCTGACATCTCTTCATTACAACTCTCTTCAGGGCTCCATTAATGACTGATAGCTGCCCCAGCCCAGCCTGGCTCAGCCGGCCTGCATGTCGCGCCAAAGGCCACAGGGAGGATGGCGCTCCACTTCTGAGGACCCACGCCTGCCTGCCTGGTGACAACCTTTATCAGCCTCTGCACTCCTCTCTCCCCCCATTCTCTCACCCCCTCACCCGTCCGCCCCCTCTGCCCTGCAGGGCTAAACACCCCCAGTTTGGACAGGCAGGCTCAGCGAGGGATTAGCAGGATGGGAGGAAAACAACAACAATAATGTCAACATTCATAGAGGTGCTATGGAAACAGCAGCTAGGTAACAGACTGTCTATCCTCTCCCCTTCCACAGGGCAGACTTTTATTTGTTGACGATCTACCAACTGGCTTATGAGTATTAGACTGTTCGTATTAAATCTTTATATTTGTTTTTCTGTCTGACTGTCCATCTGGCATGGGTCTTACCAGCCTGCAGTTCTGGACTACTAATTGCGAGACAACCTTATGAATTAGCAGTGAATTGTGGAGACGCTAAAGTTGTAGATTCAGAAGAGACGGCTAGATATATCGATAGATAGATAGATAGATTGCTAGATTGCTAGATAAATAGATCGATCGAAGCAGACGGACCCACAGACACACAGCAGGCAGCTGTAGAGACAGATTGCTATTGAGGGAGGCCACCGTAGGCAGACCTGGCTCTCAAGAGAAAACAGGCTATGTGCACACTGCCCA
>NC_140007.1:30251901-30275475 GCF_964263955.1 Coregonus lavaretus | reverse complement strand
TCCCTCTCACTTCCTGTCCCTCTCACTCCCTCTCCCTATCTCACCCTCTCTCTATCTCCCTCCCCCCTCACTCCCCCTCTCTCCTTATTCCTCTCACTCCCCCTCTCTTCTGCTCACTCTACCCCGCTCACTCCCTCTCACTCCCTCTCTCGCCCTCTCACTCCCCCTATCTCCCTCTCCCTCTCCCTCCCCCCTCTCCCTCTCAATCCCCCTCCCCCTATCTCCCTCTCCCTCTCCCTCCCCCCTCTCCCTCTCCCTCTCAATCCCCCTCCCCCTCTCTCCTGCTCACTCTCCCTCTCTCACTCCCACTCTCTCCCTCTCATGCCCTCTCTCTCCCTCTCACTCCTTCTCTCTCCCTCTCCCTCCCGCTGTACCTGAGGCTCTTGTTCTTTAATAGCAAATTGAACCTCTCACTCTGAAAGAAATAATTACTCTCTGGAGAGAAAGGGGACTGCCGTGGAATGCTGATATGACACACAATGTCACCTTGCCACTCAGGATCTCTGCACAGCACACAGCCAGCTCTGCTCTGCAGCGAGAGAGGGGTAGAGGATAAAAACAAGGGATGGAGAGAGACAGACACAGAGAGTGAGGGTGAGAGGAGGAAGAGAACGGGGTGAGAAAGACACACAAAGACAGAGAGAGAGAGAGAGAGAGAGAGAGAGAGAGAGAGAGAGAGAGAGAAAGAAAATGAGAGTGGGAACCTGGGTGGGTATCAGATTGAAAACTAGCGATGGAAGGAGAGTAACCACTTCTATAGGACAGGCAGAGCAGAGCGGGTAACAAGTGCAGGAAGATGAAAAGAGGAGTGACCAGACATGGTGGGAGGAGACGAGAGAGGGAGAAGTGGGAGGATGGAGTGTGGGATGTGTGAGAGACGGGAAGGAAAGAGGAGGATAACTAAGGTAAAGAGCAGAGAGAAAGAGATAGAGAGGGAGAGTGTGAGAGTGATATAGAGTGGTGAAAGAGAGGTGGGGTGGCAGGTAACCTAGCGGTTAAGAGCATTGGATCAGTACCCGAAAGGTTGCTGGTTAGAATCCCCAAGCCGATTAGGTGAAAAATCTGCCAATGTGCCGTTTTATATTTAAACTTTATTTAACTAGGCAAGTCAGTTAAGAACAAATTCTTATTCACAATGACGGCCTACAGCGGCCAAACCCAGACGACGCTGGGCCAATTGTGTGCCGCCCTATGGGACTCCCAATCACAGCCGGATTGTGATACAGCCCTTGAGCAAGGCACTTAACCCTAATTGCTCCTATAAGTCGCTCTGGATAAGAATGTCTGCTACATAACCCCACCAACAAATAGGAAAAATGAGGGGAGAGAGAGTGGGAGGGACCTAGGAGAGGTCACCCTTCGGATGAATCCATCTTGCTGGCAGGGCAAGGGGAGGGCAGACGGAGAGACGAGAGGGAGGGAGGTGCCATTTCCTCTCATTACTCATCATACCTTTCAGCACACTGGCCACAGGGTCACGTTCTGGCTGCCGTGATGCTAAACGGCCCTCTGTGGGGGAGGAGGATGGGAGAGTGAACAGTTCCGGGGGAAGCAGTGATAGAGGGGTGAGGACGGCATGGTACAGAGCTCTGAGACTAACAGAGCAGAGCTTCACATATGGCCAGAGAGCTTGAGCTCCTGTGTGCCCCTGGAAGACCAGTGCAGAGCCAGGCTGCCCTGCAGCCAGGAGGAAGGCCAGTCCAGAGCCAGGCTGCCCTGCAGCCAGGAGGAAGGCCAGTCCAGAGCCAGGCTGCCCTGCAGCCAGGAGGAAGTCCAGAGCCAGGCTGCCCTGCAGCCAGGAGGAGACTCCCCTGCTGTGAACCCACAACCTGCCATACAGCAAAGTAGTCCATCATGACCATGTCCCTTTTTCCATCACACTGACCAGCCTGGGCCTGCATGGACTGTACAGTATGTGGCTGAGTAGAAACAAGGCCTGAATAGAATATAAGCTATTTCATAAACAGACTATTAATCCGAAATAAATTGTACAAGGGAGTCTCATTCCACAGTGTAGAATTCATACTTGATTTCACCTACATACATACTTAGTAAATTATGTACCTAATAACACAAGTGTGCACACACACATGAACAGACACACACAATCACACACCCACACTACTCATAAGTATCCCCCTCCTCCCCCTCCTCCGTGGCTTGTGAAATGAGGGCTATTTTTAATATCTGCTCGGGTGCCTTCTGAATAATGGGCAAATATTCTTCAAGGTCACAACTCATTTGTCAGGCTGCTAGTCTAAAGAACGGCCCAGTGCTCTAAAGCTAACATTCAGCTTTTATTCTGTTGATAAAACCCACCAAGCCTTTATGAGTACAAGCAGTTAAAACAGGGAAGAATAACAGGCAGGCACTACTGAGAGAGACACAGACAGAGGTGTGGGAGAGGGTGACAGTATCACCAGGCTGGGCAGAGGAGAGGAGGAAGAGGAGCAGGAGGAGAAAGGGGGGAGGAGAGGAGGAGAGAGGGAAGGGGCAGGAGAAGGATTTGGCTGTGGCTAAATTGGTGAAAATCCATCAGCTTATTGCCTAGTGATGCTGTAGGTGAATGCCAAAGGTTAAAGGAGTGGCTGAGTGGACAAATCAAACAGGGTCTCTGTCTACCTGACAGCCAAGACAATGACGTACATAAACACGCAGCAGAAGGCTGGAGTTGTTGTGATCAAACAAGCGCAATGTTGTGAGAACGTAACCCTGATGTCATCAACCCCTATCCCATCCCAATGAGCACAAGCTATTATTGTATGTAAATGCCCCTACACTTATCATAACAGACCAGAATATGACTATTAATCTAATACCCTAACCTTAACTGCTAAACCTAAAATGTAATTGATGTAATACAATTCACAAAAGCATGTTGTGGTGCATGAAATAGCGATACATTTCAGTAACATTTTAAACATAAATCATATTTTATCTCTCATGCCAGTATTATTTAATCATAGCCCCCAGCCAGCATCTACCTCTCCCCTCCACAGACTTTATCTTTCTCCTCAGCCCAGGCATGACATCTCCATGATGCTTTCAATGTTCTGCTCCGTGCCTCTGTGTTTTATGGGCCTGTGTGGAGGACCAGGGTGAGCGCCGGCCGGCTGACCAGGAATGCATGTGCATGTGACCTGGCCACGAGGACATCAGTGCCACCCGCCAGACAGGGACCAAGAGCCAGCACCAGCCACCGACAACACAGTGACACCACTGTGTCATACCACCGACAACACAGTGACACCACTGTGTCATACCACCGACAACACAGTGACACCACTGTGTCATACCACCGACAACACAGTGACACCACTGTGTCATACATACAGTTTTACTTCTATTGGGGATACCTTGATCTAACATCTAACACACACAATAGTGGTTCATAACACACAGTGCCACCAAATGAAGGTCAGTTCAGTTGAATTGCAGACAGTATATAAGGACAATTATACTAACCTGACAGCCCTTATTTGTTTTAAATACTATAAGCTATGCCTCTGAAAGCTACTGGCACTATGCCAGCCTTGGGTCTTATTTCAAAGGTTTCCCTTTGCTCTGAACCAAAGGTAGATTTTCCTTGGTACTGTCAAAGCGTTTTAAGAACTAGAAAAGTTGGCTATGCAAATAAACCTGGATGGAATCAAAAAAAATAATGTATTTATTAAGCCTAAAGTGGCTTCTATATTCAATGTTCAAAGGACACCATTACCTGGAGGTGTAGTCTAACAGCTGGGTGGAACAGAGGAGAGGGAGACACACAAACAAACACTAGCTGCCGTAATAAATAAATAATATTTCTATAAATATAAATAGCGTATATAGTTATATTTAATTATGTGACTTCAGCTATCAGAGGGCAAAGGAGGGCTTGTGCTTATGCTTCTTTATGCTAAACAGCTTGTGATAAAGCCATTTTTAAAAGCAACATAACTCACTTTTTGAATGGCCCTGGCTGCAAGTGTACATTGATTAAGTTGCAGTAGGAGCCTCAAATGGCTAATTAATGCCCCAGTGGCTTTATGAACGGTGTGAGAGTGGTGTCAGTGGTTTTCCTATGGGCCAACGAGCAGGTCTCCCAGTCATAATGCCTGCTGAAATCTACATATAAACGTCTGAAAGTGATGGAGGGCAGTAGTGCTCAGCATTCTCTTTAGCTAGCCTAACCCAATGAGATTTATCCCTCCCATCAGCACATATGGAAAGAGGCTTTATGTAAACAGTGTTTCATATATCATAATGGTGCTATGGTGATTGCAGGAGCTAGGGCTGGGTCTAGTGGTTAGGGATAGGGCCAGAGCTGTGTATATTAACGGTACTGGATGGGGCTACCAGAGAGAAGGTTATAGAGTTTAAAAGGGCATGAGCCCCCAGCGCATTCCACTGCCAGCCCCTCACAAACAAACACTCAAATGCTCATTTCCCACGACCCTCCATCCCTCTAAACTGAGCTGCCTCAGTTGTTTTTACCGTCTCTTGGCACTCCATGGATCAGCTGAAATCATTAATTGGATGGAGAGTCTCCTCACTTTGGCTTTTTCAGGTGTAAATACAGGGATGATGGGAAGGGAACTCAATAAGGGGAGGATTTAAACAAGGCCAAGGCTGGAGAGATATGGAGACATGGGCCAGTGAAATATTGAAGAGGTTATTTTGCCCTGTAAAGCATGAAACACACTGAGAATCTCACTGCCGATAGACTGCCGATAGGTACTTATCACAGTGGAAGGCCGTTCCTTCTCTTGCTAGAACAAAAGCGGCACCTGCTGTGTGCCATCCTGGTAGCGACGAACCTAGATACCGTTTCTACTTGTAGAATCGCAATGCTGATCAGTGGCCAACAACTTGACTTTGAGCCAATCAGAGAGCACAAACCCCCACGTGGGGGAGCAAACAGGAGTGACAACTAAAATAAAAAAGAGGGCAATGTCTCCGTACATCCACGGTTAAATGTCATGAGCCAGTCACACTTCATATGCAATGTAAGCTATGAGATGGTAGCTAACTAAGTGCACACTGCACAGACGCAATGCATACAATACTAAATACTTCCTCCAAGCTAGCTAACCACTGTAGCTAGTACTGACATTATAATTAAATCACAATGGATTAGTTTCCATGAAACAGCTGCCGCTGTTAGCTCCTGAGGTAGTGTGGTGTCCTTAGCTAGCTAGCTATGTTTTGCTAGCTAGCGAATATACTAACTTTAGCTAGCTAGCTAAACATTTGGCTATGGGCTGGCACTGGCAGTATGGGATTATGGAGAGTGAATTAAAAGTTTTTTTCTACATCTTGCTAGGTAGTTATCTAGCTGTGGCCATCTGGCTAGTATCAACAAGGGCTTTCTACAAAATAGCAACATTAGCACAGCTAGCTAGCTAACATTGGAATCTAGACCATAAACTAAGCAACACATGGACATGCATTGCCAAACAATGCTACTGCCACCTTCTGGTTTGGAGTATTTTAACAAGGCTGAGTAGCTGACAAATTCAAGGTCTTTGCTGTGTGAACACAACAGAGATTGACTGCCGACACTCTGTTCAGAGGTGCTAAGTACTGTCTGCAGGCAAACATTTGACATATCTACCGGTGTGTCTGAGCTATAAGAGGTAGAGGTGCCCTACAGTCTCCTCACTGTGAATCTCATGTGGTCTCAGCTGGGTGAAGAGGGGAGGGGTAAAGGAAGGTGGGTAGAGGTAATGCTATATGAGAGACCTGGTCTCCTCACACTATTACAGCTAAATCCCATGTGTAGTAAGAGGATGGGGGAGATGAAGGCCTGTGCCTGAGCAGGCTGGACTAGTGAGCAGAGAATAAGATCTCCCAGACAGACCCAGATTGAGGGAATCCAGTGATTGTGATGCATAACAGGCTGATCCAGCATCACCCATAGTGCCCACCGCTTAGCTGAACTTTGAAAGATATTGCTTATAAAAGAGATGACTCCCGGCGACGGCCAAGTTCTGTAGTTTTATTACACCTTGGGGCTACGGCGCCCTGTCTTTGGAGAGATAAGGTTGTACCCTTTTCATTTTGTATCCTCCGGATGATATTTTAAGCTGGTTTGTTAAGGGCAGGCGCAGCGAGCGGCTAGAACAGAGTTTGATACATTGCTTTACCACAGGAGCCGGGCTCATAACACTCAAAGGCCGATCATTACTGACCTTAATAGCCCAGTCTGCATCTGGGCTTGATTGATCATGCCTAGCAGGTTGTGAAATGCGCCATCTGGAAGGAGGGAAGGTGAGAGAGAGGAGGGGGGAGGAGGAGGGGAGGAGAAGGAGGAAGGCAGGCAGGCAGCACAAGCCGAGCACTGAGGAGGGGAGAGGAACAAAGCATCAAGGAGCCCAGCCAATCCGATCCAGTAGTGGAATTGATGGACATAGTGGGATGTGGTGGAACCTTTACTGCACTAAGAGGCCCACCAAGCACTATAAACATAGTCCGTGACATAAACAACAACACTTAGCCAGGCGTATACAATATTCATTTCAGGGGCTGCTTGGTAACTCTTGTTTACTCGCTGCACGGCCGTTTATGTGTACATGATGTCGCCATCCAGCACGGATCACACAGCAGGGTGTGAGAAAGAAGGTGATTGTGTGTGTGTATGTGTGTATGTGTGTATGTGAGTGAGTGAGTGAGTGAGTGAGTGAGTGAGTGAGTGAGTGTGTGTGTGTACAGGAGCAGTGTAGAGGAACAGCATGCAGGTAGGTTGCTATGTATTCCCCAACGAGTGTATTGGGGGTTAACCTACAGTAGAAGCGTACATCAACATACAGCATACATAATGCATCATGTTAAACCCGTCAACTGCCATAAGACCCTGGGCGTTCTACATTGCTATGGCGGAGTTGGCTAGTCAGCTACTGTGAATCACGTGTCATGAAAGACGGCTGTCATATATGGTAAATTGTCTAGAACATCTCAGAGTGATGCCAGTCAGTCTCAGCTCACCAAAACACTCCAACACATCCATTACTTCTGCACTGTCATCCTAATAGAGGGCAGAATAACTACTAAATACCAGAGCCATATATAGAGGTTTTAGAACGGACGCCTTGTTAGTGCCTTTATTTATTTTTTAAATGGTGATGTAACAATACGAGCGCACCTCCGACAATTCTCTATGAAATGACCCGCTGTAACCGGCTATGGAGGACAAAGTGGCGCTCAGAAGGTTCAGAGAGAAACCACATTGGCCCTACTCTCTATATATACAGTTGAAGTCGGAAGTTTACATACACTTAGGTTGGAATCATTAAAACTCATTTTTCAACCACTCCACAAATTTCTTGTTAACAAACTACAGTTTTGGTAAGTCGGTTAGGACATCTACTTTGTGCATGACACAAGTCATTTTTCCAACAATTGTTTACAGACAGATTATTTCACATATAATTCACTGTGTTACAATTCCAGTGGGTCAGAAGTTTACATACACTAAGTTGACTGTGCCTTTAAACAGCTTGGAAAATTCCAGAAAATTATGTCATGGCTTTAGAAGCTTCTGATAGGCTAATTGACATCATTTGAGTCAATTGGAGGTGTACCTATGGATGTATTTCTAGGCCTACCTTCAAACTCAGTGCCTCTTTGCTTGACATCATGGGAAAATCAAAAGAAATCAGCCATGACCTCAGAAAAAGATTGTAGACCTCCACAAGTCTGGTTCATCCTTGGGAGCAATTTACAAGCGCCTGAAGGTACCACGTTTATCTGTACAAACAATAGTACGCAAGTAGAAACACCCTGGGTGTCACGATCGTCTTGAGAAGAAGCGGGCCAAGGCGCAGCGTGATATGCGTACATAATATTTATTGAATGTACAACACAACAAACAAAACAACAAACGATACGAAACGTGAAGTCCTACGGTTACACAAACCAAACGGAACAAGATACCACACCAAAACAATGCCAAACGGCTACCTAAGTATGGCTCCCAATCAGAGACAACGAGCTACAGCCGTCTCTGACTGGGAACCACCCTGGCCAACATAGAAATACCAAACTAGAACACAAAACAATAAAAACTCACACCCTGGCTCAACATACAAGAGTCCCCAGAGCCAGGGTGTGACACTGGGACCACGCAGCCGTCATACCGATCAGGAAGGAGACGCGTTCTGTCTCCTAGAAATGAACGTACTTTGGTGCGAAAAATGCAAATCAATCCCAGAACAACAGCAAATGACCTTGTGAAGATGCTGGAGGAAACGGGTACAAAAGTATCTATATCCACAGTAAAACAAGTCCTATCTCTACATAACCTGAAAGTCCGCTCAGCAAGGAAGAAGCCACTGCTCCAAAACCGCCATAAAAAAGACAGACTACGGTTTGCAACTGCACATGGGGACAAAGATCGTACTTTTTGGAGAAATGTCCTCTGGTCTGATGAAACAAAAATAGAACTGTTTGGCCATAATGACCATTGTTATGTTTGGAGGAAAAAGGGGGTGCTAGCAAGCCGAAGAACACCATCCCAACCATGAAGCACGGGGGTGGCAGCATCATGCTGTGGGGGTGCTTTGCTGCAGGAGGGACTGGTGCACTTCACAAAATAGATGGCATCATGAGGAAGGAAAATTATGTGGATATATTGAAGCAACATCTCAAGACATCAGTCAGGAAGTTAAAGCTTGGTCGCAAATGGGTCTTCCAAATGGACAATGACCCCAACCATACTTCCAAAGTTGTGGCAAAATGGCTTAAGGACAACAAAGTCAAGGTATTGGAGTGGCCATCACAAAGCCCTGACCTCAATCCTATAGAAAATGTGTGGGCAGAAATAAAAAAGCGTGTGTGAGCAAGGAGGCCTACAAACCTGACTCAGTTACACCAGCTCTGTCAGGAGGAATGGGCCAAAATTCACCCAAATTATTGTGGGAAGCTTGTGGAAGGCTACCCGAAACGTTTGACCCAAGTTAAATAATTTAAAGGCAATGCTACCAAATACTAATTGAGTGTATGTAAACTTCTGACCCACTGGGAATGTGATGAAATAAATAAAAGCTGAAATAATTCATTCTCTCTACTATTATTCTGACATTTCACATTCTTAAAATAAAGTGGTGATCCTAACTGACCTAAAACAGGGAATTTTTACTAGGATTAAATGTCAGGAATTGTGAAAAACTGAGTTTAAATGTATTTGGCTAAGGTGTATGTAAACTTCCGACTTCAACTGTATAGGACTCTGCCAAAACCCATTACTACCCTGCCGTGCTATCAGTCTGAACTAGAGAAAAGAGGAGAAGATGGAGTAATGTGGATGTGTAGTAGAAACATTGGTCCCAGACAGATTCCTTTCTGCACTTCATTTGGACCAATGAATTGCTTTGCTCAGCCATTTGACCCCACTGAATCAAGTAAGGTCAAATAAATGCAGAGAGCACAGAAATCTCAGTTGATTATTGTAGGCTTGATAACATAGTGCATGATGTATCAAGATATTAGATATTTAGTGTGATGATGTTGCCATGTTTTTTTTCTTTACAATATGAGTGTGATTTACAACAACTGGTGTGTGTAAATGTGGCTGAGTACCAGACAGACCCTGAACACTGCTCTCATCCAAATGTCTCTGGGCCAACTTGACTCAGGGGGAGACATAACATCTGGTATGAGGAGGCTAGTGATCGTGAGGAAGAGATAGGGATAGAGCGGGGGAAGCGAGAGAGGAGAGAGTATACGTGCATGTGTGTGCCCGCCTGTTGGTGTGTACGTGTGTGTGTGTGTGTGTGTGTGTGTGTGTGTGTGTGTGTGTGTGTGTGTGCGCGTCTGTGTGTATATGCGAGGGTAAAGGGATGACAGAAGGCCAGGTGGAACGGAGACTACTGTCGCTGACTCAACACCTTTCTCATTTTATTACCAAATAATTCATGACAAACAGCTCTGGCGTTTCCCAAAGGTGAGCGGAGGGAGAGAATGAGAGGGGGGTGGGGGAAGGGGGGTGGGGAGGGGGGAGGGAGAGATGCTACAGAGATTGCATTGTTAATGCAGCATGTCTGTGTCAGTCAGAATGTCACCTCTACATGATGCAGTCATCTACAGTATGTGTCTCTAACAGATACAGCGGATGACAGTGATGGCTCTGGCTTCCTGTATAGTCACTCCATCACCACACAAAAGGCTGCTGACCTGGAAATCTCATCACCTCAATGGCTACAACAGCAAATGCTTTGTGTCAACAGGATCAATGCCTTTAAAAACTGAAGGAAATGCTCTTTGGGAACATTTAAAGGTCAACTGCCCCTTTTTTTAAACTGCCTATGTGGCATCAATAGAAGTTAGAAACATTCATTCTAGTGTCAAAATGTACTACAAAGTGTAAATGGGATAATTTTGATCATAAAGTCAGTCTCGTTCAAAACTGAGTTTTGTAAGTGAGTTCGTCACGACTTACTGGAGAGTAGGGTATGGATTACTTACATGACCTCTTCTGCCAATGATGCCCAATTGCTCAGAGACAACACGTTGTGATCCGCCCCCAGCTGCCATGTGGACATTTGTTGTCAAGTCTGCATATGGGTGCAACGTACTCACATTTTGCTCGGCAAATATGAGTGAAAATGGGCTTCCAAGTTGGTGGAAACTTCCAATGCAAATCAACAACATTGCCAGATGGCCAGGAATGGATCACATCAGACACAGTCACTTCTGCTGCCTGTCAACATTCAAACTACTGGGGTTGGTGAGTACGTTAGCTAAGTAGATAGCTGCTACTAGCTAGTTAGTAGCTACTTTTGGTTATAAAACATTATCAAAAAATAAATAAATGTGTCACATGCTTCGTCAACAACAGGTGTGGACTAACAGTGAAATGCTTATATATAATATTTAGTATCATATTTGCACATTGTTATTTAGCAGAACACTGCTTCTACAGTATTATGTGAAGGATGGTTTATTCTACTATTACACTTGAAAGTTATCAAAACACTGTTTAGAATATCTACGTAGGTTCAGCAATTGCACTCTGCTCATATTACTTTGTAGGCTACTGACTGATACAAAGCCTTGAATTGGTCAGTAGCCTACAGAGTGGTATGAGAAGAGGGCCATCCTCCTGCATCTCACATCTGCCTGTGGTCATTGAACTCTGCCTGCTGGACCCATGGGTTGAGGCAGACTCTGTCATATCCAGGATGGAGTGTCATGCACTCCACCGCTCCTGACACCAGACTGTATCTGTCCATAACCTGTAATACATTATATAGATGGAAGGGACTTCATCACCCACTGGAGACTTGAAGACAGAACCACACACAGAGAGCTATGCATGTCAGAGTGTGTTTAGACAGCCACATCCTTAGATTTGGCCAAATAGACAAATAGAATGCCATTCTACTGTAGTTCTGGTTAGACAGCTGAAGATGTAATCTACACACAACTTCTTTTGATTTGCTAGGTAAGTGTAGGCATACTGTCTTTATTAGCACGGCAATATGATATTTACAGCATAAACTGATGTCTTTTTAACACGAACATACTCAACAATTTTTGGTTGATAAATGTATCTACACTCAAGCTGGGACGATGTTTGTGTGCAATGTCCACATGTAGCCTACACCTGTAGGGATATTAGTTCTGGGATTTGTCCCCCAGGAAAGATCTAACAGCGGACATCAGGAGAGATGAGACAAAACTAGCCAGTTATAGAATATTGTGTTGTAGGACAGCTGAGCTGACTCAAGGGCGGGCATTCAACTCGCTGTTGATACCGTTTCCACGGTAACATGTATTTACATGACCTGATGAAACGTTGAAACTAAGTTGCAGTTGCAAGATTATTTCTGAGTAAGGTGTTGCAGAACGAGTGTCTTATGAATAGTGATGTGCAGTTCGCAAACGATTGGTTCTTTTTGAACGACTCTTTTTACTGACACAAGAGTATTTTTCTGAGTGACTCGTTCATTGTAGTTGCTTGTTTGACCTAAGTTACTAGTGCTGGCCGCAATGAGTCCTACAGCAGGATTAATACATGCTCCTCCGGCTCAACGGCTCCAAAGATGTTTGATCGCATGGTGCAAGAATGATTGCAATATTTTGATGGACACAGCTTTGTAGAACCAAAACAAACTTGAACTTGAGAACAAATCGTTTGGGGGGCTGCAGTTCACAAACGGCAGTCAAGCAATGCAAGAGTCGTTCTAGTCCGGTTATGGCCACAACTAGACCTCGTTGTAAATGTATCAAGAAATAATCATATTTGTATGCCTAGCAATCAAACAAATTTATATTGTTTAAAGCACAAATAACAGCTCCAATAAGCCCCCTATGGTGAACGACATGTGAACGAGAGGCTTGTAGAATCATGACTCTTTCGAGTTTTCAGTTTATCGTACACTGGTAAGGGGTCCTGCATGCTCTGGGCATTACTGACTCAAATGGACAAAATTAGTCAAAAGATTAGTTATTTTGATTGAATGAGTCGAAAAGAGCAGAGTCAGTAAAAAGAGCTGAACTTCCCATCACTACTTATGAAACACATTCCAGACACTGGCTCTTGCTATCTTGCCATAACTGATTTGACAGAGAAATATCAGCTAGATAGGATAGCCAGCTGCAGTTATCACCAAAATATGATAGCTATCTGCTGTCAGCTTGGCTAAACACAAGTTCAGCGCAGGCTTTAGCCTACACATAACTGAATTAGCTGACCATCTTGAGATGGCAAGTCAGTCAGGAGGGGAGAAGTCCTCAACTTCAAAACGTTGTTTTCTCCATAGCAAAGCTAACCTCGCTGTTTTTACTACTGGCCTTGTTTGTTGTAATTGAATGGCAAAGACACACCCAAGAAACACCCACATCAAACCACACCCCCAAGACAACTATTGTTCGCCTTCAGTCATGGCCGCTAGCATTTCGTAATGAGCATTGATTAAAAACAAGGTCAAATCAGGAAGTGCATTCGCCCTTTAAGAGCAAGTCGTGCATATATTTGAAAAAAATACTGATCTTGAAGAGTATCTAACAACCTGTGTGTAGACTTCTAGACTTTTACAACCTGTAGTCTTTTATATTGAGCTGATATGAATGCAAATCTATTTTACAATCAGCAAAGAGATGAAAATAAGTGATCTGAACAGAAAATACAGAAAAAGATGGATAAGATCTCCAATCTTATTTTGTATGGGATCACGTTGAGATCCCTGATTGTGGATTATACCCAGGTCCAAACAGATACGTCTTAAATTGCCTCTGACCCTGATGGTGGACATGTGTGTGTTAGATCTAAGGGATGTTGACTGGACAGCTTGCTGCTTGGGGAGCTGAGTTCTGAAGGCAGCCAGGCACTATGCTTTGATGTCAATGTGAAAGCCAAGAGGCTCTTTCTGCTACGTGAGAGAGAGCAGATTAGCCTGATTGATGGCTATAAGATGCTAAGGATGGAGCTGGATATGAGCTGGATGAGGAGAGAGAGAGAGAGCCAGGGTGTTGAGTGGAATGGAGTTCATTCATGAGTTACGAGACTGTTTCAGTGATGTAGTAAAAGGAAGATAAATCTCCTCACAACAGCCCTGTGAAAAAGATACAACCCACGAGGACTCTGATGAAAGCCACCATGCACAACACTACGGTAGTCATAGGGCTGAGCCACAGCTGATGCACAGACACACATACATTTACATTTTACATTTCAGTCATTTAGCAGACGCTCTTATCCAGAGCGACTTACAGTTAGTGAATACACATTTTTTTTTATACTGGCCCCCCGTGGGAAACGAACCCACAACCCTGGTGTTGCAAACGCCATGCTCTATCAACTGAGCTACATCCCTGCCGGCCATTCCCTCCCCTACCCTGGACGACGCTGGGCCAATTGTGCGCCGCCCATGAGTCTCCCGGTCACGGCCGGCTGCGACAGAGCCTGGATTCGAACCAGGATCTAGTGGCACAGTTAGCACTGCGATGCAGTGCCTTAGACCACTGCGCCACTCAGGAGAGTACGCATGCATGCATGCATGCACATAAACGCACATACAAACACGCACGTAGCATATTTACACCTTGGACACACACTACAACTCTGCTAATAAAACTGGCATGTGTGTACAGTACACGATGATATGCGCATTAACACAACACACAAACCAATGGCAATGTGTTTATACACTTTGACCATCTCAGTATCCTCTGTCAAGTTCGTTTCTCAAGGAGACGTCCTTCTTAACAGACACAGTGAGGGACACTGTGTTAAAGTCAGTCAGTGTGAGATTGAGATAAAGAGCCCACTGATATAAATATCAGTACAAACAGCTGATATAAATATCAGTACAAACAGCTGATATAAATATCAGTACAAACAGAGGAAAGGTAAGAGGGTAAGAGCTCCTCTGAGCCTCCCTCCCTCACAAGGACAAATGGCTGCCGTCCCCCATGCTGTGGTGGGGCTGTGTCAGTTCTGTCTGTCTGTCCCTGTGTCCCTGAGCTTTAGAAAGCAGGCCGGGTTGAGGTTAAGAGGACTGACCACCATGGCCGTCATGCTGCTTTTAGAACCTGTCTCTCTGCCTCTCTTTATAGAGAAACACACGAGTAAGAGTCATGGCTGTTCTGTCTTACATTGTTTCTCTCAAATGTTATGCACAAATTTGTTTACCTCCCTGTTAGTGAGCATTTCTCCTTTGCCAAGATAATCCATCCACCTGACAGGTGTGGCATATCAAGAAGCTGATTAAACAGCATGATCATTACACAGGTGCACCTTGAGCTGGGGAATATAAAAGGCCACTTTAAAATGTGCAGTTTTTTCGTAAAACACAATGCAAAGTGGGTGGGCCTATGCCCTCCCAGGCTCACCCATGGCTGCATCCCTACCCAGTCATGTGAAATCCATAGATTAGGGCCTAATTTATTTATTTAAATTGACTGATTTCTTTATATGAACTGTAACTCAGTAAAATCTTTGAAATTGTCGCATATTTTTGTTCAGTATATGTTAGAGCACTAGAACTCATCACTGAACTTTGAACCCTGTGAGAGTGTTAACAGGTCAGTGTGCCAACTGATCAAACACCAAGATCTTTTGAGTTTGGTGTTTGAAACAACTTAAAAACCAATTCAAACACTCCATTCAGATGCGTTATCTTCTGAGGAGACTAAAGTGGCCTTGGACGTACAGTATTCAAACCATTGAAGAAAACACCTGTCATCTGGCCAGACATCACAGAATGCTAGGGATTATCATGCCCTGTCTATGTATTAAGACAGCAAGCCAGGGACATTGACAGTTATACACACCCAGTGAAAATGCAGTGAGAGAGGCCTCATCTCATCTCACACCTGGTTGACTCGCACCTCCCCTCCACCTCCTTATTCACACCCATCAGCCCCACTCCAAACACACTTAGTGGGATGGGGATCTGTCTGGATCCAGAGGATTATAGAATAAGGAAAACAGGAAAGCGGAAAGGCTGATGGAAATTTCCTCCATTCAGAGGCCCTGGGGTGGAGCAGGGATCGCCATGCCGACGCCCGCCTGCCTGCCGCCCGCCGCTCCCGTCACGCTCAGTAGCACCAGTGGTGTCGAGGTAACAATGATGCATGGTGTGACCTTACTTGTAATGCCAGCCTTAATCTACGCAAGTGGAATAAATGAAGTGGGGCCGCTGCAGACGTGCCAGGCTGCCTTATAAAGACAAATCCTGCCGCGCTCCCAGCTGTGTACATGGATTCATAAAAGTCAGCTAGGTTTTGACGTCTGAAGCCTGTACAAAACAGAGTGGGCTGGGCCTGAGACGCATCACTCCGCTCAGAGCTGATCTGATCCAGGGTTCTGTTGTCATGGCTGCATGGAGATGTCCGACATTAACAGAGAGAGAGAGAGGGAGAGAGAGAGAGAGAGAGATGGGTAATTTAAATAGAGGAAGAAAAGAGAAGAAAAAGATTGGAAGAGAGGATGGAAAAAGATCCACACGCCAATGGCAATCCAATATCAAGGTAGTCAAATGTCCCATAAATGTGACATTTATTTGTGAAAATGCATGCTAAGCTGTTTGTGAACACTGTACAGTATTTTGATATCTACACTCATAAATGCCATATTACTTCATAATAAACATGACCTGTCACATGAAATGCTGAAATTAAAATGACTTGTCAGAAACGCTCATTACAGTTCATAGCAAACGACCTACACTGTTGTGACAAATAGCATTTTCAGTTGGATAGCTGGCTGCATGTCAAGTTAGCTACAATGGTTTGATATGCTGCTGGCTTTATTGGCATATCGTGAAGAGCTATCATTGACTCCAATGTTACTCTGCTAGCTGTGTGTGATGGAGCAGTGAAACAACAGAAGCTTTGACAACAACCTTACTGACATTGACAGGGCTCTGGGGGGGAAATGGACACACAGTGGACACATGAGAGGTCGGTTGGTGGTGGGTTTTAATCAGCTGCCCCTATGTCCACTGTAGGACATCCACCTCCCCTTGCCCCCGTCCTGTCCTGTCCTGTCTCTGACACCAGGTTGATTAATGCCTCTGGCCAGGATGATGATGATAATGAGCATAATTAATCAAGACCTCTTCCTTCCTGCACCTCTTGTAGCTCACAGTGACCTGGAAAAGACACCACCGCCACGGCCCTATTTCCCCCTCCTCTTCTCATCCCTCTCTCCTCCTCCCTCCCTCTTCCTCCTCTCCCCCGGTTGTCTCACTGACAGGACTGAACCTCCGCCCGGCAGACAGGGCCATGCATTATCCTGCCATCACCACTTCTATTTATATCACTACCGTCCATCACTATCACATACTATCCTCCACCCGCCTCACTCTCTCTCTCTCCCCCAGTTCCACGCAGCGGCCCCTCTCTCCGAAGTGGAGTTTTCTTAAAGCCGACCCATATATCTATCCTGCATGGAGGAATAACAGAACAGAACGCTGCCTATGCAAATGGCTGGGAGTCAAAGGGACACACGGGAGAAAAAAGATGTCCATGAATCCAAAACAAAATACATAATGGTCCCTGCTGCCTGGGGGTCTTAGCAGGCTTCTCTCTCCTCTGTAGCATGTTCCTGGAGGTTTGACATGCAGTGTGTGTACGGATGTGTGTGCGCTAGTGCATTAGTGAGCAGTATCTGTGTGGAATATACGCAGCGGCAGAATGATATTTTGAATTCCTCGGCGACTGCCAGGTAACAGTAGCCTGGAGCGATAGAAACGGTTTTTCTCTCATCTTCTCTTTATTTCCCCTGGTGAGGAGGAGGATACAAAGCTCTTTTGCTCAGTAGAGCTGTACGTGCCAGGCATGCCTTCTTCACAAACAGCCCTTCTTTCCCTCTTCTCCTCACACTACACTCTGTGATTCCTAGATTATTTTTCTTAGAGTCCATATACTGAGAACAGGCTCTGTGTTTTTCTATACATATACTTAGAACCAAAACACGCCTTAACATCATACAGAGCTGTGGATGTACTTGCACAGTCACAGTGTTAACCCATAAAACAGTGTCACGCCAGTCCTGCACAAAGACACACAGAAAGACACACACACACACGTAAGACAGTGTCAGGCCAATCCTGCAGAGAAAACAGCAGCATGGTAATCTAGTCAGTAATGAGGTGAGCGGCTTTCTGTCAAGATGGTAAACACTGGAGTTTGCCAGCCAGCAAAATCTTCCTTCCCTTTCTCTGTCTGTCTTTTCCTTCACTCCAGTGGCGTGTATTCATTGATGCCAAGGGAAGCCAGGCTTCCCCCCCAAAATATAAAAAGAATCGTATCTTTCGTCTCTCTGTGTTTCATAATTTTCCTTCAATTCGCAAGAGGCTGAATGTATCTCACCGGAGAAAGCATCCGAGCAAAACAGCGTCCCTCTGTCTCAGTATGTGTAGCCCATCTATCTGATGCTGTCTGGTCAAAAAGAGTATGACATTGTTGCTGCCCGTAGAATTGAATGCAAGGGAAGCCAGCGAGCATTTGGCCTCCCTTGATAAAAAAATTAAGAAATAATAGCAAATCAGCGTTGAGATAAACTGAGTGAGCTCAACTGTGAATGGTCCTGGCGCACCCAAAAAAAGTGTGAAGGGAAGCCAGTTTGGATTTGGCTTCACACCAATCACAACACATCAAAAGCAAAACATAATTGACAGAAACAATTTAATTGTTGCATCTCATTGTGTCGTTGTCCTCCGGTGGCTAGCAAGCTAGCAAAAATTTGCCCTTTCCTAAATTAGCCATGGATGGAGATAGGTTTTGGACTTGTGGTTTTACTCAATTATCCGTACTGACCAATGATTATAACGGCGATTCTGATCCAACCATCAATTCATACATTGTGCCCCTAACCTGAGAGGATGGAAGTTCAATATGTAGCTAGATGTAGCTAGTAGGCTAATGTTAACTAGCTAGCTCATCGTTGCCCATGAAAGGAAGTTAGGCTACCGAGCAAGTATTTTAGCCAGGTAGCCTAGGACAACAAAACCTAAAAGCGTGCATCGTATGACAGAGTCATAGACCGTTTCGGCAACATGAAAGAGAGAAGGATGGCATTGACGTATGGTGAGTCAACATGTTTGTTCTACTTGCACACACGCACGCACGCATGCACAAACACACACACACATAAATCAGTACCATGGATAGACACATCATATTTAGCTTACGTTGATTGGACTAAATCTTTTTAGTATTTTTTAGTTGTCACTGTATGTTGAAGTTGAAATGGTCCTGGAATAGTGGAGGCAGCTCCTATTTTCTTTGCGACATGCGGTAACTCGCTACTGTTCTAAATCAATAGTTGTTTAGTAGTCCGTAAATGTTGGAAACATTAAAGATGTACTATGCAGAAATCGCTCCGCCATTTCCTGGTTGCAAAAATTCTAATAGTTTGCCTAATTTCAGTTTATGTGACAAAACAAGGAAGTATGGTGTAGAGAATCACTGTACCATCAAAACTGCTGTGAAATATATTTTCCATAACTCAAAATATTGTATTTTCAGCTGTTTGAAGCTGGCATAAAAAATCAAAGGTAAAAGACGCAAAAACTAAACTTAAGAACGGGAAGCATAGAAATAGATCTACAGTCGTGGTCAAATGTTTTGAGAATGACACAAGTATTGGTCTTCACAAAATTCGCTGCTTCAGTGTTATTAGATATTTTTGTCAGATGCATTCCATAAGTGTCAAAGGCTTTTATTGACAATTACATTACGTTTATGCAAAGAGTCAATATTTGCAGTGTTGACCCTTCTTTTTCAAGACCTCTGCAATCCGCCCTGGCATGCTGTCAATTAAATACTGGGCCACATCCTGACTGATGGCAGCCCATTCGTGCATAATCAATGCTTGGAGTTTGTCAGAATTTGTGGGGTTTTGTTTGTCCACCCGTCTCTTGAGAATTGACCACAAGTTCTCTATGGGATTAAGGTCTGGGGAGTTTCCTGGCCATGGACCCAAAATGTAAATGTTTTGTTCTCCGAGCCACTTGGTTATCACTTTTGCCTTATAGCAAGGTGCTCCATCATGCTGGAAAAGGCATTGGTCGTCACCAAACTGTTCTTGGATGGTTGGGAGAAGTTGCTCTTGGAGGATGTGTTGGTACCATTCTTTATTCATGGCTGTTCTTAGGCAAAATTGTGAGTGAGCCCACTCCCTTGGCTGAGAAGCAACCCCACACATGAATGGTCTCAGAATGCTTTACTGTTGGCATGACACAGGACTGATGGTAGCGCTCACCTTGTCTTCTCCGGACAAGGTGTTTTCCGGATGCCCCAAACAATCGGAAAGGGGATTCATCAGAGAAAATTACTTTACCCCAGTCCTCAGCAGTCCAATCCCTGTACCTTTTGCAGAATATCAGTCTGTCCCTGATGTTTTTCCTGGAGAGAAGTGGCTTCTTTGCTGCTCTTCTTGACACCAGGCCATCCTCCAAAAGTCTTCGTCTCACCTGCAGATGCACTCACACCTGCCTGCTGCCATTCCTGAGCAAGCTCTGCACTGGTGGTGCCTCGATTCTGCAGCTGAATCAACTTTAGGAGACGGTCCTGGCGCTTGCTGGACTTTCTTGGGCGCCCTGACGCCTTCTTCACAACAATTGAACCTCTCTCCTTGAAGTTCATGATGATCCGATAAATGGTTGATTTAGGTGCAATCTTACTAGCAGCAATATCTTTGCCTGTGAAGCCCTTTTTGTGCAAAGCAATGATGACGGCACATGTTTCCTTGCAGGTAACCATGGTTAACAGAGGAAGAACAATGATTTCAAGCACCACCCTCCTTTTAAAGCTTCCAGTCTGTTATTCTAACTCAATGAGCATGACAGAGTGATCTCCAGCCTTGTCCTCGTCAACACTCTCACCTGTGTTAACGAGTGAATCACTGACATTATGGCAGCTGGTCCTTTTGTGGCAGGGCTGAAATGCAGTGGAAATGTTTTTTGGGGATTTAGTTCATTTTCATGGCAAAGAGGGACTTTGCAATTAATTGCAATTCATCTGATCACTCTTCATGACATTCTGGAGAATATGCAAATTGCCAACAAAACTGAGGCAGCAGACTTTGTGAAAATTAGTATTTGTGTCATTCTCAAAACTTTAGACCACGACTGTACTGTTTCTTAGACTTGCTTTCAATGAGAATGACAGATCTGTAACTGGGCCCCGTGTAGCTCAGTTGGTCGAGCATGGCGCTTGCAACGCCAGGGTTGTGGGTTCGATTCCACGGGGGGCCAGTATGAAAAAAATCAAAAAGAATGTATGCACTTACTAACTGTAAGTCGCTCTGGATAAGAGCGTCTGCTAAATGACTCAAATGTAAATGTAAAATGTCTATGTGAATTTGGTCGGGTTGCCCAAAAGGTACATATTGTAGCTTTAACTTGCTTGACCATGCTGTAGGTCATGTACAGAAAGTATTCAGACCACTTGACTTTTTCCAAATTTTGTTACGTTACAGCCTTATTCTAAATTGATTAAATTGTTTTTTTCCACTCATCAATTTACACACAATACCCCATAATGAAAAAGCAAAAACAGGTTTTAAACATTTTGCTAATTTATTGAATATAAAAAACAGAAATATCACATTTATAGGTATTCAGACCCTTTACTCAGTACTTTGTTGAAACACCTTTGGCAGCGATTACATCCTTGAGTCTTCTTGGGTATGACGCTACAAGCTTGGCACACCTGTATTTGGGTAGTTTCTCCCATTCTTCTCTGCAGATCCTCTCAAGCTCTGTCAGGTTGGATGGGGAGCGTTGCTGCACAGCTATTTTCAGGTCTCTCCAGAGATGTTCGATCGGGTTGAAGTCCGGCTCTAGCTGGGCCACACAGGACATTCATAGACTTGTCCCGAAGCCACTCCTGCTGTGTGCTTGGGTCATTGTCCTGTTGGAAGGTGAATCTTCACCCAGTCTGAGGTCCTGAGCACTCTGGAGCATGGTTTCATCAAGGATCTCTCTGTACTTTCCTCCGTTCATCTTTCCCTCGATCCTGACTAGTCTCCCAGTCCTGCCGCTGAAAACATCCCCACAGCATGATGCTGCCACCACCATGCTTCACCGTAGGGATGGTGCCTGGTTTCCTCCAGAAGTGACGCTTAGCATTCAGGCCAAAGAGTTCAATCTTGGTTTCATCAGACCAGAGAATCTTGTTTCTCATGGTCTGAGAGTCCTTTAGGTGCCTTTTGGCAAACTCCTAGAGGGCTGTCATGTGCCTTTTACTGAGGAGTGGCTTCCGTCTGGCCACTCTACCATAAGGGCCTGATTGGTGGAGTGCTGCAGAGATGGTTGTCCTTCTGGAAGGTTCTCCCATCTCCACAGAGGAACTCTGGAGCTCTGTCAGAGTGACCATCGGGATCTTAGTCACCTCCCTGACCAAGGCCCTTCTCCCCCGATTGCCAGTCTTGGTGGCTCAAAACGTATTCCACTTAAGAATGATGGAGGCCACTGTGTTCTTGGGGACCTTCAATGCTGCAGCAATTTTTTGGTACCCTTCCCCAGATCTATGCCTCGACACACTCCTGTCTCAGAGCTCTACTGACAATTCCTACGACTTCATGGCTTGGTTTTTGCTCTGACATGCACTGTCAACTGTGGGACCTTATATAGACAGGTGTGTGCCTTTCCAAATCATGTCCAATCAATTGAATTTACCACAGAGACTCCAATCATGTTGTAGAAACATCTCAAGGATGATCAATGGAAACAGGATGTACCTGAGCTCAATTTCGAGTCTCATAGCAAAGGGTCTGAATACTTATGTAAATAAGGTATTTTCTGTTTTTAATTTATAATACATTTGCAAACATTTCTAAAAAACCTGTTTTCACTTTGTCATTATGCAGTATTGTGTGTAGATTAATGAGGGAAAAACATAATCTTATCCATTTTAGAATAAGGCTGTAAAGTAACAAATGTGGAAAAGGGGAAGACGTCTGAATACTAACCGAATGCACTGTAACTATTTGTTACATGAAAATATGCTTTATGGACTTCACTGGACAAGATGTTCTCTCCGGTTTTGTGATAAAACAAAGGTGTGGTGAATTTATTCTGCCACTGTGTCTCTTATTTACTCGGCCTTAGGCTATCACGGTGGCAGGCATATGAACTAACAGTTTATCGAGCAAACAACGCAATTATCACAACACATAGGTTGTAATATTGCTATTTTTTTGTGGCTTGGCTTCCACAGTGATTTTACCTCACACACCGCTACTGCTTCACTCTCCAATGTTCTCTCTCTCTCTTCTCTCTCTCTCTCCTCTCTCTCCCTCTCTCTCTCTCTCTCTCTCTCTCTCTCTCTCTCTCTCTCTCTCTCTCTCTCTCTCTCTCTCCTCTCCCTCCCTCTCTCTCTCTCTCTTCTTCTCTCTCTCTCTCTCTCCTCTCTCTCTCTCTCTCTCTCTCTCTCTCTCTCTCTCTCTCTCTCTCTCTCTCTCTTCTCTCTCTCTCTCTCTCTCTCTCTCTCTCTCTCTCTCTCTCTCTCTCTCTCTCTCTCTCTCTCTCTCTCTCTCTCTCTCTCTCTCTCTCTCTCTCTCTCTCTCTCTCTCTCTCTCTCTCTCTCTCTCTCCTCTTCTCTCTCTCTCTCTCTCTCTCTCTCTCTCTCTCTCTCTCTCTCTCTCTCTGCCCCATAACAGAGTCACAATACTGGGCTGGGATCTCAGTCAGTCAGTCAGTCATGATCAAAACCTGGACTGGATCCTCATCCAAAATAAACAAAAAACAAACCAGGAAAATGAAATGAAACTAGGGAGAAATTGAAGAAAAATATAAAATAAACCAGAATCTATATTACAGCCGTTTCACAGAAATAGCATTATTAAAAGATTACTACAGGATAAAAAGAGCTGATTATTCAATATAAACGATTACAGGTATAAGGTGTTAATTACACCTATTTAACAGCCAATGTTTTATCAATACTAGGGGATTACTAGGAGAGTTCTGTAGACAGTGTACCTACTCTGCAAGTGGTAGTGTAGTGTTTTGTATGGGATGTGTGTCTCTCTGCCTGCCTTCTATAGAACTGTGAGAGGCCTGTGTGCAGAGAGCATGAGCACCATGCTGAGGGAGAGGCTGAACACTATACAAGCTAAGGAGGACACTATAAAAGGCC
>NC_140007.1:30203761-30251701 GCF_964263955.1 Coregonus lavaretus | reverse complement strand
GTTAATATTTCATGGGCCAGCCAAAAGAATGAAGAGGTGTACACTCATGGGACAGGACAGATAGGAGAGTTCTGCGTCCGTCACCCACCTGCCCCCATCCCCCAAGGAGTGAGGCTTCAGATGTGGCCAGGAGTGTGTGTGTGTGTGTGTGTGTGAGTATGTGTCTGTGTGTCTGTGTGTATGTTTCCCTCTCTCCCCAGTGGGCAGGCAGTCAGTGACAATATGAACTGACAGCAGCGTAGCGAGTCTGACTGGACAATACGCGTCATCATTCAGTTCATTAGGTTAGACTGAGCCGCCAGTCCCTCAACTGATGAGGCCGAGAGGAGAAGAGAAGGGACCTTATTAATCATCACTGCCCCTCCGATATGGGACGCCTGTCCACATCCAACAATGCCTCACGATCTGCAATACGAAACTCCTCCAAAATAATTGAGTTAGACTCCAGGAAGGGAACCACTGGAGTCTGGACATTTTAGGAGTGAAGCTGCACTGCTCCCTTTAGCTTGGGACTTTTGTTATTTCTTACTTTAAAAGGAGTCACTATCTGCACTGTGAGTGTGGTGCCAGAACAACAACCTCTTCCTCAACGTCAGTAAGACCAAGGAGCTGATCGTGGACTACAGGAAACAGGGGGGCGAGCACGCCCCCATCCACATAGATGGGGCTAAAGTGGGGTGGGTCGAGAGCTTCAAGTACAAATCACTAAGGACTTAAAATGATCCACACACACGCAAACAGTTGTGAAGAAGGTGCAATAGCACCTCTTCCCCATTAGCAGATTCAAAATTCAAAAGGCACTCACACATCTGAGCTATCTTTTTTGCAGGTGCCTGGTAACAGTTGAATAAGATGAGAAAAGATAAGAAACCTGCACACTGCTCTAGCTAGTACTCTACACACTCACACTGACACTACATCACACTCACTCACACTGACACTACATCACACTCACTCACACTGACACTACAACACACTCACTCACACTGACACTACAACACACTCACTCACACTGACACTACAACACACTCACTCACACTGACACTACAACACACTCACTCACACTGACACTACAACACACTCACTCACACACACTCACACTGACACTACAACACACTCACTCACACACACACTCACACTGACACTACAACACACTCACTCACACACACACTCACACTACAACACACTCACTCACACTGACACTACAACACACTCACTCACACTGACACTACAACACACACACTCACACTGACACTACAACACACTCACTCACACACACTCACACTGACACTACAACACACTCACTCACACACACTCACACTGACACTACAACACACTCACTCACACACACACTCACACTACAACACACTCACTCACACTGACACTACAACACACTCACTCACACTGACACTACAACACACACACTCACACTGACACTACAACACACACACTCACACACACTCACACTGACACTACAACACACTCACTCACACACACTCACACTGACACTACAACACACTCACTCACACTGACACTACAACACACTCACTCACACACACTCACACTGACACTACAACACACTCACTCACACACACTCACACTGACACTACAACACACTCACTCACACACACTAACACTGACACTACAACACACTCACTCACACACACTCACACTGACACTACAACACACTCACTCACACACACTGACACTACAACACACTCACTCACACACACTCACACTGACACTACAACACACTCACTCACACACACTCACACTGACACTACAACACACTCACTCACACACACTCACACTGACACTACAACACACTCACTCACACACACTCACACTGACACTACAACACACTCACTCACATACACTCACACTACAACACACTCACTCACACACACTCACACTGACACTACAACACACTCACTCACACACACTCACACTACAACACACTCACTCACACACACTCACACTGACACTACAACACAGTCACTCACACACACTCACACTGACACTACAACACACTCACTCACACACACTCACACTGACACTACAACACACTCACTCAACCACACTCACACTGACACTACATCACACACACTCACACACACTCACACTGACACTACATCACACACACTCACACACACTGACACTACAACACACACACTCACACTGACACTACATCACACACACTCATTTACACTCACACTGACACTACATCACACACACTCACACACACTCACACTGACACTACAACACACACACACACACTCACACACACACTTAATTTGCTCACATACAACATGCACACACATTCATACTGACTCTACACACATACTCACACTGACACTACATCACACACACTCATTTACACTCACACACACTCACACTACAACACACACACTCATTTACACTCACACACACTCACACTGACACTACAACACACACACTCACACACACACACTTCATTTGCTCACATACAACACGCACACACATTCATACTGACTCTACACACATGCACACACACAATCATCATATACGGTGCCACTACTCTGTTTATCATATATCCTGATGCCTAATCACCTTCTCTACCTCTATCACTCCAGGATCCCTGCACATTGTAAATATGGTATTGGCACTGACCCTGTATATAGCTTCTTACTTACTTTATTTATTGTGTTCTTCTTATTTCTATTTATTTTGTTTTTGTTCTACTTTACTTTATAGTACCACTGATATTGATGACTGCATTGTTGGGAAAGAGCTTGTAAGAAAGGCATTTCACTGTACTTGTGCACGTGACAATAAAACTTGAAACTAGACACTACATTTTCCTTTTAGGACAATCAAGGAGCAAAGCTTTAATGGCCAGTAAGATGCTGTGTCAGATGCCATATAAAAGGACCATCCCACTCTGTCAACTCTCAAGCCTCAGCCTCTATAAGTTGAGAGAAAAAGGCTGGGGCAGAGAGAGCAGTTAACAACAGTAGTGGGCAGCTAGTAGGGAACAGCAGCTCTAAAAGACACTTTGCTGACTGGGTCCCCAGTGAGCTGCAGCCAGAGCTAGGCTGCCTCCTCAAATGGCACCCTATTCCCCTTATAGTGCACTACTTTTGACCAGGGCCCCTTGGGATGCAGCACCAGAGTGAGGAGGCAGGAGGAGCAGGAGGACAGTCCTTTGTTGCTGCAGGAGTCTTGGGCTGCTGAATTCCCTGCTTCAGCGATTCTTCATGAGGACAGCTCCCGAGGGGTGCCAGCCTTTCCTCTCCTCTCCCCTCCTCTTCTCTCCTCTCCTCTCCTCTCTCTCCCCCAGGGCTCCCCCACTGTGACCGACATCCACCTTCTGTTCTTCTGTGGCGAAGGAGAGCTTCGTTAGGGGAAAATGGGCCACTATCTGACCCATTTCACTGACTCACTCCAACAGCTTAAACCCAACTGTCCTAAAAGCCTTCAGTTGATGGGAATAGGTCAGGCGTAGAATCCTCTGGGCTGGTGTGGCAAGCACACTCTTGGGAATACACAAGATGGAGTCAGGATGGTGTTGTGTAAACTATGGTTGATGGCCAGAAAATGAAGATGCCAACAAACACACACAATCAACAAACACACAATCACATACACTCCTAGTAGTTCCGCTAAGCGTAGCTCTGCTAAGTTTCTATCATAAGTGTTGTGTACCACTTTAGTCACCAGAGGACCTGTCTGATCTGTCCTACTATGAGTCCTATTCAGTCACTGGCTGCACTGCCCTGTGTTATCATCAGTATCAGCCAGGTCAATCTGCACAGCCACCTTGAGAATGTATTTTTCATCATGCGGATGAAAAAGACTAGGAAGGAGAGGATGAGGAGAAGGGGGAGGAGAAGGAGGAGGACGAGGAGGAAGAGGAGAATTAGAAATGGGGGGGGAGAGGAGAAAGATGGGGACTAAGAGGAAGAAGAAGTACTCTGAAGAGAAACCTTGCTCCCAGCAGAACCCAGGGAGTCATCCAGGGATTACAGGCAGGTTCTCCCCTGGAATCATAAGAGGTTGCTGAAAATGTTTTCATAAGCCCATCAAATTCATCAAGGGACTTTTTTTTACTGCCCCCATAAAGCTTGGTGTGATAAATAGAGCCTGTGGTCAGAGAGCCATAAAGCTGTTGGGCTGAGGTGGGATTGGGATAGGACTGGCTTCAGGGTAATCACTCTCCTCTGGAGAGCCCTCTACACCTCTACTCTGCCAGGGTTTGTCTGGCCATAGGGGGCGTGGAAGCTCCATACTCATATACCTTTCATACCAAGATGTTTTCCCGCTAACTTTACCATGACACCAACTTTTTGCTTTTCTTTATATTTGTAAGGTATTGCCGGCAACAAAGCCTGTACTTTTATTTCCGGCAACCAACCTAGTCATGATTGCGGTAATGTATTTAAAGTCCCTCCAACCACTCAGTATAAATGTTGCCTTTCATCTTACCGTCTTTGGCACCCATTAAATCATGAACATTCTATTGTTGTCCGACATCAAACTTGTCCTTGTCAATCACAAAGCTTCACAGAAATACTTTTAATGAACTTATTTTTGTCCATTTAAATGTATGTAGTTCTGTCCTTGAGCTGTTCTTGTCTATTGTCACAGAAATGCTTTGGCATTTAGCCTGGGGGAATGCACACTGCCATTTCATATTTATTTTCTTGACTTTGACAGGTAATATTTAAAAGCCTTTATATTTAGCTAATAAATGTGGGGTTAATATGCATACATTTCTAACTTAGCCTATTAGCGATTTGTAGTTGATCTTTTTTCAGCCCAAATAAATGTTGGGGAGTTTGAAAGAAGAGAAAGCTCGTGATGGTATGATCACATTCAACTTGGATCAAAAAAGCAATTTTCTGAAATGTTCCTACAGAGGTTCATCCAGGTCAGATTTCTTTATTTATTTACATAATCTGAAAGAGCAGATTCTAATGTTTCTATACCAAAGAAATTAGGACATGGGATAAAAAGTGAGGACGCGCTCCGTTTCAAAATACTACTTTTTTGTTATATGACAGCAGTTCCACATGTTTGTGACACTCAAGTTGTGTGGGAAAAATATTATTTCTGTTCAATTCTGATATATTCCATGATATTATTCTTACCATAAAATAAAGGTCCTATGTGTATTGACTGTGATCAGGGCAGGGGAATGTAGGCTAAGTGTGTCTCTTGTCTGTTTAATGGGCTACACAGACCAGAAACATAATTAAACTCAAAATCTGCTATTCTATTCTTTAAAATAATTAATTGTATTAGTCTTTTAATATTTCTTAGGACATGCATAAACAAATTAATAATGCATTTATTTGTCTAGCCGGCTCATATAATTAGCAGAACATATCTGATAACGTTTTGAGATGCCAACTTTTCATTCACCATAACAGGAAAATATAAGGTAATTATTTACAAATAATTGAAGTAGGCTATGGCAAGCTGCTAACCTATGGCCTAAACTCACCAAAGGCAAGCATGTGAGTCGTGTTATTTTAGAATGCATTGTTTTGAATTACAATGAACCAACCGAAGCTGGGCGTGCGGGTTGTCCGCTTTCACAACTCGCTCAACTAGAACCTGTCTCCATTTTTGTGTTTTATCGCTGGCGCTGTAGTCACACAAAACAATAAGAAAATTGTGATTTTTCACTTTTTTTCGAGCTCATTTTAATTGGAAGAGGTAGCTAAGGGTTGAGGCTTTACCAATTTATCCACTTATGGAAACACAACATCGCTATCAGCAAAGATGATTGGAGATATGGACTATTCTGCTAGCATACAGTCACTGCTCTGACTGTCCCCTCCTTTCCACCCGCCTCGCTCTGCTTGCTCCGCCCACCTGCTTCTGGTGAGTTTTTCACTTTACTGTTGTGAATGTGAAAAAATGAAAGCAGTGGAAGGTCTGAATTTAAACTGAAGAATTTAGAACATGCAGCTGTCAGGTTACCATGACAATGGTCACAACAACAGGGTCAAAGTTGAATGTCTCTTGCTCCTTCCTTGCAAAAGCAATGGCTATATAAAAGGTGAATGCCGACAAAAAAAAAGAGTAACAAAATAGGGCTGTTTGAAAGAAACATTGCCCAATTGTTTTTACAGGCAACATACCTTGAATCCAATGTGAAAGCAGTATAAGAACCACTGGAGGATAGGGACAGGAGAGATGTATCAGACAGAAGAGTTACTATTTGACCTAGAAGTCACCTCTAAAGACTCATGAACATTAAACATATTCATGAAAATATTGAACTGAATAATCAACACCCCTCCCTGAACCACCCATTGTAACGATGCTCAGGATGCAATCTATTTAGCTGGAAGAAGTTCAGTGCTTGAAGGGAGAGTACTGTAGGCCTAAGGTCTGTTTTGACAAGAGAGACACTTTTCTTGCACTGTCAAAGTGACAGCCAATGATAAGTTTGCTAGTCAGGACTGCAAGAAGTAGAAAGGATGACGGTGGAGTCACATCACAAATCACAGCGGTCACAGAAAGAGAGTCCCAGGACACCGGGCCACCAGGCTGCAGGGACGGAGCAGCAAATGAATGTAAAAATGCGTAACACCTTGACAGCTAGCTTAGAAATCTCTTACTATGCACGAGATCTACCTCAGGGACGTCTGGCTAATTTCCTGTGAAAACAGCAGACTACTGAAGCGCGGGGTGGATGTAAAGGGGGGTGGGGGGGGCTGGGTGAGGCTGGGTGAGGCTGAGTGCGTGGCTGGTTGTCAGGCTAGTGGACTGACTGACGCAGGAGAGGACAGACAGGACTGGAGAGATGGGAGGGGGTGGAAGAAGGGGTTGTGTCGGCTCTGAAACAGCTGTGGCGGTGACCCCCTCCCTGTCTAGGGGACAGCAGTAATACAGTGTGATTATACAGCATGGCAGCTCATCTGCATCTCGTTATGGGGGACGCCTTGGCCCTACCAGCACCCTGCCCGTCTGTGCCCCCTTGAACGCCACTCTGTACCCCTGGCACCCATGAGCCTGAGCCACTAACACACAGTAGCGCCGTGTCCATCCCAGAGGATTCTGGGCCGAGGAGGTGCCAGACGGACGGACGGAGAGCAACAGAATGTTAATCTCTCTGCCTTTACTGTCTGGGCCTGGATTGAGCCGCGTGGCAGAGGTACAGTCCCTTGCTCTGTCTGGAACAAGAGACTCACCTCCAAACCTAGACTAAGATGTCTGAAAACTAAACCATACATTATGTTAATCTAGGGGATGGAAGCCATCCATATAGTTCTAATAGGTAAACTACAGATTCATGGAGGAATAGAACAGAACAGTCCCTGTCTGGTACTATAACAATACAAGCAGTGTTATGTTACACAGCAAAGACCTGCAGCTAATGAGAACAAACCTTGAATAAATCCGTACAAATATTTCGACAGAAAAACGGCGGCAGCTTCATCAATGGAATGTGTTGTCTATTAGCACCAGACACAGTTGTCAGAGTGAGCACCGAGCCAGGCTAGGATCACAGCCGTTAGAGCTGCTGAAAGAAAGAAAGAAAGAAAGAAAGAAAGAAAGAAAGAAAGAAAGAAAGAAAGAAAGAAAGAAAGAAAGAAAGAAAGAAAGAAAGAAAGAAAGAAAGAAAGAAAGAAAGAAAGAAAGAAAGAAAGAAAGAAAGAAAGAAAGAAAGAAAGAAAGAAAGAAAGAAAGAAAGAAAGAAAGAAAGAAAGAAAGAAAGAAAGAAAGAAAGAAAGAAAGAAAGAAAGAAAGAAAAGAGTGAAACCTGGGTTTGTTTTCTAGGAAGGTCTGGCTGATTGTCAAATATGCTGGCCTTTTCTAAATTTACTTGGCAAAGGCGATATTTTCCCGCAAAGCCTGGGATCATTAATCAAAGAAGCATCTATAGTTCACCTTTGAAAGCAAAGCCTCCACCCTAGCTCATCCTCTCTCCCTCCGTCCCCCCTGCCGAGCTGACATCTTTAGTAATTTTGTAATTAACACTGGCAGGCCTAATTTCAGATATAGTGCGCTCTAATTGCGTTCAGACGTTCATTAGTTAAGCCAAACATTCGATAAACGTATCGGCAGCAAGGGCAGTCAGGTGGGGCCAGGGTCCGAAGGCCACTTGTTTTTTGGAACACCATTTCTGTGTCAGTCGCTTGATTACTGTGTTGCTTGATATTGCTGACAAGACAGGTTTCTGTAATTTACCGATAATTACCCTCCTGCTCTGATACAATAAAAAAGTAATTGGTCCTTGCGTAGATAACCAATCATGGCTCAGGCTTTATGTTCCCTGCCCACTTTGTCTGGCTGTCTTTCTAAACACAAATTGCTTAACAGCAGTTTTTTTTTTGCATGGCCAAAACAATGCTTGATTTAAAAGGTAAATGCACCACCAATTCTGAATGGATAGCATTCGCTCCATGTAACTTAACAATGTTGGAAAGGGCCTCCAAACTACTCCGAATTGTCCTAAAATTATTACTGACTGAATTACTTTAGAAACACTATGTTAGGAATTTGGTATAGATCTGAAATTCTATAATCAAACATTTACCTTCAAATTGGTGATTTCTGTCATCCTATAATGACGTTACAAAGCAGTTAGGTTAGGTTGAACCCAGGCAGACAGAGTTGGTACCATGTAACACCCTATCTGTCTTGTGTAGAGCCTGTCCCTGTGATGATTCCTTTAATTAAGCCGCCCTGGCAGAGGGGGCCAAATGCTTAACTAGGCAGAATGTGAGCTGCCACCAGCTAGCTGCCTGGGCTGTACCAATGGGCTGCACTTAAACAGCTCATTCATCAGCCACAGACACAGCCTCTACCAGGTCACCTGTTCTGACACATCACCACACCACACCAGCGAGGAGGAAGTAATTTACATTCTACTGTGCACTGTCGTCGCCCTACTCTCTCCCTCCCTTTCTTCCTCCATCCCTCCCCCTCTTCCTCCCTCCCTCCCTACCTCCCCCCTCCCTCCCTGCTCTGCCTATATAACTTTAAAGTTCCTCCATGACCAGCTCCAGGAGATAATTGAATACTGGGGTTTTGATTTAGTTTGAAATCAATTTGGGACCAGGGCTTTTCATTCATTATCCTCCTTAGCTTGGGAAAGACATATCTGAAATCCCTCAAAACTTTGGCAGGGCTTGAACGTCGTCAATTCAAAGCGGATTGACAGGCCTGCGTGTGACAAGACGGGATGGGGTGTGCTGAGATTAGGTCTGTATATTTGGGCAGCAGGAGTGCTCCTCTCCACTGAGGGAGTGAGTGCTTTATCCCCTGTCCTGGCCTGTCCTCTCCGCTATGGCAGTAGTACTTTGATATCCCCTGTGCTTTCTGTCACCACCAGGTGCTGCTGTGCAGTAAAGTAAAGAAAAGAAAAGAAAAGAAAAGATGAGAAAAGAAAAGATGAGAAAAGATGAGAAAAGAAAAGATGAGAAAAGAAAAGATGAGAAAAGAAAAGAAAAGATGAGAAAAGAAAAGATGAGAAAAGAAAGAAAGAAAGAAAGAAAGAAAGACAGAAAGACGAGAGAGAGAGAGAGAGAGAGAGAGAGAGAGAGAGAGAGAGAGAGAGAGAGAGAGAGAGAGAGCCGTCTTGTCTGGAGGAGAGGAGGCAGCCAAGCACACAGGTTGACATTTCAGCCAGCTCCCTGTAGACACACATGGCAAATGTGTGGGTGGATGTGTGCGGCTCTCACTTGTATGAGTAGGTGTGTGAGGGTGGGTGTGACAATGTGGGTGTAAAAATATGTGTATGTGTGTGTGAGAATATGTGTCTGTGTATCCGTGTGTGTATTCATGCGTGCATTTGCATGTGTGCGTGTGTATATGTTTAGTCAAGTCTATTCTGAATTAGTAATCTCCCCTGAGCCTTTGTGCCTTTTAATATTGGCCACCTGAAAACAGGCCACTAACAAAGCAAAGCAGCATTTCCAGTAATATCCTATTTGTAAAATACAGCGTGGTGCTATTCAGGTGACATATGAAAGTGTTTCTCAGCCAAACACATTCAGTAAGCAGCACTGTTCCATGTAAGAGGTATTGTACTAGAAGCCCTCGCATGGCAGAGATGTAAATAACCACTCAATAAAGAATAAAGGAAACCACTGTTGACTGAATGAGTCAGAGTGGTGTCTCCACAGACAGAGATGTACAAATGGACACAGAGTCAGTCGGGGAGGTGGAAGCCAGTCAGAACACCAATGGTCTGAGATCATCGCAGTTTTTCCACTTTAAAAGCCAATCTCTTGCTTTCAAGCAAAACCCCTCCGTCTCAGACTGATCCTCTAGTGTGCTTGATTTCTCGATTGTCATTCAACTTGCTTGAGGCTGTTAGTGTGTGTCTCAAATGGCACCCTATTCCCTTGGGCCCTGGTCAAAAGTAGTACACTATATAGGGAATAGGGTGCTATTTGAGATGCAGACATAATCTGTGTTAGCCAGTTAAAGCCCCTGGATATGGTAATGTTACGTTAGCGCCTAGCACCAGTCAGCCACTGACCTTGGGAGGCTGTGTTTGGAGGGAGTTAGCCCCCCTAATTCATCAGACGCACTCCATTAGCTGGCCGTCCAGCCACACAAAATACACAATGGAACAAGAAGGAAAGTTGTGTGGGAAACAGCCAATCAGGGCACAGCTACAGAGATATCATTAGTTACTGCCTTTCAAAACTGCTGAATTGGGACACTTACCTGACTTGCCCCATTTCTTGCTCCACGGACCCAAGATGTTGATGAATGATAGTAAGAGACTGTCAGTGTAGGGAAGTGGAGTGGAAGGGTTAAGGACGTATATATTGGCCATGTGTTTCAATGTTTGGGCTTAATCTTGGTAGATTATACTATGGAATAAAACGGTAATAACATGGAAATAGTAGGAGGATGGCACAAAACTATCAATCTGTTCTAACCTCTGAATCAATTTCTTCATTATTTCTTCAGAGAATGAACACCTTCTCAAGGCTAACACACACTAGGCTACATTCATAATTTATCTTGACCAAAGTCATAGCACAATTACATGACCATTACCTGCAGCAAAGATTAGTAAATGCAGGATGGTTTATGGAAATGGAGCGTTTTGCAGCAGAGATTTGAAAGATGGCTGAAGTTGCCCGGCGAGGTCAATGAATGTGAGGAGAAGAAGCCTGGTATTTCCGGATGCAATGATAGATAGAAAAATTATTACTTCAACTCATTTCATCTCTGAACAGACAGGGAAAATATAATAGCCAGTCTTGGAAGGTAGAAGCAATGATTGACAGCCTCAATAAGAGCCCATCAATACGCATTTTCCCTACGCCAGTACACCCACTCACGCCCCATCACAGACTGGTCACACGGATCGCCTGCTGTCCCCCAGGCAGAGCAGGGGGTGACACACACACCCTCCCAAAAAACACGTCCGCCACATCAATCATGCCATCTTTTTCACCCCTCCTCCTCACCCCTTCAGAGGGCACAGCTGAGGGAATCAAATTAAGGCTGGTCTAATTGAAGACAGCAGAGCTGGGTTCCTGGGGTATGTATGAGGGTATGAGGCCTGGGTCTGGCTGCTGGGCCCACTCTGCTCTGGGGATGTTAATAACACTCGGAGGGTGTCGATTCATCAGAGCCTCTTAATGGCATTAGCTCTGAGAGGCCTCCACCTCTCTCTCTCTCTCTCTCTCTTGTTCTCTCCATCTATCCATCTCCTTCTCTCATTACCTCTCTCTCTCCCTCTCACAAATCTCTTTCCATAGGCCAAATAAATATGCATACACTTCCATAACAAATTAAGGAGATGTGTTCCTAATCCCAATACACTGCCGTTAGCTACATAGCTGCCTGTATTTGCATATCCTCTTCTCTCTCTCGCTCCCTTCCTGTCTCCCACTGCCTGCCACCCTCTCTCCCCCTCCCTCCATCCCTCCTGCTAGCTTCCCCTACCACCCTCTCTCTCCCCCCTCCACCCTCTCTCTATCCAACCCGTCCTCTCTCCCCAATATGCTCTGCCTCTTTCTCTCCAACAACATGTGGCGTAAATTCCAGCTGTTTATTAAACAACGCTAGAGCTTCACAGGAGCAGGTGATGCAGTCAATTACTCCACAATTACCAAGGTAATTATGCAAAGGAGAGGAGAACTGTGCTGTGATGTGCTGTGCAGGGGGTGAAAAGGAGGAAGAGGAGATGGAGAGAACCTTGGCAGAGAAGCCTGGCCCTGTTCTGTTGGCACTGGCTGGGGTTGGATGGGGTTGTGGGCGATTGAGACCTTTGTAGCCATGCCAGAGACAGTGCTCCCATAGAGGACAATGTGCCTCCTCACCTGTCAAACACACATGCACACAAACACTCCTCCTCTCCCCTTCACTCTGACACACTGATGCCTGCATGGCTGTTTCTCAAGTCTGCATGAGTGGCCACGCCTGCTGTCTTTGTTTTGGACAATAGCTGTAATGTGTTTGTGTATTGTGGAGTGTGATTTGTGTGTGTGTGTGTGTGTGTGTCTGTTCACTCCCCAGACAATTAGGTGTCCTATCCCTGAGCACCGACGGGGAGAACAGATGAGAAGAAGGAAGAGAAAAGAAAAGAGAATATATAGAGGGGAAAGAGAGAGAGAGAGAGAGAGACTTTTTGTCTTTCTTTAATGATACATTCTAATTTCATTAAAACCTCACCACCCTCCCCCCCTTAAAAAACAACACCACATCACAATAACCAAAACCTCACCACCCCTACAACCGTATATCCAACCCATCTTCCCCAGCTGTACATACAGCCCCCCCCCCCTCCCCCGACACACCATATCTCCTGAAACATCTCCACACTTTTATAATTTTATAGAACTCAAATTCCATCCATCCCATTAAATAATAGTTAAAGGGTCTGTTATCACCCCACCTTTGACCCTGTTCCTCCTTGTTAGCCAAATAGCCAACTTTGCCAGAGCAAACAGAAAATTCAGCAACACACATTTGGCCTTTTCCTTATTTGAATACCTGTACCCCACTATAAACATCCTGACAGTAAACTCTACCCCCAACCTCTCACAAAGACATTCCAACAGAGACATTAATGGCATTAACCTGGCGCACACAGAAAACACATGAATCACAGTTTCACTCATGACACAGAAAGAACACCCCTGTCCGACTCCCGGGTCAACCCATGGCAACCAGCTGTTTGTGGCCAGGGCTCCATGTAGAACCCTCCACTAGAAGTCCCCTGACCTCTTTGGTACTGGGAGTTTGTAGAGCCCCCTCCATCTAAAACCCACCATACTCTCCGCCCCACATACCCCTACCACTGATGTGCATTCACTCCTGTTAGGCTCCTAATGTTCCTTACCTTAATGCAGAGGTTGTAGAGGGCTTTACCTCCCACCCCCTCAAACTCACCCAGGCTCGGAGTGTTAAATTCTAACAAGTCCTCCAGACCCCCTTGCCAGTCACCAGTCTCTGCCGTCACCTGCAGTGGCAGAAACATTGGTGGCCCCTCCCCCTTTGGCCGCTCAAACACCCCCTTTACCGGCTCAGACAGTGCCTCCTGGACTTCCCCCAGGAATCTCTCCAGCAGCCTAAGAGATTTTAGTCCTGTTTGTTGTGCCAGGACTTCCGGGATTTTCCACCCCTCCTCTCCCAGCAGTGTCAGGTCACCCAGCCTTAGTAAACCAGCTGCCATCAGTCGCCTCTGCAGGGTGGCCGACTGAACCAATCTCAAAAGGATGGCTGGGTTGTGGAAGATAGGCTCCTCCCACACCAACAGCCCAGGCTCCACACTCCCTTCTCGTGTGGGCCTTAGCAGCTGCCAGGCCCTCATCACCGCAGAGTAAAAATCAGAGAGACCTGCTGTACTCAGCCTCTCCAGCCTCATGAGGAATAGCTGCCGTTCAACCCTAATCGGCCAGCTCTCCTCAGCAGCGCACATGCTGGTTCCCTCCAGCCGACATCAGTATGGTACAGCAGTCTCTGCACCACCTTTAGTCGGAATGCAGCCACCCTGCTCTCCAGTTCCACCAGGCCCTGTCCTCCTTCATGTACGGACATATACAACACTGCCGCCATCAGCCAGTGATGGCCCGACCAGAACAAATCCACCAGCTTGCGTTGCAGGTCTTGAGGACGGCCAGTTGGGGGGGTTGAGGACGGCCAGTTTATGCCACAGGGACGATGCCACCAGGTTGTTGATTATCAGCACCCTCCCTCTATATGACACTTGTGACAGGAGCCACCTCCACCTGGCCAGTCTTGACACCACTGCCTGTGACAGCCCCTCCCAGTTCTTCATGACCCACCTCGCCGAGCCCAGGTACACCCCCAAAATGTTAAGCCCTTCACAACCCCACTGTAAACCTCCTATCCCTCCATGCCCCACATAACAGAGCTTTGCTCTTGCCCCAGTTCACCTTAGCTGACGAAGCTCCCTCATACACCTTTAGACTAGTCTCTAGTGCCTGCATATCCTGCCCATCCCTGACCATCACAGAAACGTCATCTGCATACACTGACACTGCTATGCCTGTCAACACACCCATGCCTGTCCAGCAGACTCCCAGCAGTCTCCTGTGTAGCAGGCCCAAAAAAGGCTAAATGGCTAGTGTATATAACTGCCCCGATAGAGGGCATCCTCGTCTAATGGCCCGCCTCACCCAGACTGGCCTACTGAGCCCCCCTCCCACCTTGACCATACATAACACCCCAGCATACAACATCTTCACACATGCCAAAAAACTTTCCCCAAACCCAAACATCACATTAAACAGATACTCATGTTCCACTCGATCAAAATCTTTCTCTTGATCTAAAGAGACCAGTCCAAAGTTCACATTAGAACCTCTCGACAAGTCCAACATGTCCCTGATTAAGAACAAGTTGTCCGTGATTGAGCGTCCCAGTACACAATATGTCTGGTCCTTGTGTACTATAGAGTCCAGATGGGACATCAGTCTGTTAGCGATTACCTTGGCAAATATATTGTAGTCTGCACAGAGCAATGCCACAGGCCTCCAGTTCTTAAGTTCACACAAGTCCCTTTTTTTGGGCAGGAGAGTCAGAGCCGCCCGACGGCAGCTCATCGGCAACTCTCCTACCTTGACGCACTCACGGAACACGCAAGTCCAGTCCAATTATTCCCCAGAATTTTTTATAAAACTCCACTGGGAGTCCATCGACCCCCGGTGCACGGGCGGGTGACATCTGGGTTACGGCCTCTGCCAGTTCATGGGACAACAGGGGAATGTCCATTTCATCCCTCTGTACCAGAGAGAGCTTAGGGAGTTCTGCAAACAAAACATGAGCACACATAGGATCACACAGTTCTTCCCTATACAACTCAGTATTAAACTCCACAGTCCGCTCCCGCATCTCCTCCACCACAGAGGTCACCCGCCCATCCGACAGCCGTAGACAATGCATACCCTTGGCTTCACCGCTCTGTCTTTCCAAACCAAAGAAGAAGGAGCTGGGAGCATCCATCTCCTTGAGCATGGAGAACCTAGCTCTTACAAGTGCTCCCTTTCCTTTAACCTGGAAAAACTGCCCAGGTCCTACGTAATTCTGCTAAATTAGCCTGGTGTCCAACATTGCCTTGCCCCACCAGCTCAACCTCCAATTCACAATACTCTCCTAGCCACCTGAGGATGAGAGAGCTGTATACTGTTGACAGAAAAGCCGTATTTTGACTTTTCCCACATCGCACCATTGACTCAGAGACTCATACTCCTCTCTTTGCTGCCCCCACCTTTCCCCAAAAGTCTGTAAACCTGAGCAAAAAGTGGCATCTTGTAAGAGCTTTACATTAAACTTCCAATAGGATGCCTGCCGAGGCCCTGGTGAAATAGACAGCCAAGCCATGGTTATGTGGTGATCCGAAAAACCCACCGGGAGAATGGTAGTGCCCAACAGCCTATTGCTCTGATTCCTAGACATGTAATGCCGATCGAGTCGGGCTGCACTCCCCCTAGCCCCAAAGATATTCACCCATGTATACTGTCTTGTGTTGGGATGTCTAGTTCTCCAAACATCCACTAGGTCAAACTGATTAATGATGTCCCTTAACACCCCCACTGAGCCTGAATGAGGCTCCTCCCCATTTCTGTCTTTCGTAAAATCCATCGTACAGTTCCAGTCCCCGCCGACCACCAGCATCTCCTCAGGCGCTACCTGTGAAAGTTCCTGTCTAAGACACCTAAACAGACACCCCCTCTCTCCCCCTGTGTTAGCCGCATACATATTTATAAGGACAAAACCCCTGTTGTTAATTTCTGCTTTTACTACAAGCAGTCTACCCCTACACACCTCCTTTGAGGAGAACATTTTTACGGCCAGACCCGGTGCAAAAAGGACTGCCACCCCTGCACTAACATTTGTTCCATGGCTCAGCACACTTGCCCCTTTCCACCAGAGCACCCAATCAACTTCATTCACCACATCACTATGCGTCTCCTGCAAAAACAACACCTGTACTTTTTTTTGTTTTACATATTCACCCAACAGACTCCTCTTTCCCGCATCTCTGGCGCCATTTATATTAAGCGAGCCTACCCGAAGAGTCTCCATAAGAAGTGGGAGAAAAGCCAGCAAAGAAAGAGACCAATGGCAAAGCTCAAAAAGCCCCAGTGCCAGAAAAAAATGATTCATCTAAACAGCATCTGAAGGTAGACCCTTACGCACGGTTGTGACTCACTTCCTCCACCTAAAACGTTTCCTGGGTGAGAGGACACCATGCCCCTCATTTTTCATAGCGTGTTGTACTGATCTTACAAACTTCCCTGGATCGCAAAAACAATCTTCAAGATTAACCTTTTTCCCTTTAGTCTCATTCAATAAACCTGACAGTTCCCTAACCTCCTCATCTTCCTCTTCCTCAGACTCACTTCCCTCCTCCTCATCTCCATCTCCCATCCTAACCCCCTGCCCTTTCTCTCTAGTCGTGGCCTCCCCCCAGCACCAGGCAAAGGTTCCTTGGTGCCTTTGACCACACCAGCCTCTCCCCTCCCACCTCCTTTCTTCTCCTCCTTTTTCCTCTTCCGCTTGACACCCTCCTCCACCCCCATCCCCCCAGTCGCTTACCCTTCCCCACTATACTCTCCTCATCCACTAGCATAACCTGACTAGGCCCAGCCTCATCTACACCACCATCCATGACATGACTAGACCCAGCATCAGCTACACCATCCTCTATAGCAGGGTTGCCCAACCATGTTCCTGGAGAGCTACCCTCCTGTAGGTTTTCGCTCCAACCCCAGGTGTTACTAACCTGATTCATCTTATCAACCTGTAATTATTAGAATCAGGTGTGCTAGATTAGGGTTGGAGCAAAAACCTACAGGACGGTAGCTCTCCAGGAACAGGGTTGGGCAGTCCTGCTCTATAGCATGACTAGACCCAGCCTCAGCTACACCACCATCTCTAGCATGACTAGGCCCAGCCTCATCTACACCACCATCTATAGCATGACTAGACCCAGCCTCATCTACACCACCATCTATAGCATAACTAGGCCCAGCCTCTGCTGCCTGCGTCTCATGGTCCCCTGCACATTGACCTCGATTTCCCCCACTGGCGCTTGTACCCTCACCTAGTCTACGACCTTTATGTGGGCACGCAAAGCTCTTATGCCCCAAATCCCCACACTCAAAGCACCGTAGACTATCTGTGCTGGCAAAGCCACAGCTTTGTTAATTCTGGAAGCGGAATGTTTAAATTCAGCTCCTACCTGTTCGCCAACCGCAAGCAGAACCTCCTCCACCTTAATTCCATTCTCAGGAACCCCCCTGAATCCATGCCGTTTTATTTTATTTATTTTATTTCACCTTTATTTAACCAGTTAAGCCAGTTGAGAGCAAGTTCTCATTTACAACTGCGACCTGGCCAAGATAAAGCAAAGCAGTGCGATAAAAACAACAACAACACAGAGTTACATATGGAATAAACCAAACGTACAGTCAATAACACAATATAAAATCTATATACAGTGTGTGCAAATGTAGTATGTTATGTAGGTAAGGCAATAAATAGGCCATAGTGCAAAATAATTACAATTTAGTAGTAACACTGGAGTGATAGATGTGCAGAAGATGATGTGCAAATAGAGATACTGGGGTGCAAATGAGCAAAATAAATAACAATGTAAATAACAATATGGGGATGAGGTAGTTGGGTGGGCTAATTACAGATGGGCTGTGTACAGGTGCAGTGATTGGTAAGCTGCTCTGACAACTGATGCTTAAAGATAGTGAGGGAGATAAGTGTCTCCAGCTTCAGAGATTTTTGCAGTTCGTTCCAGTCATTTGCAGCAGAGAACTGGAAGGAATGGCGGCAAAAGGAGGTGTTGGCTTTGGGGATGACCAGTGAGATATACCTGCTGGAACGCATACTACAGGTGGGTGTTGCTATGGTGACCAATGAGCTAAGATAAGGCGGGGATTTGCCTAGAAGTGATTTATAGATGACCTGGAGCCAGTGGATTTGGCGACGAATTTGTAGTGAGGGCCAGCCAACGAGAGCGTACAGGTCACAATGGTGGGTAGTATATGGGGCTTTGGTGACAAAATGGATGGCACTGTGATAGACTACATCCAATTTGCTGAGTAGAGTGTTGGAAGCTATTTTGTAAATGACATCGCCGAAGTCAAGGATCGGTAGGATAGTCAGTTTTACGAGGGCATGTTTAGCAGCATGAGTGAAGGAGGCTTTGTTGCGAAATAGGAAGCCAACTCTAGATTTAACTTTGGATTGGAGATGCTTAATGTGAGTCTGGAAGGAGAGTTTATGGTCTAACCAGACACCTAGGTATTTGTAGTTGTCCACATATTCTAAGTCAGACCCGCTGAGAGTAGTGATACTAGTCGGGCGGGCGGGTGCAAGCAGCGTTCGATTGAAGAGCATGCATTTATTTTTACTAGCGTTTAAGAGCAGTTGGAGGCCATGGAAGGAGTGTTGTATGGCATTGAAGCTTGTTTGGAGGTTTATTAACACAGTGTCCAATGAAGGGCCAGATGTATACAAAATGGTGTCGTCTGCGTAGAGGTGGATCTGAGAGTCACCAGCTGCAAGAGCGACATCATTGATATACACAGAGAATAGAGTCGGCCAGAGAATTGAACCCTGTGGCACCCCCATAGAGACTGCCAGAGGTCTAGACAACAGGCCCTCCGATTTGACACATTGAACTCTATCTGAGAAGTAGTTGGTGAACCAGGCGAGGCAGTCATTTGAGAAACCAAAGCTATTTAGTCTGCCAATAAGAATGTGGTGATTGACAGAGTCAAAAGCCTTGGCCAGGTCGATGAAGACGGCTGCACAGTACTGTCTTTTATCGATCGTGGTTATTATATCGTTTAGGACCTTGAGCGTGGCTGAGGTGCACCCATGACCAGCTCGGAAACCAGATTGCATAGCGGAGAAGGTACGGTGGGAAATCGAAATGGTCGGTGATCTGTTTGTAAACTTGGCTTTCAAATACTTTCGAAAGGCAGGGCAGGATGGATATAGGTCTGTAACAGTTTGGATCTAGAGTGTCACCCCCTTTGAAGAGGGGGATGACCGCGGCAGCTTTCCAATCTCTGGGGATCTCAGACGATACGAAAGAGAGGTTGAACAGGCTAGTAATAGGGGTTGCGACAATTTCGGCGGCTAATTTTAGAAAGAAAGGGCCAGTTTGTCTAGCCCAGCTGATTTGTAGGGGTCCAGATTTAGCAGCTCTTTCAGGACATCAGCTATCTGAATTTGGGTGAAGGAGAAGCGGGGGGGCATGGGCAAGTTGCAGCGGAGGGTGCAGAGCTGGTGGCCGGGGTAGGGGTAGCCAGGTGGAAAGCCTGGCCAGCCGTAGCAAAATGCTTATTGAAATTCTCGATTATCGTAGATTTATCGGTGGTGACAGTGTTTCCTAGCCTCAGTGCAGTGGGTAGCTGGGAGAAGTTGCTCTTATTCTCCATGGACTTTACAGTGTCCCAAAACATTTTGTTGTTAGTGCTACAGGATGCACATTTCTGTTTGAAAAAGCTAGCCTTTGCTTTCCTAACTGCTTGTGTATATTGGTTCCTGACTTCCCTGAAAAGTTACATATCGCGGGGGCTGTTCGATGCTAATGCAGTACGCCACAGGATGTTTTTGTGCTGGTCAAGGGCAGTCAAGTCTGGGGTGAACCAGGGGCTATATCTGTTCTTAGTTCTGAATTTTTTGAATGGGGCATGCTTATTTAAGATGGAGAGGAAAGCACTTTTGAAGAACATCCAGGCATTCTCTACTGACGGAATGAGGTCAATATCCATCCAGGATACCCGGGCCAGGTCAATTAGAAAGGCCTGCTCGCTGAAGTGTTTTAGGGAGCGTTTGACAGTGATGAGGGGTGGTCGTTTGACCGCGGACCCATTACGGACGCAGGCAATGAGGCAGTGATCGCTGAGATCCTGGTTGAAGACAGCGGAGGTGTATTTAGAGGGTAAATTAGTCAGGATGATATCTATGAGGGTGCCCATGTTTACGGATTTAGGGTTGTACCTGGTAGGTTCCTTGATGATTTGTGTGAGATTGAGGGCATCTAGTTTAGATTGTAGGACGGCCGGGGTGTTAAGCATATCCCAGTTTAGGTCACCAAGCAGTACGAACTATGAAGATAGATGGGGGGCAAGCAATTCACATATGGTGTCCAGGGCACAACTGGGGGCTGAGGGGGGTCTGTAGCAAGCGGCAACAGTGAGATACTTATTTCTGGAAAGGTGGATTTTTAGAAGTAGAAGCTCAAACTGTTTGGGCACAGAACTGGATAGTATGATAGCCTGCAGAGCTCTATCTCTACAGTAGATTGCAACTCCGGCCCCTTTGGCAGTTCTATCAAGAAGGAAAATGTAGTTCGGAATGGAAATTTGTGCTAACGCAGTGAATAACTCAAACTTGTGGAGGAGACTTCTGATGTTAACATGCAAGAAACAAAGGCTTTTACGGTTACAGAAGTCAACAAATGATAGCACCTGGGGGGTAGGAGTGATACTGGGAGCTACAGGGCCTGGATTAACCTCTACATCACCAGAGGAACAGAGGAGGAATAGAATAAGGATACGGCTAAAGGCGTTAAGAACTGGTCTTCTAGTGCGTTGGATACAGAGAAGAGGGGCAGATTTCTGGGCGTTGTAGAATTGATTCAGGGCATTATGTACAGACAAGGATATGGAAGGATATGAGTACAGTGGAGGTACACCTAAGCATTGGGTAACTATGAAAGAGATAGCATCACTGGAGGTACCGATTGAGCCGGTCTCCGCGTGTATGGGAGGTGGGACAAAGGAGCTCTCTGAGGCTGGTTGAGCTGAACTTGGGGCTCTACAGTGAAATTGTATAATAAGAACTAACCCAAACAGGAAATGGCTAGGCATATTAACATGGGAGAGAGGCATAACGCAATCACAGGTGCTATTCAACTGGTAATGGCGACGAAAGTTTGGGCTGAGGATAAACAGATAAACAGGATGGGATACCATGTAAAGGAGCAATCCAGCAGATATTAGCTGTGTAGCTGAGTGATCATAAGGTCCAGTGAACAGCACTAAGTAAGTCTGGGAGCAGATCGTAGGCTGCTAAAGCACAGGCGAGCAGGAGGCACGGCTGTTGATTGCGCGTGCTAGCGGGCCGGGGCTAGCAGATGGATCTTCATGGTCGTCGCAACGGGAAGCCTGTTGAAACCACATCAGACGATTACGTCGGCAGACCAGTCGTGATGGATCGGTGGGGCTCCGTGTCAACACTAAGAGGTCCCGTCCAGTTGACAGAGAGGTAGATAGCCGGGAGATGGGCCTGGCTCGAGGCTAGCTCAAGGCTAACTGGGTCTAGCTTCAGACAGTAGTGATTAGCCAACAACAACAACAGCCACTCGGTTGCAGCTAGCTAGTTGCGATGATCCGGTGTTAAGGTCCAGTGATTCCAGCAGAAAATCCGATATGCTCTGGCTCGATAGCGCAATGTGCAGACTGTGCAGACTGGCCAATAATTGTCCAGGCTAGAGCTGGCTGGTAGGTAGTGCAGGCCACGGACAATGGTGAAGACCGCTAACGGTGGCTAATAGCAAGTAGCTAGTTAGCTGGCTAGTTTCAGCCAGAGGTTCTGGATAAAAATAAATAATAGAATCCGTTCCACATTGGTTGAGGCGGGTTGCAGGAAAGTATATTTAGTTAACGGATGGAAAGTGAGATTGAGAAATATATATGAAAAGACATACGAAAAAGACAAAAAAAAAAAACTGGCTATTTACATGAGGACACTATAGAAAACACGAACGCACTGCTACGTAACGACAACGTCTCCTCCTCGCTAAGCTGCGAAGCCATCGCGCACACCACACTGTTCAAAACCTTCAGGAAGCCCTCCACACAGACTCTCAAACTTCCAAAATGAGAGAGAGACAGAGAGAGAGAGAGAGAGAGAGAGAGAGGGAGCGAGAGAGAGGGAGAGAGATAGATTACCACTAGCATAACCTGACTAGGGCCAGCCTAATCTTCATTAAATAACCCCACAGATGAGCAACCCCAAGTGGAAAGTCAACTTCCCAGCACAGAGTACTACTCCCTCATTGAAATGAAGGATACATTCATCCAGCTGGAGGTAAGGCAGGTGGAGCTGGAACAGCAGGTGATTACACTCCAGTCAGCACAGACCCAGACAACAGTCCAGCACAACAACACCCCCTTAACTAGACCTGGAGGTGGAGAGAGACATGTCTGCACTCTGGACTGTGGTGAGACAACATCAACAGGAGAAAGAGCAGGAGAAGAACAGGGCATTAGAGTAAAGGATCAGAGTGCTGGAGGAGAAGGTTAGAATAATGACGGGTGACAGAGAACAACCAGTTAGAGAGCTGGCCACCCCCGCAGAGAAGCCAGCAGAACAGCCCACAAGTCTCGACACCGCAGCAGAACAGTACACCCTAGAACCTGACCATAGCCTCGACATCACAGCCGGATAAACAAATTAAGAACCCCAAGCCCAGGGGATCCCAACCCCTCTGAGCACCCCCCCATCAGCCACCCTGATAGCCCTCCTGACGACCCCCCCACACCCACTGAGGACATACACAAGCCACAGATTGTACTCCTTATGGACTCAAACGGGAAATACAAGAAAATACACTTTTTCCCAAACACACAGTGTCTAAACTCTGGTGTCCAAACACCCAGTGCGCCCTAGACCTTCTGTCTGAGGACCAACTAGGATCACCCAGCCACATAATAATACACACAGGCACAAATGACCTGAGAACACAGCAGGAAAGGGTGGCCACAGCACTCAAGGGAGTGATAGAAAAAGCTTCTTCTACTTTCCCCAACGCACAAGTTGTTATCTCAACCCTGCTACCCTGAAAGGACTTCCACCCTGCTACCATACAGCAGGTAAACGCAAGTATTTCCTGTGACTTTGCATCAAAACCAAATGTCTACCTGGCCCACCACTCCACCCTGGACTTGAACAGCCTTTACGACCAGGTCCACCTATACAAGGCAGCAGTGCCCACCTTCGCCCGGACCCTAGAGGATGTTGCCCTCAACCGCAGACCCAACACCTCACATATGAGCAAAAGATCAACAGACACCCCGCCCAGACCAGAAAGACACTATCCCAGACCTGCGGGACCCTCCCCCCCATACCTACACGTAGAGGAACCCCATCCCGTAGGGAACCTACATCCAGACCACAGCACCACCAGCCACATCCACCCCCACCCCAACCAATTAACACCCCCCCAAGTCAACCATGCCCACACCTGTGAGGGTTGGTGTGAGGTATGACCCAGGTGCGGTGCAGGATACACAGTAGGCAGTAGGCAGAGATGGTGAAACAAGGATCTTTACTGGTGGTCCCAAAACCAGGATACAAAATAACGGACTTGCCACAAAAAATTAAGGAGAAGCAAATTGGTCTCCAAAAACAGGCTGACAGCAAACATACGAAATACTAACTACCACTGAAAACAACAATGAAACAGGGAGAGCACTTCTCAAGTACCTGTACATATGTCTCGCGATCAGTCACTGATTAGTACTGTTTGGCATCGAGAACTAGCAGAGAAAACAGAGCAAGGGAACACAGGGAAGTGAGGGCATAAATACACAGGTGAACAGGTAGACACAGGTGACACCAATATGATTATGATTAGTCCAGACTGTGAGTGAGGAGGTGCCTAAGGTTGTCGGAGGATGACACCTAGTGGGTTGCTCCAGAACTGCGACTCCCTCCTGTAACACACACCCCATTTAGGCCCCCTCAGATCAGACCTATGCCCCTCCTACGCACCCCATGCCCCCCACTCCCGCAAAGAGGACCTCAACATGAAAGTCACACATACGCCCAGGCCGTGAGCAGGCAAACAGGCCCAACCCCCACTCTTACACTAGCCCAAGCCAATGGCATGTACCAGATGCTCAGCAGGCTCTGCTCACAACTACTGGCCTGAGGCCAAAACACACGACCAACAACGTTAGACACTTTATGGAACACAAAGCCTTCACTATCTCATCCTGGAATATCCAAGGCCTGAGGTCATCTGCCTTTGGCCTAAAGAGCAGGAACCTGGACTTCACCAAAGAAATCAGAAATACAGACAATGTCATCCTACAAGAAACATGGTATAGAGGAGACAGACCCACTGGTTGCCCTCTGAGTTACAGAGAGCTGGTAGTCCCATCCACCAAACTACCAGGTGTAAAAGAGGGAAGGGACTCAGGGGGTATGCTAATTTGGTATAGAGCAGACCTAACTCACTCTATTAAATTAATTTGGCTAGAAATTCAAAAGGAAATTATCTCAACAGAGAAAAATGTCCTCCTGTGTGCTACCTATATCCCCCCACTAGAATCTCCAAACTAATGAAGACAGCTTCTCTATCCTGGAGGGGGAAATCAATCATTTCCAGACCCAGGGACATGTACTAGTCTGTGGCAACCTAAATGCCAGAACTGGACAAGAACCTGACACCCTCAGCACACAGGGGGACAAACACCTATCTGGAGGTGACAGCATTCCCTCCCCCATATGCCCCCCTAGGCACAACTACGACAACATAACCAACAAAAACGGGTCACAACTCCTGCAGCTCTGTCGCACGCTGGGTATGTACATAGTCAATGGTAGGCTTCGAGGGGACTCCTATGGTAGGTACACCTATAGCTCATCTCTTGGCAGTAGTACTGTAGACTACTTTATCACTGACCTCAATCCAGAGTCTCTCAGAGCGTTCACAGTCAGCCCACTGACACCCCTATAAGATCACAGCAAAAATCACAGTCTACTTGAACAGAGCAATACTCAATCATGAGGCATCAAAGCCAAAGGAACTGAATAATATTAAGAAATGCTATAGATGGAAGGAAAGTAGTGTCGAAACCTACCAAAAAACTATTAGGCAACAACAAATTCAATCCGTTTTAGACAACTTCCTGGACAAAACGTTCCACTGTAATAGTGAAGGTGTAAACTTGGCAGTAGAAAACCTAAACAGTATATTTGACCTCTCAGCTTCCCTATCAAATCTAAAAATCTCTAACAGAAAACCGAAGAAAAGTTACAACAACGACAAATGGTAAGAAAGAAATTGAGAAACCTATCCAACCAAAAACATAGAGACCCAGAAAACCTGAGCCTACGCCTTCACTATGGTGAATCACTAAAACAATACAGAAATACACTATGGAAAAAGAAGGAACAGCATGTCAGAAATCAGCTCAATGTAATTGAAGAATCCATAGACTCTAACCACTTCTGGGAAAATTGGAAAACACTAAACAAACAACAACATGAAGAGTTATCTATCCAAAACGGAGATGTATAGGTAAACCACTTCTTCAATCTTTTTGGCCCTATAAAGAACAAACAGCAAAAAAATATACATTATCAAATGCAAATCTTAGAATCAACTATTAAAGACTACCAGAACCCACTGGATTCTCCAATTACAGTGAATGAACTACAGGACAAAATACAAACCCTCCAACCCAAAAAGGTGTGTGGTGTTGATGGTATCCTCAATGAAATGATAAAATATACAGACCACTAATTCCAATTGGCTATACTTAAACTCTTTAACATCATCCTTAGCTCTGGCATCTTCCCCAATATTTGGAACCAAGGACTGATCACCCCAATCCACAAAAGTGGAGACAAATTTGACCCCAATAACTACCGTGGGATATGTGTCAACAGCAACCTTGGGAAAATCCTCTGCATTATCATTAACAGCAGACTAGTTCATTTCCTCAGTGAAAACAATGTACTGAGCAAATGTCAAATTGGCTTTTTACCAAATTACAATACGACAGACCACGTATTCACCCTGCACACCCTAATTGACAAACAAACAAACCAAAACAAAGGCAAAGTCTTCTCATGCTTTGTTAATTTCAAAAAAGCTTTTGACTCAAATCTGAAATGAAATGTCTACTGTTTGCTGATGATCTGGTGCTTCTGTCCCCAACCAAGGAGGGCCTACAGCAGCACCTAGATCTTCTGCACAGATTCTGTCAGACCTGGGTCCTGTTTGAAAAATAATGGTGTTCCAAAAAAGCTCCAGTTTCCAGGACCACAAATACAAATTCCAGCTAGACACCGTTGCCCTAGAACACACAAAAAACTATACATACCTCGGCCTAAACATCAGCGCCACAGGTAACTTCCACAAAGCTGTGAACGATCTGTGAGACAAGGCAAGAAGGACCTTCTATGCCATCAAAAGGAACATAAAATTCGACATACCAATTAGGATCTGGCTAAAAATACTTGAATCAGTTATAGGACCCATTGCCCTTTATGTTATAGGTCGGGGTCCGCTCACCAACCAAGAATTCACAAAATGGGACAAACACCAAATTGAGACTCTGCATGCAGAATTCTGCAAAAATATCCTCAGTGTACAACAAAAAACACCCAATAATTCATGCAGAGCAGAATTAGGCCGATACCCGCTAATTATCATAATCCAGAAAAGAGCCGTTAAATTCTATAACCACTTAAAAGGAGAATTTCTTGACACATTGGAAATAATTAACAAAACATTTGAGCAAACTAGAATGCTATTTGGCCCTAAACAGAGAGTACACAGTGGCAGAATACCTGACCACTGTGACTGACCCAAACTTAAGGAAAGCTTTGACTATGTACAGACTCAGTGAGCATAGCCTTGCTATTGAGAAAGGCCGCCGTAGGCAGACCTGGCTCTCAAGAGAAGACAGGCTATGTGCACACTGCCCACAAAATGAGGTGGAAACTGAGCTTCACTTCCTAACCTCCTGCCAAATGTATGACCATATTAGAGACACATTTATTTCCCTCAGATTACACAGATCCACAAAGAATTCGAAAACAAACCCAATTTTGATAAACTCCATTATCTACTGGGTGAAATACCACAGTGTGCCATCACAGCAGCAAGATTTGTGACCTGTTGCCACAAGAAAAGGGCAACCAGTGAATAACAAACACCATTGTAAATACAACCCATATGTATGTTTATTTATTTTCCCATTTGTACTTTAACTATTTGCACATTGTTACAACAATGTATATATATACATAATATGACATTTGAAATATCTTTATTATTTTGGAACTTCTGAGTGTAATGTTTACTCTTCATTTTTTTGTGTATATTTCACTTTTGTTTACTATCTACTTCACTTGCTTTGGCAATGTTAACATACGGTTCCCATGCCAATAAAGCCCTTAAATTGAATTGATAGAGAGAGAGAGAGAGAGAGAGAGAGAGAGAGAGAGAGAGAGAGAGAGAGAGAGAGAGAGAGAGAGAGAGAGAGAGTCAGAGAGAGAGTCAGAGAGAGAGAGAGAGAGTGAGAGAGAGAGAGAGAGAGAGAGAGAGAGAGAGAGAGAGAGAGAGAGAGAGAGAGACAGAGGAAACAGTGGAGAGGGGGAGTGGAGGAGAGGTGATGAGAGGAGAGAAAATCAGAGGAGAGTTGCATCATTTATTCCACTGGAATTTTATATTAATACTGATTGAATAAGTCTCCTCTCTCTCTCTCTCTCTCTCTCTCTCTCTCTCTCTCTCTCTCTCTCTCTCTCTCTCTCTCTCTCTCTCTTAAACATGTTCACAGAATCATACAGTAAACACATTCATTGTCACCCCCCGCCTCCTCCCTCTGTCTAACAACCACTATTGCTCCAATCATCCTCGTGGACAATCTAACACTTCTACAATGAAGCGCAGATCAAGTCTCCCCCACATGTGAGTGGTGAGGCAAATTGAAGTGCAGACTGGCTATTCTCAAACAGAGAGTGTCAGAGGGAATGAGAGGGCTCGGCATAGCGCCTGCCACAAGAGCTTTATGGGCCGGGATTGAAAATAATTTCACTGCCAGGATGAACAGCAAATTACTTAGTGTCAGCTCATCACTTTGGGAAGAGTGTGTGTGCTGGATATAATGCTCTGGTCGCCAGCAGACAGACAGAAGGACAGACAGACAGACAGACAGACAGACAGACAGACAGACAGACAGACAGACAGACAGACAGACAGACAGACAGACAGACAGACAGACAGACAGACAGACAGACAGACAGACAGACAGACAGACAGACAGACAGACAGACAGACAGACAGACAGACAGACAGACAGACAGACAGACACAGACAGACAGAGCAGGCGTCTTCACATGCTGCTGGCTCTCAGTCTGAAACATTCCAACCCATCTTAACACTCCTGCCTCCTAGCCTGCCTCCCCCTGTGACTTTGTTTATGTGGCTCTGCATGCTGTGGATGGACACTAAGCTTGGCGTGTGTAACTCCTAAAATTCGGTACTTTGGTTTATCTGTCTGTTTGATACAGATTAGTTGGTAAATCTCTCTGAGTGAGTCTGTACTAATTAATGAAACATAAATCCTCACATCAGACCTCTCTACTCTGGTCTATTCATTGACTTGGCTGGTCAAACATAATGTTACATCTCTAATTCACACAGTTAATGGAAGATTAGGACTGACTGAATCATCTGATTTAACAAAGAAGAAACTATTGATATATTCTTGTTATACCAAACGTATCATAATCATGCAATGAAATACAAATTATCCGGTGTTTGTCATTCAGATATTTGGTATTGGCCATGTAACACAAAATGTTAGTTCTTGGGTACAGTCGTGGTGTTTGCATGTATGTATGTATGTATGTATGTATGTATGTATGTATGTATGTATGTATGTATGTATGTCTGTCTGTCTGTCTGTCTGTCTGTCTGTCTGTCTGTCTGTCTGTCTGTCTGTCAAATCAAAATCAAATGACATTTAATTTGTCACATGCGCCGAATACAACAGGTGTAGACCTTACCGTGAAATGCTTACTTACAAGCCCCTAACCAACAATACAGTTTTAAGAAAAATACGAGTTAAGAAAATATTTACTAAATAAACTCAAGTTAAAAATAAAAGAGCTACAATAAAATATCAATAACGAGGCTATATACAGGGGGTACCGGTACCGAGTCAATGTGCGGAGTACAGGTTAGCCGAGGTAATTGAGGTAATATGTACATGTAGGTAGGGGTAAAGTGACTATGCATAGATAATAAACAGCAAGTAACAACAGCTTAAAAGGGGGGAGGGGTCAATGCAAATAGTCCGGGTAGCCATTTGATTAGCTGTTCAGCAGTCTTATGGCTTGGGGGTAGAAGCTGTTAAGAAGCCTTTTGGACCTAGACTTGGCACTCCGGTACCGCTTGCCGTGCGGTAGCAGAGAGAACAGTCTATGACTAGCGTGGCTGGAGTCTTTGGCAATTTTTAGGGCCTTCCTCTGACAGCCTGGTATAGAGGTCCTGGATGGCAGGAAGCTTGGCCCCAGTGATGTACTGGGTCGTACGCACTACCCTCTGTAGCGCCTTGCGGTCGGAGGCCGAACAGTTGCCATACCAGGCAGTGATGCAACCAGTCAGGATGCTTTTTGAGGAACTGAGGACCAATGCCAAATCTTTTCAGTCTGGCCACTTGTTTGTCTATCTGTCTCTCTATCTGTCTGTACACCTGGCTGTCCATGTAACACAAAACGTTAGTTGTTGGGTACAGTCGTGGTCTTTGCATGTTTGTCTGTATGTCTGTCTGCCTGTCTTTCTTATCTGTCCACCTGGCTGTCTGTCCGTCTGTCCACCTATCCATCCGTCTGTCTCTCTGTCCTAGCGTGGGGCTGAAGGGGGGCTGTAGGCTGGTCACCTGACACCATGGTGTGTTGGTGGAGACGGGTGGGAAATGGCGAGCGGCGAGGGAATTACCTCACAGCTCCGTATTTCAAATCTGTGGGATTAAGCTCCATTAAACACAGAGCGACGCCTAATCTTTATCTCTGGATTTCACTCTGAGACAGAGCAGAGCGCAGGAACGAGGGAAAGAAGAGAGAAAGAGAGAAAGAGGAATAGCGATGAAACGTCCTTCACCTTTATCAACCAAATTATAAGCCTCCTCTGCTCCCTGGCATTGTGGTACAGAGGGGAGTGTGGCCATTATATTCCACTGTGTGCTGTTGTTTAAAGAGCCACCCAGGACAGGGCTTCAGCCCACTCTGAAACTAACTAGTGCTGCTGCTAGGGTAGTGCTGCCCGCACAGATGGACCTTGTGAAAACCGCTAGCTCCCTCAGCTCGGGGCTTCTCACTCACTTAATGGGAAGTGACCACTGCTGTGCCATGCCTGGCTGCTCCCCTTTATTCACACACACATTCCAGACAGAGAAGCGATCCCTTTAAGGACAGCAGCCATTAATACATTGCCTCATCATTCTACTCATTCATCTACTCCAGTTTATCAGTGTTTCTGTGCTAGTTGGAAGCTACCAACACCTCTCTCTCTCTCAACTCTGTAACTTAACCTTAACATCAGCCCTAGCAGTGATTTAACAAGGACACAGCAGGGACACACTGTAGGGTGGTCTGGTGATGGACCACTCCGTGCTGTATCCTCTTTACTCTCTGGCTCTGTATCGATCCACTCTCCTCCTCTCTCCTCTTCTCTTAACTCCAGCCATGATTCATGTGCATCTCTTCTGACTAGCTTTCACTCACTCACACACATACACACACACACGCACACACTTGACTCAGACAGACAGACAGACTGCTTGCAGACAGCCATGCCACACTATTACACCCACCTACCCCATCTTCTACTCTGAGACTGCTGTCTGTATGTCTGAGCTGTGGTCTGACCTGGTCTGGTCTGGTCACCAAGCTCTGCTGGCCAGAGGCACAGCTCGCTATATTTACTGTGCTGACAATGTGGTATGGGACTTCCTAGACGTTGATTGGTGGAAAGGAGACACCTTAGTTGGGAATAGCTTGCAGCATGAAGGATCATCAAAAGTAGACCTAATACTGAAAAGTTTGTGTTGAGTTGTTGTTAGTGCTATCTTCTGAATACCCTTCGACCCTCTTTTAAAGACACCAAATTAAATCTGTGATTAGTGACACGATGTTGTTAGGAGCCCTAAGCGTCACGCTGAACTAACACCAGTTAGAGGTCACATCGCCACAATGCTGCCTGCCACCCTAATGGAAAATCTAAGGGATAAAAATCAATGTCTCCTTTTAAAAAAGTATTAGCTTCCTATCTTTCATTAGGTATTCTTTATACGACATGTTCCATTAATAATATCCCAATATACACTGCATTCGGAAAGTATTCAGACCCATTGACTTTTTCCACATATTTTACGTTAAAGCCTTATTCTAAAATGGATTAAATAAATGTTTTTCCTCATCAATCTACACACAATACCCCATAAGACAAAGTGAAAACAGGTTTTTAGAAATGTTTGCAAATGTATTGAAAATTAAAAACAGAAATACCTTATTTACATAAGTATTCAGACCCTTTGCTATGAGACTCGAAATTGAGCTCAGGTGCAACCTGTTTCTATTGATCATCCTTGAGATGTTTCTACAACTTGATTGGAGTCCACCTGTGGTAAATTCGATTGATTGGACATGATTTTGAAAGGCACACACCTGTCTATATAAGGTCCCACAGTTGACAGTGCATGTCAGAGCAAAAACCAAGCCATGAGGTCGAAGGAATTGTACGTAGAGCTCCGAGACAGGATTGTGTCGAGGCACAGATCTGGGGAAAGGTTTCCAAAAAATGTCTGCAGCATTGAAGGTCCCCAAGAACACAGTGGCCTCCATCATTCTTAAATGGAAGAAGATTGGAACCACCAAGACTCTTCCTAGAGCTGGCCGCCCGGCCAAACTGCGCAATCGGGGGAGAAGGGCCTTGGTCAGGGAGGTGACCAAGAACCTGATGGTCACTCTGACAGAGCTTCAGAGTTTCTCTGTGGAGATGGGAGAACCTTCCAGAAGGACAACCATCTCTGCAGCACTCCACCAATCAGGCCTTTACGGTAGAGTGGCCAGACGGGAGCCACTCCTCAGTAAAAGGCACATGACAGCCCGCTTGAAGATTGCAAAAAGGGACCTAAAGGACTCTCAGACCATGAGAAACAAGATTCTCCGGTCTGATGAAACCAAGATTTAACTCTTTGGCCTGAATGCCAAGCGTCACGTCTGGAGGACACCAGGCACCGCTCATCACCTGGCCAATAACATCCCTACGGTGAAGCATGGTGGTGGGGGGATGTTTTTCAGTGGCAGGGACTGGAAGACTAGTCAGGATCGAGGGAAAGATGAACGGAGCAAAGTACAGAGAGATCCTTGATGAAAACCTGCTCTAGAGCACTCAGGACCTCAGACTGGGGTGAAGGTTCACCTTCCAACAGGACAACGACCCTAAGCACACAGCCAAGACAACGCAGGAGTGGCTTTGGGACAAGTCTCTGAATGTCCTTGAGTGGCCCAGCCAGAGTACGGACTTGAACCCGATCGAACATCTCTGGAGAGACCTGAAAATAGCTGTGCAGCGACGCTCCCCATCCAGCCTGACAGAGCTTGAGAGGATCTGCAGAGAAGAATGGGAAAAACGTCCCAAATACAGGTGTGCCAAGCTTGTAGCGTCATACCCAAGAAGACTCTAGGCTGTAATCACTGTCAAAGGTGCTTCAACAAAGTACTGAGTAAAGCGTCTGAATACTTATGTAAATGTGATATATATATATATATATATATATATATATATATATATATATATATATATATATATATATATATATATATATATTTATTTATTTTTAAATGATTTGCAAAAATTTCTAAAAACCTGTTTTTGCTTTGTCATTATGGAGTATTGGATTATTTCAATTTTGGAGAATCTCTTATAATATGGATGAAAGTCATGTATAACACTCCTTTATGTAAAATTATAAATAATGGTTAATTCTCTGAGAATATTTTATTGTTAAGAGGTGTAAAACAGGGTTGCCCTCCTTCCCCATACTTGTTTGTTATGGCCATTGAATTGTTAGCTATAAAAATCTGATCCAATTATAAAATTAAGGGGTAAGAAATTAATGGATTAGAAACAAAGGTATCAATGTATGCCGATGATTCAAGTTTTTTCTTGAGTCCATAATCTATAACCCTGAATGGTCTCATTGAGGACCTGGATAATTTCTCCACTTTATCTGGATTAAAACCAAGTATGATAAGTGTACTATATTACAGATTGGGTCTCTAAAAGACACAAACTTTAAATTGCTATGTGGTCTCCTGATTAAATGGGCAGATAGTGCAGTTGATGTGCTCGGTGTACACGTTCCTGAAAAGTTGAATGATTTTGCAACTATCAATTTCGATAGAGCATTTTGCTAAATAGATAAACAGAATTACACTGATTAATTATCTAGTGATATCACAGTTTACATATCTATTCATGGCTCTACCAACTCCAGGAGAATGTGATTTAAAGTTATGTGAGCAATTTTTTTTATTTTAATGGAATACCAGATAAAGTTAAACAGGTGAATTTATATAATGAATATGAGTTTGGAGGGCTAAAACTATTAAATATCAAGGCATTAAACCTCTCTCTTAAAGCTTAAATGGCTTAAAAGGACTCATATAAATCGTAAAATGTATCAGTTTCACTTACGGTCAAGAGGGTTGACAACTATTCCGCATAAAATTCAAGATAGTTGGGAACAGATTTTCGATGTCCCAATACCATGGCATCGGGTTTATGAACTGATATACAAAACAACAATTGATGCATCAATTCGTTCTTTTAAATTTAAGCTATTATATAACATTCTCGCTATAAAAAGAATGCTCAGTATATGGGGTATTCAACAGTCAGACCGGTGCAGACTCTGCCATGCGGAAACAGAATCAATAGAGCATATCTTGTGGTACTGTCCATTGGTTGCTTGTTTTTGGAGTCAGGTCTAGGTTGTTATGCCATAATATCAGGGTGCGGTTGGACCTGCAAACTGTATTGCTGGGGGATTTGAAGCACCACAGTCAGTCAATAGGAAATATCATTGTGCTCTTCGGTAAAATGTTAATTTTGGGGGCAATTACGGCCAACATTGTGCAGATAGGGAGGTTCAAGTCCCTAGTCAGACACCATGGGAGAATGGAGGGATGTATTGCGAGAGGAAATGGTAGAATTATGATTTATTGGGAAAGCTGGGTTGATCTGTGGCTGTCTGAAGGGTGGAATTGATGTGTGTTGGAATAATTATAAACCCAAATGTACAGTATAAATGTTTGAGGTCCTCCAATCAGGGGTGAGGTTGGGGATGGGATTATTGTATGTTTTGCGTTTTGCTATTTATGTTTTGTGGTTTGGTAAAAAAATATACAGTATATATTATTATCTCGTGTTGGCTGTCTTAATGCTGTAGCTTTTCATGTAAAAATATATCTCATCCCTGTTGTATCATTAAAGGAAGGGTTAGGAAACATAAATGTAACCACATGTAACATATGGATTTGCATTAGAATACGGATCAAAAGTTCAAATGGAAAGATACATCTCACTTTTAATTTTTAAATTTTTTATTACATAAAATGATCAGAATTCCGAAGAATGCCAAAATCTTGTCGGAAAATGTTTTTCGGGGTGTGATGTAATATGGAGGACCCGGCAAGCCAGCCTATTCCCTATAATGTAAATTCCAACAGAAATAACTTAAAATGTATAACTTCAAGATTAAACCAAATTGTTTGCACTCATGACTACTAGTTTCAATTACATTTCCAGCCAATTTACAAGAACATACTTTTTGAATTTATTGTTACAAATCAACTTGCAAGGTTGCTAGCCAACTAGCCTGTTAACGCTAGCTCTACTAGTCTGCTAATGTTAGCCCTACCAGCCTGGTAATGTTATGTTAGCACTGCATAAGTTAGCCAGATGCTATCAACACCTAGCAGCTACTGTACATTAAAGTAAACCAACATTTTAGAAATCCATAAAGGCATCTAACCAGTTATCAAATCATGTTAGCTATATGCAGTTATCTTAGCCAGCAAGGTAGCCAGCCAGCTAACGTTAGCTATTTATATATATTTTTTATCATTCTATCTATGTATTCTAGTCCATACTCCCATACGCAGCCTGTGTGTCCAGAGAAAGAACAGTGCAAATCCATAGGCAGTAGCAGCACATAAAAGTATTTATTTTAGCCCAGGCCCCTTGCTCCAATGTGTAGAAATTAATTGAGTGAAGAAAATCTTCTGTTTAAGGTTGAAGTGGGTTGTGGGAGGCAGTGTAACAATTGTTTTCTATTTGCCAGGGGCTATATCGTTCATTCTGGCTTTCTCTCTCCTTGCTCAGCAGCTCCCCCCTCCCTCTCTCCCCCTCTCTTCTCCTTTTCATCAATCTTTTTTTCACTCTCTACATTCTACCTTTTGGATTCATTTCTATCTATCCTAGACAAGCCATTTTTTGTTTATTTAACCCCCATTCTCTTCCATTTGAATAATATAATTCCTTCTATTGTTATGTTTGTGTGCATGTGCAGATATGAGTGGGTGTGTTAGTTTACCTAGGTTTATATAGTGTACATATAATTACAGGGTGCATGACTGCATTAGGATGACACTTTGATATGCCCACCATGCCTTTATAACCACAATTTTGATGATCTGTGTGTGTGTGCGTGCATCCGTGTTGTGTATGAGCATGAATGTGCGTCTGTGTGTGTGTATGTGTGTGTCCGTGTGAGCGTGTATGTGTACAATGTGTAATAGGTTTTTCATCATTACTGGGTGACAGTGACATTAACAGGGGACAAGATTGTCTACAGACTAGGCAGAACACATTCAGCACCCCCTTGGGTTTTACACAAATGACTCATCTTCTGCACATTTGTGTGTATAATATAAATCTATTCACTTCCCTTTCACTTCGGCAAAGCCCTTCTAACCAAAAACAACAGAAGAATCCAAGTGAAATGGTGGAAAATAAAGGGACATGGAAAGAAGAAAAGAAGAAAAGAGGAATGCAGTGAGGACCTAGTCAGCCCAGTGTAAAGAACCAGGTTAACACAGACGGTGAATAGTCATGGAACAACAGACAGAGACAAACAGAGAGGGAAAAGGTAGCCTAGCAGTTAGGAACGTTGGGCCAGTAACCAAAAGGTTGCTGGTTCAAATCCCTGAGTGGACTAGGTGAAAAAAAAATCTGTCTGTGCCCTTGAGCAAGACACTTAACCCTAATTGCTCCTGTAAGTCACTCTGGATAATAGTGTCTGCTAAATGACTAAAAAGAAAAAAGAGAACAGAGAGAACAAGATAACCTACAGTCAAACAATGTGTGTATGAATGGAGAGTATCCTCACTCCCTAAGTGTTTCTCCTGTTGCCCGGAGCATAAGGGTTTAACCTGTTTTCTCTGTTAAACTCCTCTTAAGTCACTTTCATGTTAAATATCAATCCTCTCACTATATCACTGTCAGTATAAACAGCGTCTCCCAGCACACCACACAGTATAGAGGTCTATATAAACACTTTAACATTCTCTTTGAACTCTCCAGCTCAGCTCATTACCACGCCTTTGAAGGCTGGCTGTGGGAACATTGGTATGGTTTGATTTTGCAGTTATTAAACATAATGCAGCAGCAAATTACTTATAAACTTCCACTACACCCAGAGTTAATAATAAATGGACCTGTATAAGCCACCTCCTCAGCAGCAGAGACACAGTAAACAAACTAAAAATGTCCTAGGTAAAAGTTAAAACAAGCTAAATGTAAGAAAGTTATAAAGATAGATACTGTATATAGATGGAGGAGGATAATTTAGGAATTCATTGCACTGCTAATGTCAATACGCAAAGATTTCTGCAGATGGAGCAGAAAAGTTCCTTTGAAATGTGGGCCCATCCCATGCAGACGTGCGTATACAGTACAGACGTATCCAGTACAGAACACCCATCAGTCTCTGCTCTTGCGTCAAAAGGAGCTAACGTCACAAAGTGAATCCACCTCCAACCCCTTGGCGCCCTGGCAGTATACTAAACACCAGCAGAGGGCTGTGCTCTCTCCCTCTCTCTCTCAGGTAGATGAAAGGAAGAACGTGTTCAAGGCCAGCAGGAGGAGAGAAGAGGAGAGAGCCCAGCCCAGCTAGCAAGCACTACAGGGTCTGAGGAAACAGCCTTTCTACAGAGAATGGCCTTTTCCACGGGAAGAGCCTTCTAGGAGGGGAGAGTGTATTACAGCAACCTCTACAGAGAGAAGGAGAGGGGGGATCTAGCAATATCACACACTAGCTACAGTATAGTACAAACCCCCTCCCCATATCCCCAAGAGCGATCCAAGGCATTTCATTCAATCTATATCATGCATTTTACAGCTTCCCAGAAATAGAACATAATTCTGTGCAACCATTAAATATCTAGACCCTCTTTGACCCTGTGGTCAAAGGCCCTGTGTACAAGAAGAAAGAGACCCTGCTATCAGGACTCTGAGGTCGGACTGTGATGGGGCCAGAATTCTCATGTAGCAACGTAGATCATTAAAAAGAGATTCTGGTGAAGTGAAGAGAAGACTGGCGCTTGCTCCCTGACGTGAGGGAGTTGAGTGTGAGAGACTCTTGAGAGTCAGTCTAAAGCTGCGTGCTTGGAGTCTCCACTTTGAACTGGATCCTTTCAGGTCTGTGTGCTGTGCAGCCAGAATATTCCTCTGATTCATCCCCAATACAGCTCATTTTGACAAAATGAGTTGGAGGTCAAAAAGTTAACCAACGGGAAACAGAATAACAGATGCAAAACAGTTGGCAGGTTTAGCAACCGAAACAATGTCACTTCTCCTGGCTAGAATTTGGTAAATAATCAGAATTGACATAGCACAGAAATGACATAGCATTACCACAAGGTAGTGGGCTCTGGCTCTATATTGTATACAGTCACTGTAGCGAGACTGAATGCACTTCTCTGTTGTGTCAGAGAGAGGGCAGTGAGGCCCTAATAGTGAAAGTCACTTTCTCATTAACATAAGGCCCAGGTCTCGTGCTGCTCTGGCCTCTCTCTCTCCTGCTCACTGGAGTGTACTGTAGCACAGCAGAGGAGAAATCACACAGTAAGCAGCCACTGACTGTTTCACACAAAGCAAAGCCTACAGTAGCCTAGGTAGCCTGCCCCCAAACAGCCTCTGTTTTCCCCTACGCTCCCCTCCTAACCACCCCCTCCATCCTCTTTACATATCTGGAGGTGATGCTGCTCTGTGTGTGTGTGTGTTTCTGTCTATCCCAGGGGTGCTGTATAAAACGCAGGACGAGTTCATGTGCTTTAGTGCAGCTCCAGCGATCACAGAGATAATGAATGACGCGATGCGGTCCCTGGTCCTTCTTACATTTCAAAAGGCCCTGCCACCTCACTCCCTCACCCACCTGTCTCTCTCCTCATCATCTCCACAGGAATCAGGGTGCTCATATGGCCTTGCCATCTCCCCCTCCACCACATTAGTGCTTTACGCTCTGTTCTCTCTCCCGCCATGTCGCTCGCTTGCTGCTTGATTCAATTGTATTGGTTTTAACACAGTGAGCTCAGAGACGGAGACAGAGGCCTTAATGCATCACCGCGGGCTATTTCTGTCCACCACATTATGTCCACTCCTCATCTCCATGCTCCATGAATCCCAACTAATCTCCTGGGCCGTGTTTACCTGCCTCCTCACACGGACCCAGGATTGGAGAGTGTTGTAAAGGCATGTGTGTGTACGCGAAGTCAAAGTCCTCAGCTTGAGTGACACATTACGGATTTCTCCAGTCGTTCTTTGTCCGAGGACGTCTCCCTCCCTTCCTCCCTTCCTCCCTTCCTCCCCATCCCTCCCTCCCTCCCTGCCTCCCGTCACAATAAAGAGGGGATCCCTGTGGCGCTCCTCAGCATGACAACATGGTGACGGGGGGGCAACAAGTGGCAAATTAAATTAGGGGGAAAGTGCCGATAATGCACAGCTTTTGACAGGCTCTTATACATTCAACATCCACCCCCTCCACACTCCCCTCCTAAAATTAGCCCCAAATCCTGCTGTGGGATTTAAGTGGTGATAGCAGTGTCGGCATGAAAGGCAGCAACAGGGCTTAACTGCTACTGAGTGATTCAGCGATTATGAAGAAGCAAGAGTCTAAAAACTAATTACACTGAGCTTAAAGAGAAAACCACGGGTGAGCTGGACACTGTGAATACATTGTGAATACTGGGAGGAAAGACATTGATGTGGGAACCCTCTGGTTCAGCCTATAGTAACACTAACACATTATGATTCAGCCTATAGTAGCACAGCCATTACACACGCTGCTTTGTTTTACAGTACATGCTTCGCCTTCCGACAAACCATCAAACAGGCAAAGCGTCAATACAGGACTAAGATCGAATCCTACTACACCGGCTCTGACGCTCGTCAAATGTGACAGGGCCTGCAAACTATCACAGATTACAAAGGGAAACCCAGCCGCGAGCTGCACGGTGACACAAACCTACCAGACGAGCTAAATGCCTTCTATGCTCGTGTTAAAGCAAGCAACACTGAGGCAAGCAACACAGGGAGGTTTTCAGGGGGACTGTAGGCGGTTCTTGGATAGTTGAGCAGCTTCATTGCAGGTGGATTGTATGTTTTCAAATTCAATTATAAACTCAGCAAAAAAAGAAACGTCCTCTCAATGTCAACTGCATTTATTTTCAGCAAACTTAACATGTGTAAATATTTGTATGAACATAAGAAGATTCAACAACTGAGACATAAACTGAACAAGTTCCACAGACATGTGACTAACAGAAATTGAATAATATGTCCCTGAACAAAGGGGGGGTCAAAATCAAAAGTAACAGTCAGTATCTGGTGTGGCCACTAGCTGCATTAAGTACTGCAGTGCATCTCCTCCTCATGGACTGCACCAGATTTGCCAGTTCTTGCTGTGAGATGTTACCCCACTCTTCCACCAAGGCACCTGCAAGTTCCCAGACATTTCTGGGGGGAATGGCCCTAGCCCTCACCCTCCGATCCAACAGGTCCCAGACATGCTCAATGGGATTGAGATCCAGGCTCTTCACTGGCCGTGGCAGAACACTGACATTCCTGTCTTGCAGGAAATCACGCATAGAATGAGCCGTATGGCTGGTGGCATTGTCATGCTGGAGGGTCATGTCAGGATGAGCCTGCAGGAAGGGTACCACATGAGGGAGGAGGATGCATTCCCTGTAACGCACAGCGTTGAGATTGCCTGCAATGACAACAAGCTCAGTCCGATGATGCTGTGACACACCACCCCAGACCATGACGGACCCTCCACCTCCAAATCGATCCCGCTCCAGAGTACAGGCCTCGGTGTAACGCTCATTCCTTCGACGATAAACGCGAATCCGACCATCACTCCTTGTGAGACAAAACCGCGACTTGTCAGTGAAGAGCACTTTTTGCCAGTCCTGTCTGGTCCAGCGACGGTGGGTTTGTGCCCATAGGTGACGTTGTTGCCAGTGATGTCTGATGAGGACCTGCCTTATAACAGGCCTACAAGCCCTCAGTCCAGCCTCTCTCAGCCTATTGCGGACAGTCTGAGCACTGATGGAGGGATTGTGCATTCCTGGTGTACCTCGGGCAGTTGTTGTTGCCATCCTGTACCTGTCCCGCAGGTGTGATGTTCGGATGTACCGATCCTGTGCAGGTGTTGTTACACATGGTCTGCCACTGCGAGGACGATCAGCTGTCCGTCCTGTCTCCCTGTAGCGCTGTCTTAGGCATCTCACAGTACGGACAATGCAATTTATTGCCCTGGCCACATCTGCAGTCCTCATGCCTCCTTCCAGCATACCTAAGGCACGTTCACGCAGATGAGCAGGGACCCTGGGCATCTTTCTTTTGGTGTTTTTCAGAGTCAGTAGAAAGGCCTCTTTAGTGTCCTAAGTTTTCATAACTGTGACCTTAATTGCCTACCGTCTGTAAGCGGTTAGTGTCTTAACGACCGTTTCACAGGTGCATGTTCATTAATTGTTTATGGTTAATTGAACAAGCATGTGAAACAGTGTTTACAATGAAGATCTGTGAAGTCATTTGGATTTTTACGAATTATCTTTGAAAGATAGGGTCCTGAAAAAGGGACGTTTCTTTTTGGCTGAGTTTATATGTTTTTTATTATAACCTTTGAACAGGTTAACATTCACATTCAGACAGATTACCAGGATGCTTAATCAGAGCATGTGCTGACCAGCTGGCAAGTGTCTTCACTGACATTTTCAACCTCTCCCTGACCCAGTCTGTAATACCTACATGTTTCAAGCAGACCACCATAGTCCCTGTGGCCAAAAACGCCAAGGTAACCTGTCTAAATGACTATCGCCCCGTAGCACTCACATCTGTAGCCATGACATCCTTTGAAAGTCTGGTCATGGCTCACATCAACACTATCATCCCAGACACCCTGGACCCACTCCAATTTGCATACCGCTCCAACAGATCCGCATATGATGCAATCTCTACTGCACTCCACACTGCCCTTTCCCACTTGGACAAGAGGAACACCTATGTGAGAATGCTGTTAATTGACTACAGCTTAGAGTTCAACACCATAGCGCCCTCCAAGCTCATCAATAAGCTAAGGACCCTGGGACTGAACATCTCCCTCTGCAACTGGATCCTGGACTTCCTGATGGGCCACCCCCAGGTGTTAAGGGTAGGTAACAACACATCCGCCAATCTGATCCTCAACACGGGGGCCCCTCAGGAGTGCGTGCTCAGTCCCCTCCTGTACTCCCTGTTCACTCATGACTGCATGGCCAGGCACGACTCCAACACCATGATTAAGTTTGCCGATGACACAACAGTGGTAGGCCTGATCACCGACAATGACGAGACAGCCTTTAGGGAGAAGGTCAGAGACCTGGACGTGTGGTGCCAAGACAAGGGGGGGGGGGGGGGGGGCTTCAAGTTCCTCAGTGTCCACATCACTAAGGACCTATCATGGTCCACACACACCAACACAGTTGTGAAGAGGGCATGACAACGCCTTTTCCCCTTCAGGAGGCTGAAAAGATTTGGCATGGGCCCTCAGATCCTCAAAAAGTTATGCAATTGCAGCATTGAGAGCATCTTGACTGGCTGCATCACCGCTTGGTATGGCAACTGTTTGGCATCCGACCGCAAGGCACTACAGAGGGTAGTGCGTACGGCTCAGTACATCACTGGGGCCGAGCTCCCTGCCATCCAGGACTTCTATCCCAGGCAGTGTCAGATGAAGGCACCAAAAATGTCAAAGACTCCAGCCATCCAAGTCATAGACTGTTCTCTCTTCTAGTGGTACCGATGCACCAAGTCTGGAACCAACAGGACCCTGATCAGCTTCTACCCCCAAGCCATAAGACTGCTAAATAGTTAGTTAAATAGTTAACCAAATAGCTACCCGGACTATCTACATTGACCCTTTTTGCACTCACTTTTTTTATACTCATCACATACACTGCTGCTACTGTTTATTATAGACCACTTTATTAATAGTTATATGAACACATCTACCTCAATTACCTCGTACCCCTGCACATCAACTCGGTACTGGTACACCATGTATATAGCCAAGTTATCATTACTCATTGTGTATTTGTTATTACTTTTATCATGTGTTTTACCTTTCGATTATTTCTCTATTTTCTTTCTCTCTGCATTGTTGGGAAGGGCCTGTAACTAAGCATTTCACTGTTAGTCAACACCCTTTGTTTATGAAGCATGTGACAAATAAAATGTTATTTGATTTGGTGAAACAGTGTAATTAAATATGACTAGCTAGAGAGAATATGTCCATCCGATGAGTGTAGTACTAAGGCTAGATACACACGTATTACCTTATCAGTGTGTTAATGTTCAAATTAATACATACAGTACATAGACATAGTAGTGTATCATATAGTAGGATTTGATGCTGTTGTCTTGACATTTATGCATTACTGTCTGTGAACTTGTTTTAACCAGAAAGAATAGATTAAGCGCTCTTTATTTTGACTCTATTCCCCAGTTTCTGCATAGCTAGGTCCACCTCCACCTTATTATATTATCCAGTTGAATAAAGGAATAAGAAACAGAATGAAATAGGACAATGGTCTATTTCCTGTGCCTTGTGACAGAACAGCTTCATTGACTCCCTTTTTTCTCCATAGCAGGAGGTTAGCCGTTATAGCCATGGTAACAGAACTTTAAAAATATCACAAACAGATTGGTCTTATCTCCAACACATTCAGGTAATTCAAAAAGGAAGCACAGGCAGGCTGCTGCGTGAGCAGAGCCCCGAGTCAAATGCAAAATATATGAATAACAAAGCAGGCCCACCAAGGGAAGAAGAGAGCATACAATGGGGTGAGTTAATCGATTTACTGTCTTTACAAAATCCACAGTTGTTTAAAAGGCCTGTCTATAACTTTTTGCCTTTGACAATGTGGTGCCTACGGTATCAGTTATCTGATCATAATTTCACACTTGAGTTGGATTAGGGGGAGAGTGATGTCATGTGTGATGTCACTTTCCTCACAGAGAGAGTCAGGGTTCAATACTGTGACCAAAACAGTCACATCTGCGACCGTTTGACTTGGCAGTGCGACACACATTTTTAATTGGTCACATGGGTGCCAGTGATTTTCTTTCATCATGATTCATTGAAACAGTAATGTGCAATTGACCAAAAATATACCAACTTTGTGAAGAGGCAAAGGAATGCCCCTCTCTGTGTGTGTCAAGGCTCAACATACAGGGGAAGTTATGACAAATACAATTTGATATTATTATTTTTTTGGGGGGAAGTATTGTTTTTTTTCTTCAAATTCTGCCCTCTAGAGGATTTCACAGAAAAGAACGCATGACACTTTAAAACCTGCAATAAATGCATTTTGTACTTTATTTTAACAGTCTTTTTTCTTTGCTATTACAGTAAATCTATCCAAATCAATGTAAGAACACAACGGCATGCTAATTTAAAAGCTGGCTAGTCATTATTAGCCTAGTTCTGTATGGAATGCAGGTACATTATGGTACGACCAAATCATGTGCTGGTGCCACCAACTGACAAATTTGGTAGCACCAGTGCCACCAGTGGAACAAGTTTGTGTAGAACCCTGGAGAGACCTGTTTGTTTTGTCCTCTCTTCACATCTGGCCTTGCAATCTGGTGATAACAGCTGCTGTATTGCTATCTGACTGCTACTTATACACACACTGTCTCCAACCCAGTCGCCCTCTACTCAACTATCTTCTCCTTAACACACACTAGCATACATACAGAGATCTCAAATCAACAACACCCACTCTCTCTGGAGTATTCAAACCTCCTTTGTGTTGGTAGAATACCAAACGGACATTGGATTCTTCTCACCTTGGTAGAAATTGACAAGCACCTTAGTGACTAAAGTGAACATTAAAAAACACAGACAAAGCCAACAGCATCTAGACAACATAACTCTTCTTTGTGTTGGTAGAATATCGAATTAACATTGGAATCGTCTTACCTAAGTGATTTAAATTGAACAAAATCGACAAAGACAAAGCCTTAGCAACTAGTCTAGACCAACAATTTATATATACACTAGATGACTAACTGGGGGTGCTTTTTTGAAGCAAATGCACCTCAATCTTGGCACTCCCCCACCATTGTTAAAAATGTTTTGGAAGCTATAGAAATGCATTTATTAATGTCTACATTTGTTTTTGCCACGTGTATTCTATTACAGACACCTTAATGCATATTTTGAAATTATATTATGTGAGCTAAACATCAAAATCAAACATTTTTCTTAAAGTATAATTTTTTGAAAGTTCTAATGTTACTGTCCCCACTACAACAATTTTATTTTAAATACAAGTCATTTTGTCCTTGAAAAATGTAATTGAAATACTATAGAATTTCATTCATTCCTATGGAAGACCGTTTCTTCTGAGGAGTGCCAATATGGACGAGCGGTGGCTTCAAAGCCTCTCACTGGCCAATACATAGAATCAGCAATACAGGGTTTATATACATCATTGGTCTAAACCCTCAAGGTCATGTGATATGGGACGCACTGCAGACGATGTGCTGTGTTGTGGTGTAGCCGTGTCCATCCTCATGTAGCGCTCCCAGCATCCACCCTATTACAGCATAAGCAGCTAACGTTTTGACATTTGTCTTCATTATTATCAATGACCAGAGGCGATTGATTTACCAGCATGCTCCATTAGCTTCCTTCATTGCACAGTTGCACGGCTGAAATCACGCATTAAGACAGATTCAACATGGACTGACATGTTAGGAGGAGCGAGGAGCAGGCCACTTTGATTATTTAGGGGATGGTAGGGGAGAGGGGAATGGAACGATATTGGCATTAAGTTCTAAAAGTGTGGAGGCGCTTGCCTTCCATGCACCTAAGCAATAGAGTTTATTCCAATCGGTATAATTAGCCTGTGGTAATGAAAATGGTCAAAGGCACTGCCACCTTCACTTAAGAGAAATTGATCTGTGTTTGGGGGAGTTTATTAATGTTCCTTAGTTCGGTTTGCTGGATCGTTTGTGACAATTCTACAAAATACGTTTTGCTTTCACAAGTCCTGAAAATAACCGTTTCAGGATGTGATTTGCGAGACGCGCATTCTATATGATGTTAGTAAGCTAGCTCGCTTGTTTACAATGGGCAAAAAGTTCCATGCGACTCGCACTGCTGCGTCACAATACCTGGTACTCTGGTCCTGGATCTTGGACCCGATATTCACGCAGGTCCAGGATTCGTTTCAGCCAGGATTCGTTTGTGTTTCACACATGCTTATAGCTCGGATCAGGGTATCAAACGCTCTAGGTAGGATCCAGATCATACAGATATGTGAAAGCACCCTAAAGCTCCGGAATAATAAGGAGAGGGGAGGTGGTGGTGGAGGGCTGTTAAAGAGCAGAGTCCACATTAGAAGCCAACAGGAGGTGGATAATGGCTTTAGTCTGACAAGACCGGATCTAGGATAATTTGGAGTGTGTCTCTGCTATTACACAGGGAGAAGCCAGGAGATGCTATTGCTATGCTCAACCTGTGTTTAAAACGCTCAATGACATCATACTTTAAAGGCCCAGTGCAGTCAAAAACGTGATTTTCTTGTGTTTTATATTTCCACACTATGAGGTTGGAATAACATTGTGAAATTGTGAAAATGATGATAATGCCCTTTCTTTTTGACCATTTTGATTGGAAACAATCACAGTAAGTTGCTAATTTATCCTACTGTCTGGCCAGCTCACCTGGAGTGATGGGGGAGGCATCAGAGAGGCAGGCTGCTATTTCACGGCCTGTTAAGCGCTAATGCCGCAACATGCCCTGCGCTCCAATTCTAGGGAACAGGGAGCATTACCGTCCGGTTCTGTCTGTCTGGACTGTGGCTGAGAGGTTGGAGGGTAGGAGGGGAGGATGGGAGGAGGGTAGGAGGGGAGGAGGGGAGGAGAGTAGGAGGAAAGGAGTATGGAGGGACCAAGAGCGAGAGATTGAGGGGGAGAGAGGTAGTGAGACTGGGAGGGACCAGAGAGAGAGAGAAAGGGAGAGAGAGAGAGAGAGAGAGAGAGAGAGAGAGAGAGAGAGAGAGAGAGAGAGAGAGAGAGAGAGAGAGAGAGAGAGAGAGAGAGAGAGAGAGAGAGAGAGAGAGAGAGAGAGAGAGAGAGAGAGAGAGAGAGAGAGAGAGAGAGAGAGAGAAGAGAGAGAGAGAGAGGAGCCATAGTTGACATGGCCTGCTGAGCCAGCGGTCTGGAGTAGACAGGACAGCAGCACGGCACATGCTGACATCCACTCCCGCCGTGCGCCGCTGCCTCTTACATGCCCCTGAAGGCCCCTCACTGCCGGGCCCATGCTTCCCCTCTCCTCTCCCCTCTCTTCACTGGGGCCACTGAGCACAACTAGCCTGAACCACCCACAACACTTGTCTTCTCTGTTTACTAACTCAAGCCTGTGTAACAACCACAGCTTCTAATAGGCCCTGTCTGGCTGGAGAGAGGAGAATGTTTAGAGCGAATAGAGGACAGAAAGAAGAGGCTACTGCTGTATAGTAGAGTCCTAAACTCTCTGGAAGACTCTCTGTGTGTGTGTGTGTGTGTGTGTGTGTGTGTGTGTGTGTGTGTGTGTGTGTGTGTGTGTGTGTGTGTGTGTGTGTGTGTGTGTGTGTGTGTGTGTGTGTGTGTGCGCGTGTGTGTGTGTGTGTACAATGTGTTTGTGTGTACTAAGTGTGTGTGTGTACAATGTGTGTGTGTGTGTCTGTTACAGTAGCCTAGTTTTACCCTGTCTTTCCGCTCTGCCTCTCTGAGCACTACTGTCATCCCAATAAGGTTCAATGGTCTGAAATAATGTAGCAGTCAACTTTTACAGCTAGCTGTTATTTGTGCCTTACTAGAATTCATTTTACAGGAGTTCATCTTTGGGGACCTATAAGAAAAATACATCCAGTGTGTGTGGTGTATAAATAACTAATCTAACCAGAATGGCTGAGTTTGAGCCATTCCCTACAGTGCATTCTCCCCTGGAGTCCTCCTGTCCTGTCTGTACTGTACCATACTCTCTTAGAGAAAAAGGTGCTACCTAGAACCTAAATGGGATCTTCGGCTGTCCCCATAGGAGAACCCTTTGAAGAACCGTTTTGAGT
>NC_140007.1:30180488-30203561 GCF_964263955.1 Coregonus lavaretus | reverse complement strand
ACTTGTCCCGAAGCCACTCCTGCGTTGTCTTGGCTGTGTGCTTAGGGTCGTTGTCCTGTTGGAAGGTGAACCTTCGCTTCTGTCTGTGGTCCCGAGCGCTATGGAGCAGGTTTTTATCAAGGATCTCTCTGTACTTTGCTCAGTTCATCTTTCCCTTGATCCTGACTAGTCTTCCAGTCCCTGCTGCTGAAAACATCCCCATAATTTGATGCTGCCACCACCGTGCTTCCCCGTAGGGATGGTGCCAGGTTTCCTCCAGACCAAAGAGTTCAATCTTGGTTTCATCAGACCAGAGAATCTTGTTTCTCATGGTCTGAGAGTCTTTAGGTGGCTTTTGGCAATCTCCAAGCGGGCTGTCATGTGCCTTTTACTGAGGAGTGGCTCCCGTCTGGCCACTCTACCATAAAGGCCTGATTGGTGGAGTGCTGCAGAGATGGTTGTCCTTTTGGAAAGTTCTCCCATCTCCACAGAGGAACTCTGGAGCTCTGTCAGAGTGACCATCGGGTTCTTGGTCAACTCCCTGACCAAGGCTCTTCTCCCCCGATTGCTCAGTTTAGCTGGGCGGCCAGCTCTAGGAAGAGTCTTGGTGGTTCCAAACTTCTTCCATTTAAGAATGATGGAGGCCACTGTGTTCTTGGGGACATTCAATGCTGCAGACATTTTTTGGTACCCTTCCCCAGATCTGTGCCTTGACACAATCCGGTCTCGGAGCTCTACGGACAATTCCTTCGACCTCATGGCTTGGTTTTTGCTCTGACATGCACTGTCAGCTGTGGGACCATACATAGACAGGTGTGCCTTTACAAATCATGTCTGATCAATTGAATTGACCACAGGTGGACTCCAATTATGGATGATCAATGGAAACAGGATGCATCTGAGCTCTATTTCGAGTCTCATAGCAAAGGGTCAGAATACTTATGTAAATAAGGTATTTAAGTTTTTTATTTGTAATTCATTTGCAAAACTTTCTAAAAACCTGTTTTCGCTTTGTCATTATGGAGTATTGTTTTTAGATTGATGAGGAAAACAATTAATTTAATCAATTTTAGAATAAGGCTGTAACGTAACAAAATGTTGAAAAATACAAGGTGTCTGAATACTTTCTGAATGCACAGTATACACTGGCTACCAGTACCGAGTCAATGTTCAGGGGTACGAGGTAACTGAGGTATATGTGTACATATAACTAGGAATAAAGTGACTAGGCAACAGGTTAGATAATAAATAGTAGCAGCAGAGTATTTGATGAGTCAAGAAAAGTTAGTGCAAAAAGGGTCAATGCAAATAGTACGGGTAGCTATTTGGTGAACTATTTAACAAACTGTGGTCAGATTTGCCAAATGGAGGGTGAGGGAGAGCTTTGTATGCATTTCTGTGTGTGGAGTAAAGGTGATCTAGAGTTTTTTCGCCTCTAGTTGCACAAGTGACATGCTGGTAGAAATTAGGTAAGACGGTTTCAGTTACCCTGCATTAAAATCACCGGCCACTAGGAGCACCACCTCTGGATGAGCATTTTCTTGTTTGCTTATGGCCCTATACAGCTCATTGAGTGCAGTCTTAGTGCCAGCATCGGTTTGTTGTGGCACCAGACCCACTCCAATTTGCATACCGCCCCAACAGATCCACAGATTGCACTCCACACTGCCCTTTCCCACCTGGACAAAAGGAACACCTACGTGAGAATGCTATTCATTGACTACAGCTCAGCGTTCAACACCATAGTGCCCTCAAAGCTCATCACTAAGCTAAGGACGCTGGGACTAAACACCTCCCTCTGCAACTGACGGGCCGCCCCCAGGTGGTAAGGGTAGGTAACTACACATCTGCCACGCTGATCCTCAACACGGGGGCCCCTCAGGGGTGCGTGCTCAGTCGCCTCTTTACTCCCTGTTCACCCATGACTGCATGGCCAGGCACGACTCCAACACCATAATTACGTTTGCAGACGACACAACAGTGGTAGACCTGATCACCGACAACGATGAGACAGCCTATAGGGAGGAGGTCAGAGACCTGGCCGTGTGGTGCCAGGATAACAACCTCTCCCTCAACGTGATCAAAACAAAGGAGATGATTGTGGACTACAGGAAAAGGAGGACCGAGCACACCCCCATTCTCATCGACGGGGCTGTAGTGGAGCAGGTTGAGAGCTTCAAGTTCCTTGGTGTCCACATCACCAACAAACTATCATGGTCCAAACACACCAAGACAGTCGTGAAGAAGGCACGACAAAGCCTACTCCCCCTCAGGAGACTGAAAAGATTTGGCATGAGTCCTCAGATCCTCAAAAAGTTCTACAGCTGCACCATTGAGAGCAACCTGACTAGTTTCATCACTGCCTGGTATGGCAACTACTCGGCCTCTGACCGCAAGGCACTACAGAGGGTAGTGCATATGGCCCAGTACATCACTGGGGCCAAGCTTACTGCCATCCAGGAGCTCTATACCAGGCGGTGTCAGAGGAAGGCCCTAAAAATTGTCAAAGACTCCAGCCACCCTAGTCATTGACTGTTCTCTCTGCTACCGCACGGCAAGCGGTACCGGAGCGCCAAGCCTAGGTCCAAAAGGCTTCTTAACAGCTTCTACCCCCAAGCCATAATACTCCTGAACAGCTAATCAAATGGCTACCCAGACTATTTGCATTGCCCCCCCCCCCCCTCCCCTCCCCTACCCCCACCTCTTTTACACTGCTGCTACTCTCTGTTTATTATCTATGCATAGTCACTTTCACTCTACCTACATGTCCATATTACCTCAAATACCTCGACAAACCTGTGCCCCCGCACATTGACTCTGTACCGGTACCCCCTGTATATAGCCTCACTACTGTTGTTTTACTGCTGCTCGTTAATTATTTGTTATTTCTTTTTATTTGTTATTTAATTTTTTACTTATCTATTTTTTACTGAACACTTTTTTTTTTTTTACTGCATTGTTGGTTAAGGGCTTGTAAGTAAGCATTTCACTGTAAGGTCTACACCTGTTGTATTCGGCGCATGTGACAAATACAATTTGAATTGATTTGAAATAGACAGCTACAAAAAATATAGATGAAAACTCTCTTGATAAATAGTATGGTCTACAGCTTATCATGAGGTATTCTAACTCAGGCGAGCAGAACCTCGAGACTTTCTTAAAGCTGCAATTTGTAACTTTTCATTGAAAGCAAGTCTAAGAAGCGGAATATCTGTTCTATGCTCAGTATTTTTATGCTTCCCGTTCTTAAGTTTCTTTTTTGCATATTTTACTTTCGGTTTTGTACACCAGCTTCAAACAGCTAAAAATTTAATATTTGGTTATGGAAAAGATATATAACAGCGGTTAATATGGTACAATGATTCTCTACACTATACTTGCTTGTTTTGTCACATAAACTGAAATTAGGTAAACTATTAGAATTTTAGGAAATGGCGGAGTGAATTCTGCATAGTGCATCTTTAATATTAGAGATTGCGCACCTGCTGTTATTTACAAAGAGACACACACCTCCCCCTTGAGTTTACCCGAAGCTGCCGTTCTGTCCTGACAATGCATAGAAAAACCAGCTAGATATATATTATCCTTGTTCAGCAATGGCTCCCAGAAACATAGGATATTACAGTTCCTCAGGTCCTGTTGATAGGATAGTCTCGAACTGAGCTCGTCCAGTTTGTTTTCCAGTGATTGTACGTTGGCCAATAGAACGGAGGGTAGAGGCGGTTTATCTACTCGCTGACGTAGTTTCGGCAGGGTGCCCGCACGTCGGCCTCTCTTGCGCCGTCTCTTTCTCTTCTGAGTCTCGGTACGTCCTGCGCCGCCGACTCGTTGAAGTAGAAATCTTCCTCCAAATCGAGGTTAGTGATCGCTGTTCTGATGTCCAGAAGCTCTTTTCGGTCATAGGAAACTATTGCGGAAACATTATGTACAAAAAAAAGTTAAGATCAGAGCAAAAAACACTAAATAGCAGAATTGATCAGGAGCCCGTAAAATGGCAGCTATCCATTCCAGCACAATTTTTTCAAATTGCTGCTGAGGACAGAAGAGGAGCTGACTGTAGAGGAGGGCGAAGCCATCCGCCACACTCACTGCACACAAGCTTCAGCTCCAGTTAAGAGTGTGATTGCACAGTACAGTCGCTTCTCTCGCCTCTATTCTTCTGAAATAAACAAAAATAATACCAAAAACTCCCACAAAGGAAAAAAGGCCTGCTGCTTTGTGATGCTACTTTGCAAATAAAACTAAAGAAAAACTAAAATTTGCTCACTCGTTTTGCATCGGGTGTTATTGTTTCATAGTTATACTTTTCCATGGTTTTATTTATAACGGGGCATGCATCATCTTTCATGGCTGCTCACAGGGCCTGGTTCCTGTTTATCTTGCTATTGCTCATCAATCATCTCCCCTCCCAGGACGTATCTCAGGGGCCAAAGGAGGGTGGGTGGGGGGGGGCCTGACAGCACCCTCTAATGAGAGACGGCACTCAAACCATGCCATCCTCAATCCTCTATCGCTTTCTATTTTCTCTTTCTCTCCGTCTCTCCCCCTCCTCCTCTCACCGCCAGTCGGTTGGAGCTAGAGATGGGTGCCAGGGAATACCTTCTCCTCCTCCCTCTATTCCTCTCCTCCCTCTCGCTTCATTGGTCTCCAGATCCCTCAACTCCGCTCTTCCTAACCCTCCTCTCTCATTCTGTCATTCCATCGTTCATCCCCCCTTCACTATCTGTAACCGAACAGATAGGTTCCCTTCATGACTTATACTGTACATTTACAAATGTGGGGTTTTGATGAGGTTTAGTCCTGTGATAAAACCACTCTCTAGTGGAAACTAAGATACATCTATGGTTCTCTGGCATATGGCATGTTCTCTATCCACACACAGTGAGTATGGACATCATGATAGCCAATGACTCGAACACAATTCTATAACAAGGTATCACTATTGTGCAGCTATAGGATAATGTATATGGTGATTTAAGCCTCTTGTGACAAATGTCATCTGAAGGTCCCCTGGCTGTCTAGAAGACTATTGCAGACATCAGCACCATGTCAAGGTAATCAAGCAATATGATCTCTTTTTAATGAATGCCCAGACACACTGGTCAAACTACTTTTGTATCGGCATTTTGTTTGTTTCCCTGGAGATACATTCTCTGTTCATCCTTCAAAAATACAGGAACCATGCGTCTTAGAATGTTAGACAAAAAGATGGGCCAGGAAGAGATAATGCAAAAATAAAATGACTTAAGGCAATCTGATCTCCTCAAGATCATTGCAAATTGGGGTGAGGCTTTTGTGTCAGAGGCCCTGCACCTTATTTATCGTCTCGGTGTGCAAAGTTATCCGCTCAGCTTTCTTAGGGAGGAAGAGTTAGGGAGATGCTGTTTTCAATGCAGGGCGGTCTGGTCTGTACTCTGTACCCAGAGGAAAGACCTGCAGGAGCTTTAGACTCCTTTACTCTCTGAAGTACTGTAGCTATGTCTAAAGCACAGGCCTGAAAACGCACACTTTGCAAAGAAATATGTTCTCTCATTATCGCTCATCCGTCCCCCCACTCTCTCCCCCTCTTTCCCTCTCTCTCTGCTCATCTTCTACCTCTCTGTATACTTAGGCGTTTCAATTAATCTTATCATAATTATACATATTTATACATGGAGGGAAAATGCTAACTGCTCTGTTATAAAAGCAGTGTGAGGAGGCCCTCTGTCTCAGACGCCAAAACGTGCCCGATTATTATGGAAATACACCACCATCCCTACATACGCACACACACACACATGCACAAACACACACCTCTCCCTCCCTGTGGCGTGGTGTGTACGGGCCGATAATAAGCTTTACTCTGTGGATGGTGTTAGGCTGGCCCAGTCCTTAAGAAATCATTCATTTACAGAGGTAATGGCATTCGCTCAATCAGGTTTGTTCATTTTGAAAAAGTGGGCGACAGGGAAGAGAGAGATATGAGGGAAGCAGGAAGGGACTGTGCTGCTGAGCATCCACAATGAACCTGGAAGAGAGGGGAGGGGAAAGGAGAGGGGCGGGGGAGAGAGGGGAAGAGAGGGGGGGGGGGGGGGGGGGGGCCTGGGTGAGCGACTGACAGCAGCTCAGAGAGAGGCTCTGGAGCTCAGTTCCACAGCCCTAAGTCCATAGGAACCAAGTCCCCTCAGCCAGCCAGCCAGACAGAGAGAGAGAGAGAGAGAGAGAGAGAGAGAGAGAGAGAGAGAGAGAGAGAGAGAGAGAGAGAGAGAGAGAGAGAGAGAGAGAGAGAGAGAGAGAGAGAGAGAGAGAGAGAGAGAGAGGAGCCATAGTTGACATGAGTATACCCTCCTAACACTGGCCCTATTCCCCAGGACACCATCCTAACACTGGCCCTATTCCCCAGGACACTCTCCTAACACTGGCCCTATTCCCCAGGACACCATCCTAACACTGGCCCTATTCCCCAGGACACCCTCCTAACACTGGCCCTATTCCCCAGGACACTCTCCTAACACTGGCCCTATTCCCCAGGACACCATCCTAACACTGGCCCTATTCCCCAGGACACTCTCCTAACACTGGCCCTATTCCCCAGGACACCCTCCTAACACTGGCTCTATTCCCCAGGACACCATCCTAACACTGGCCCTATTCCCCAGGACACCCTCCTAACACTGGCCCTATTCCCCAGGACACTCTCCTAACACTGGCCCTATTCCCCAGGACACCATCCTAACACTGGCCCTATTCCCCAGGACACTCTCCTAACACTGGCCCTATTCCCCAGGACACCATCCTAACACTGGCCCTATTCCCCAGGACACTCTCCTAACACTGGCCCTATTCCCCAGGACACCCTCCTAACACTGGCCCTATTCCCCAGGACACCCTCCTAACACTGGCCCTATTCCCCAGGACACTCTCCTAACACTGGCCCTATTCCCCAGGACACTCTCCTAACACTGGCCCTATTCCCCAGGACACCCTCCTAACACTGGCCCTATTCCCCAGGACACTCTCCTAACACTGGCCCTATTCCCCAGGACACCCTCCTAACACTGGCCCTATTCCCCAGGACACCATCCTAACACTGGCCCTATTCCCCAGGACACTCTCCTAACACTGGCCCTATTCCCCAGGACACCCTCCTAACACTGGCCCTATTTCCCAGGACACTCTCCTAACACTGGCCCTATTCCCCAGGACACCCTCCTAACACTGGCCCTATTCCCCAGGACACCCTCCTAACACTGGCCCTATTCCCCAGGACACCATCTTAACACTGGCCCTTTCCCCCAGGACAACCAGCCCTTTGATTATGAGAGGAGAGGAGAGGAGGGGACCCACTGGGCACACACTGGTTGAATCAACGTTGTTTCCATGTCATTTAAATGAAATTACGAAAATTATCACTCGTAATATAGTGATATTATGTCTGATCTCGCAAACAATGTAAAGTATGTACAGATAGGTATTATCTAGAGCCAAGCATGTTGATTTTTTATCTGAGGGTATCCTGCTATTGACACACTTGTTGAATTATGCAATAGAACGTAAGTATGAAAATGTATGCACTCACTACTATAAGTCGCTCTGGATAAGAGCATCTGCTAAATTACTAAAATGTAAATGTAAATGTAACGTGACAACAACAGTAATTAATGAGGCATTGTAGACAGCGCAGGTGAGTGATGGTAGTGTAGACAGAGGACGTTTTTGTGGTTGCAGCCATGCGCCACCCCTTTATGTTAATATATTAATATATGCAAATACATCCAGTGTATTTATGCAAATGTATCACACATAATTGTCTTTATTGTAACATTTATTTTTATTTTTTTATACCTAATACCATTAGAAAATGTATACTGTATGAGCGCATTCTAAGAAAAAAACTGGGAAATTTTACACTAAATTGAATACCTGAATTCCCACCCAAAAATGTTTTGAGTATCTTCATCCATTGTCCAACTGTTGCATTCATTAGAATTGTTTTAAAAACTTTTAACAATTTTGATGACCGTTGCTAATCAATTACAGAGCCCTCAAACGTCATAGTCCACCACCACCTTGTCAACAAACAAACGCACACATGTAGAATATAGCATATATGTGTAAAAACAGGCCAATGCTACTGGAAACACACACACACACATACATCCATAAATAAACACATACACACATTACGTGGACACACATGTTTACTACTAGCTGAGGAACGCTCAACTCTGTTCTCTTATATTGAGGCGGAGTTGAGTATTGATAACTGGTCTCGCGATTTGCTACAGTAGCAACAACATTGAGTCACCATCAGTCGATACTTGTAAAAATGTCAATTCTGAAAACGCTTACCTGTGCTGAAATTCTTACTTTTAACTAAAACTTTAATCGAATTCAACCACTGACTTTTTCTTAATTTGTATTGCTCAACTGGCGTACTACATAAGCTGACATTAAATTGGCACAAGCGCATTCGTGCTGAGTTGAGCAACACAAATGAGGAAAAAGTCGGTGGTTGTATTCTATAAAAGTTTTTATTAAAAGTATGCATTTCAGCACCCTGCAGAAGGACCGCAGTTGTACAGGACAAACATAGGAACAGGTAACCCAGCTAGAACATAACGTTCTGAGAACCATATGTTTCTTAGAGCTTGGTGAAAGCGTGTCCTGTGGTAATTTTGCATACAACCTTCCCTCAATGTTCTGGGAATGGTGCAGGATAGTTGCTTGGCTTTAGAACACTCTCAGCACATTTAAGGAACTTGACAAAATAATGTAATTTTCTTGGTATTTCATTACTTTAACATAACACTTCCTAAAAGTTAATTATTTGTACATTTAATAGCATTTTTGGTAATATTCTAGGTTTGTTCTCCAACTGGTTTGACAATGGGAATGTTCTCAAATAGTTCAGAGAAGGTTAAGAAACAACTTTCTTCTATGGGACTTTTTGTACTCCAGCATAATGTTTCCTACAGGTTTCATCATGGTTCTATTTAAAGTCATGTTCTCAGAACATTAAGAAAACTTTCTATAAAAACCACAAGAAAACATTAGTAAACGTTGAAAATGTAATTGAAAAAGATATATATTTAGTTCTCAGCGTAAACAAAACACTCTTTGTCCTCTATCTTGTTAAGTGTGATCAGGTGTGTTGGCCCGCCCACTAATTGGCCACACCTGATCGTAATGAGTGCTTGTTTCCTTTGAAATGGGGTCTGTTTGAATAAACAAAAATGTACAGCTTTGTATGAGTTAAAAAACATTGCATGCTAGCTCCAAAAACGTACGTTCCCACAACTTCCAAGGAACTAAATGTGCTAGCTGGGAAGCGTTTTTAGAATTGACATTAATACAGGTATCAACTGATGGTGACTCAATGTCGTTGCTAGCAAATCGCGCGACCAGTTATCAATCGCCTCGATACAGGAGAACGGAGTTGGGGTGCAAAATTATTGGTTCCCTTGATAAAGTGCAAAATAAATAAATAATAATAATAATATGCCATTTAGCAGACGCTTTTATCCAAAGCGACTTACAGTCATGTGTGCATACATTTTTACGTATGGGTTGTCCCGGGGATCGAATCCACTACCCTCGCGTTACAAGCGCCATGCTCTACCAATTGAGCTACATTTACATTTCAGTCATTTAGCAGACACTCTTATCCAGAGCGACTTACAGGAGCAGTTAGGGTTAAGTGCCTTGCTCAAGGGCACATCAACAGATTTTTCACCTAGTCAGCACGAGGATTTGAACCAGCGACCTTTCTGTTACCCAATGGTGGGTTTGGCCTTCGAAAGAACAATGCATATGCAGAAAATACAATGCATATGCAGAAAATACAACGGCACCAAGTACCAGGACATTTTTGCCAAAATTCTGGTTGCCTCTGCCAGCAGGCTGAAACTTGGCCGCAAGTGGATCTTCCAGCAAGACAATACCCACAAGCACACATCAAAATTCACAAAGAAAAGGTTACTTGAAAGCATCTGAAAACACGTTTCAAGTTTTAATGTCACATGTACAAGTACAGTGAAATGGCTTTCTTGCAAGCTCTAATCCCAGCAACGCAGTAATCAATAACAATGTAATACTAAAAATAACATAAGGTAGAACAAAAACATGATAACACCTAGTGAGGATATACACACACACAAACCAAAACGTGTTATACCCACAACCCTATAGCTGCAACTTCCTAGCAACACTTTCCCTGCTCCCTCCAGTGATGATCGTAATGGTGGTAGCTGCTGAGACAAGACATCAATACACACCTGCTGCTCATTACACCGTGTGTCAATCATCCACCACACATGGTCGCAGTGTGTTCACACACACACACAAACTCGCGTCCCGGCGACGCACACGAAGCTGTCAAAACGGCACGGGCCGCTTCCACATGTAATATAATTACACTTCAAGAGGCATGCTCTAGTAGACGCCACCTCATCTCTCCCCTGTCTGTCTGAACAGAAAGGTGTTAGGCTAGGCTGCCTCGTACCGTGGTAACTTACTGTAGCGTAGCGTTAACAGGGCCTATCAGGGTGCATCACGTGCGATTGATGACTTTGTGATAAGTCGGCCTCTCCAGCCCCTGGCAGAGCGGAGCACACATCAGGAAGTGGGGCGTGTGCTAAAACTACTTTAAATGTAAATCTCCCACGCACAGCCCTGGGATAGAGATTTATCGCACCCCAATCTCTCCCTCCGCCGCCAGCGGTCTCGCCTCTGCTCTCGTTCCCACGCCGATGCACGGCAGAGTAGCGCCTCTCTGACTCCCGGTCAGGCCCGGGGCATGTACCCCTCAGAATGTCAATGAGGAAGAGCGAGTTAGGTCATCATCACAACGTCTACACAAGCATGACACCGCTACACCGCTCGGCCTGGCGCTGGGCAGCAGCTAGACAGCTCTGAGGCTAGCCTTCATTACCATTCTGTTTTCTATCTATGACTTGTGATGACATGAATGTGTAATTACATTACCGTGGTAATTAATCAGGAAGAAAGGTCATGGCAGTACAGGTTAAAATGGTTGAGGTGGTTTATGAGTGAAAGTTTGCCAAACACTGTGTCCTCTGTAGCTCAGCTGGTAGAGCACGGCGCTTGTAACGCCAAGGTAGTGGGTTTGATCCCCGGGACCACCCATACACAAAAATGTATGCACGCATGACTGTGAGTCGCTTTGGATAAAAGCGTCTGCTAAATATTAAGTCCTGATTTTGTTGGCATTTCTAATAACACAATGTTAACCTGGTCTTGTCTACTAGCCTAGAGCAGAGGCAGAGTGCTTTCATTATGTTGTTGGGCCTCTGAGAGTTGTTTGGGAACTCTCTCTCCCTCTCCCTCTCCCTCTCCCTTCTCTCTCTCTCTCTCTCTCTCTCCCTCTTCTCTCTCTCTCTCTCTGTCTCTCTCTCTGTCTTTCTCTCTCCCTCTTCCCTCTCTGTCTTTCTCTCTCCCTCTTCCCCCCCCCCCCTCTCTCTCTCTCTCTCTCTCTCTCTCTCTCTCTCTCTCGCTCTGTCTTACATCCCCCCCTCTCTCCCTCCCCCTCTCCTCTCTCTGTCTCCTTCACTCTCTCTTCCTCTATCGCCACTGCCTGCCAGTGTACTGCTACACAACTCAGGCCTCTACCTTCCACCACAAAACAGATGTTTCCAGAACACTTATCTCAATGGAAAAATCAGAGACAATTTAAAAAGAATATAAATGTGTAGCTACACGTTCATGTCTCTGTCCCTATAAGACCTACGAGAGTGGATAAGAAGCGAGGGAAGGTGGGGATGTAGGGATGGGGGGATGGAGGGGGGGGCTCACGCCGCTCAATTTTTTAGGGGGGGGCTCACGCCGTGGACGACGGGGCAGCAGGAGGCCGCGATGGAGCGGTCCAGCGGGTGTGCAGAGGAGGCCGCCAGGTTAAGGGGGCCACTGGTCACAGAGGAGAGGGAAAGTGTGGAGGCACGGCGAGAGGTACTGGGGTGTGTTACCAGTCCGGTCCGGCCCGTTCCTGATCCCTGCATAGGGCCAGTGGTGTGTGTCCCCAGTACGGTCCGGCCTGTTCCTGTTCCTCGCATCGAGCCTGTGGTGCGTGTCGTCAGCCCGGCCCGGCCTGTTCCTGCTCCCCGCACCGAGCCTATGGTGCGCGTCGCCAGCCCGGCCCGGCCTGTTCCTGCTCCCCGCACCGAGCCTATGGTGCGCGTCGCCAGCCCGGTCCGGCCTGTTCCTGCTTCCCGCACCAAGCCGATGGTGCGCATCGCCAGTCCGGCCCGGTCTGTTCCTGCTTACCGCACCAAGCCAATGGTGTGCGTCGCCAGCCCGGTCCGGCCCGCTCCTGCTCCCCACACCAAGCCAGTGGTGTGCGTCGTCAGTCCGGCACGGCCCGTGCCTGTTCCCCACACCAAGCCAGTGGTGTGCGTCCTCCTCTGTTCCCGACGATCGTGACAATCACATTTAGATAAGTATTCAGACCCTTTAATCAATACTTTGTTGAAGCACCTTTGGCAGCGATAACAGCCTTGAGTCTGCTTGGGTATGATGCTACAAGCTTGGCACACCTGTATTTGGGGAGTTTCTCCCATTCTTCTCTGCAGATCCTCTCAAGCTCTGTCAGGTTGGATGGGGAGCGTTGCTGCACAGCTATTTTCAGGTCTCTCCAGAGATGTTCAATCAGGTTCAAGTCCGGGCTCTGGTTGGGCCACTCAAGGACATTCAGATACTTGTCCCGAAGCCACTCCTGCGTTATCTTGGCTGTGTGCTTAGGGCCGTTGTCCTGTTGGAAGGTGAAGCTGAGGTCCTGAGTACTCTGGAGGAGGTTTTCATCAAGGATCTCTCTGTACTTTTCTCCATCCATCTTTCCCTCGATCCTGACTAGTCTACCAGTCCCTGCCACTGAAAAACATCCCCACAGCATGATGCTGCCACCACCATGCTTCACCATGGGGATGGTGCCAGGTTTCCTCCAGACCAAATAGTTCAATCTTGGTTTCATCAGACCAGATAATCTTGTTTCTCATGGTCTGAGAGTCCTTTAGGTGCCTTTTGGCAAACTCCAAGCGGGCTGTCATGTGCCTTTTACTGAGGAGTGGCTCCCGTCTGGCCACTCTACCATAAAGGCCTGATTGGTGGAGTGCTGCAGAGGTGGTTGTCTCCCATCTCCACAGAGGAACTCTGGAGCTCTGTCAGAGTGACCATCAGGTTCTTGGTCACCTCCCTGACCAAGGCCCTTCTTCCCCGATTGCTCAGTTTGGCCGGGCAGCCAGCTCTGGGAAGAGTCATGAAGATTCCAAACTTCTTCCAATTAAGAATGATGGAGGCCACTGTGTTCTTGGGGACCTTCAATGCTGCAGAAATGTTTTGGTACCCTTCCCCAGATCTGTGCCTCGACACAATCCTCTCGGAGCTCTAAGGACAATTCCTTCGACCTCATGGCTTGGTTTTTGCTCTGACATAAACTGTCAACTGTGGGACCTTATATAGATAGGTGTGTGCCTTTCCAAATCATGTCCAATCAATTGAATTTACCACAGGTGGACTCCAATTAAGTTGTTGAAATATCTCAAGGATGATCAATGCAAACAGGATGCACCTGAGCTCAATTTCGAGTCTCATAGCAAATGGTCTGAATACTTATTTAAATAAGGTATTTCTTCTTTTTTTATATATATAAATGTGCAACAATTTATAAAAACCTGTTTTCGCTTTGTCATTATGGGGTATTGTGTGTAGATTGATGAGGGAAACAATTAATTTAATAAATTTTAGAATAAGGCTGTAACGTAACAAAATGTGGAAAAAGTCAAGGGGTCTGAATACTTTCTAAATGCACTGTATGTTGTCTGCTCACGTTTCCCTCTCGTGTACATGTGTGTTTGGGTATATGCACAGCATGTGTGCAGAATTATGTTATTGATTTATACTTTCCTATATCCAGCTGCTAATCTTCCCTAACAGTGGAATGTGTTTGGCTGTGGATCCAGTGGGACTGACTGAGTGAGTGACTGTAGAGAATGAGAATGAGGTCTATCTTCTAGTGTGACTCCCACTGACTGGCTCAGTGAGCGTTCCTCTGTGTTTGTAGACTTAAATCCTGCAGCGACACAGCACAGCACTGTGTTATTGTAACATGCTGTAAATACGATGCTTTTGTCCCCTCAATAAAGCATGGGCAGCAGGGAATAGCATAGCGTCTCATTTTATGTAGTAGAGATATTAGAAGCAGCATGAAGCTCGCTAGCTGCACTTGTAAGAAAGGAAAACTAATGCAATTCAGTTCAAATCGACCACCACTCAAGACTATTACTAGTGACGATATCCCACTGTTCCATTAAGATTAAGTGACAAAGACCTACTGTACATCTAAGTTAATGATACAAGTTATCTGTGTATCTTTTCGGGCCAAATCAGAGTCTACCCAGAAAACCAAAATTGGTTATGTGAAAGTTCCCAGAACATTCGTTAGGTCACAGCAAATGTTCTCATAACACAAAACCTGTCTAGTCGTGCTGATGATTATAGAATGCTTGTATAAAACATTCGCCTGGCGTTGCAAGAACATTCATAGAACACATTTAATCTGTTCTTTAAAGGTTCCCAGAATCGTTCATTATGTTTAGGGAACAGTCTGGTGATTAAATGTAACATCAGGTGAATGTTTTTTGAACCCTAAAGGAAACATCCACACAACTAGACAGTTTTAGTGTTTTGGGAACCTATCTCTTGTCATGTCCCCACAATGTTACCACAACCTAATGAAACATTCTGGGAATCTTTAAAGAACAAACTAAATGTGTTCTGGAAATTTTCTTGTAACATCAGGTGAATGTTTTTTTAACCCTAAAATAAACATTGTATAATCATCTTCAAAACTGGACAGTTTTTTTGTTTTGAGAACATATCTTTTGCGATGTTCCTACCATTTCCCACCAGACTGTTCCCACAACCTAATGAAACATTCTGGGAACCTTAAAATAACAGACTAAATGTATTCTGGGAATGGTCTTGCAAAATCAGGCAAATGTTTTATACAAACATTCTATAAACATCAGCACGACTGGCACCTAACGAATGTTCTGGGAACTTTCACAGAACCAATTTTGTTTTGCTAGGAAAACATTACTGGTACATTGTGTTATTACATTACCTGGAAATCTAATGAGAACGTTTGTGGAATGTTCTGTGGTGGTTGTTACAGATGTTGTGCATAACATGTTAGTGAATGTTAGGAGAATATGCCAAAAATATTTCATTTAAAGGTGCTACCCCTATGTGGAAGCTAGGTGAATTGCAACAGCAGCAGCCTGCATTCAAAACAAATCTTAATTTTTTCCCATTTTAACTATACATTTTTGAAACACTTGAAACACAGTACAGGGAGAGAAGAGGGATGAGGGAAAGGCATGCAGCCTATCAACAGGCTCAAACCGCTCTCCTCTCATGGTGGTTAAGGCAATAACAGGGCAGGAAACAGGGCAGATTGATAAACGAGGGGATGTGAGGATACAGAACAGTTAACTCCAGTTTCACTGGCAATCATCATCCCAGCCCAGTTCACCAGATAGGATAGCTGCTCACTGCCTGGCTGACAAGATCACATTATACACTACATAATCCAGCGGCTTAGACAGACCAGATATGTCCTTCTGTTCTGATTCAATGGTTTCATATTGGCTTCAGTAAAACTTTGTTACATAGGACTAGCAACCAACAGCCATGGCACGCTGAAAGTGGCTCTTTGTGAAATGCTCATATTAGCTTCAATAAACTATAACTTTGTTATTACCATTGTTCTTAAGTAACCAACAGCCATGGCATATTTAAAGTTGCTCTTAGTGAAATCCTCTCCCCTGTATGATGAACTGGAGATGAGAGATAAAAGCTGAGCAGGTCCTCTGTGAGCCGTATAGGGGTGACTCTGACTGGCCTGGGACTCTGGAGTCCGGCAGAGGTGACAGTATTGATGAGGCGAGCGCTTGTCCATCCCTCCAGAGAACCAGAGAGGGGGAAAGAGAGGGCCAAGGACAGGCTGCCCTGCCCGTCATGCCTCATGCCAGACTGGCTTTATAGATCACCTGGGCATGCCTCTCTCTCCCTCATCCAGCCCTGTTACCTTAGTGCCACCACAGTCCTACAAAACTGACCTTGCTCATCGATCCCCTATGACTGACCCAGAGGCCAGCTATCGAGCCACTTATGATTAATTTACACTGCCGTCCTGTCTGTCTGCAAAAAAAAAAGTAGAAAAAGGGAAGAAAGAAAGTGTAGACTATAAAGAGGAGGAGCAGGTCATCAAAAAATGATATGTCTAAGGTGAAAGAGAACAACAGAGTGAAAGCTGAGGCTTTACAAGCTTACAGGTTGTAAACACATCACTGAGTCCCCTCTGTCACACAAACCTAGGGATGCGAGAGAGAGACAGAGAGAGAGAGTGAGAGAGAGAGCACAGCCATTCTCCTTTCCCTGGTTTTATTTCTGTCATGTGGACATGGGGCAGTGGCAGGCAGTGTGGAACGGTGGTGAGGAGGGCGAGGGGTTGAAATTGAGCTGTAATTCTATCTGTGTGCTGGAGCGAATCAGAAAGTCTATCTCACCTTTCACCTGGGAATCACAGCTCTCTCTGGAGCTAGACCCTGTCTGTTCGCTGGTGGTCACCATACCAACCTCGGTCTGCTACACCCGGTCACCATAACAACCACCCGGAGGCACCATGGGATTAATTGGAGCCAAGGGCTCAGTGTAGGCTCAGGCACAGATATATAGGCTGCGTCCCCTATGGGCCCTGGTCAAAAGTAGTGCACTACATAGGGAATAGGGTGCCATTTGGGACACAGAATAGAGGTCGAGAGAGAGAGGAGCAGACATCACATTCATCATGGTCAATCGTCAATCGCCATACAACAATTTTGGACGAATCGAATTTCACAACATGCTTCCATACCGGCGCCAATATATATGCTCTAACTAGCCACAACAACCCTAAACATATTGCTCACCGCCTATGTCAGAAATGCCTGGACTGAATCCATTCCACCATGACAGATGCCTTCTATTTATATGGGATCAGTATGGTTCTATCTAACATGAACACAAACAGTGACACAAGCTGTAATATATCCTATAAATATGGATATGGATCATTGTGAAACATTCCAATACGCAAAGTGAGGGTAGGGGGCAGTCTGTGTATATGACATAGTCAAGTCCTCTTGTCAATGGTCTTGAAGTAAAAAGAGTGGTAGGAGCTAGGAAAGAGTAAGAGGGGATTGAGACTGTGCCAGAGCCGGTGTATGACTGTTAGAAGTAGTAGTGTTAGTCCCAGTGTCACTAGCCAGTCCAGTGGCTCGGCTGAAGATCACATGAGATAAGATGAGAGGCAGTCAGTTTATTTCCCTGGCTGTGTTTATGTATGGTGACCTTTAACCTTGGCCCCTGGGTGGTACTGGGCTGCTCTGTCAGACAGAGGACTCTGGTACACTCACATGCATTAGCAGGGGTCAAGACCTCAAACAGACCACACGCACTACGCTATACCCTCACCAGCTGTACTGGTGGAGGCTTAGGGCAATATCTCAACTCTCCCTCCCTCCCTCCCTCCCTCCCTCCCTCCCTCCCTCCCTCCCTCCCTCCATCTAAATCTCTCTCTTTATTTTCTCTTGCTCTCTTTCTGTATTATTATGTAGAAGAATAGCAATGTCTGCCTGTGTTTGTCAACCCACCATCCTGTGTAGCACACACACAGACACAGACACACGCACACACACACAAACCCACACACACACCCACACACACACACACACCCACACGCACACCCACACACACACACACACACACACACACACACCCACACACACACATACACACACCCACACACACACAGACACACACACACACACACGCACGCACATACACACCCACACACACACACCCACACACACACATACACACACACCCACACACACACACACACACCTTTGATCATAGCACCCCTGACTTTTCCTTTTCTGAGCCCAGTGGGCCATGCAACCCACACACGCTATAGGTCAGATACACATGATCTAATGTCCCAGACAGACAGACACACATGCACACATACACATCACACATGTGCATGCGCACATACACCACAGGAGGTTGGTGGCAACTTAATTGGGGAGGACGGGCTCGTGGTAATGGCTGGAGCGGAATAGGTGAAATGGTATCAAATACATCAAACACATGGTTAGATACCATTCCATTTGCTCTGTTCCAGCCATTATTATGAGCCGTCCTCCCCTCAGCAGCCTCCACTGACAAGCCTCTCCATAACCATTCCATGTTTTATCCTCAGTCTGGCACAGAGCATGATTTTACACATTTCCATAGCAGCTTGCAAGCAGGGCTGTCACACCTGCCCAACTGATTGACTATTTCCCCATATTTGACACCCCAGTGACTCTGCTCTATCTGTCACTGCAGTAAGGAGACAGGGGTGTCCCAAATGACACCCTAGTGCACTACTTTTAACCAGGGCCTAGGTTAATAGGGAATAGGATGCCCTGTATATCTGAAACACATGCAGTAGTAGCTGGTATAAACCTTAAGCCACATAACAGTCAATGATATCCCTTTAAACTTCCTTTCCAATATGTTTTAGTTTGAACAGAAGACAAAAGGCTGGGAGGGACTTGAGATCCAAATAAAACAGCGACTGGCTGAGAAAATGCAAGCCTCAGCTAATGTAGCTCCTCCACCACACACACATTCCTGATCTTAACGAGTCTGAAAGTCAACTCCCTGACACTGTATATGTAGACACTAATAGAGTCCCTGATACACAGCACTCTGCTATGCTTCACTGTTCACTGTAGAATAGAGGCAGATATTCACCAGCAGGGGAGAGAGAAGAGAGAGAGAGAGAGAGAGAGAGAGAGAGAGAGAGAGAGAGAGAGAGAGAGAGAGAGAGAGAGAGAGAGAGAGAGAGAGAGAGAGAGAGAGAGAGAGAGAGAGAGAGAGAGAGAGAGAGAGAGAGAGAGAGAGAGAGAGAGGGGGGGGAGAGAGAGAGAGAGAAAGAGAGAGTAATGGTTACTGTTCATTTCTGATTGTTTATTTCACTTTAGTTTATTATCTATTTCACTTGCTTTGGCAATGTAAACATACAGTATGTTTCCCATGCCAATAAAGCCATTTGAATTGAATTGAGAGAGGGAGAGAGAGAGAGAGAGAGAGAAGGGTTAATCTGTGTTAATCAACAACAATGTGAAGGAAGAGACCAAAAGAGAGATCTAAGCAAACAATGAGGGTATTGGGAAGCATGCTACTGAGCTTGAACTGTATAACCAGAAAACACACAAAGGCTACCTTGAGTAGAGTTCCTCACTTTTCCCATCCCAGCCCAGCAAGGCTAGTTCTGTATGTGGCCCACTGTATAGCCCAGTAGCTTGAATATTAATACAATTCTCTTCTGACCAGCTCACTTATTCTGATTGACTGTTTTGGGGTTCAATCAGGGACTGTGAATCTAAATCTCCTCTGTTGACATTTAGCCTCACTCTCCACATTTTATCAGTGAGAGATTGTGTGTGTGTGTGTGTGTGTACTGTGAAATTAAATATCTTTCCCTGACATTTAGCCTTGCGAATCAGTCGGAAAGAGGGACATCACGGGAATGCCAATCTTCAACCCTGCAACTTATTATTTCTGTGTGTGTTTGAGTAAGTGTAAGGGTATAGGATGTGTGTGTGCGTGTGTGTGCTTGTGTGTGTGCGTGTGTATGTGCGTGCGGGTTTGTGTGTGTGTTTGTGAGACTGTATCTGAACTGTGGAATGCACAGTTATTAGGAGGGGAGAGCCTGTCACTCAAGTGTCTCCAGAGGGAGAAGAGACCAGCCAAGATGGAAGAGGAAAGAAGAGAGGAGGAGAAAAAAGAGAGAGAGAATAGATAACTAATGAAGGAGAGTGGAGCGGCAAAAGTGTCAGCACACCCATTGTGTTGTTGGGGTAGCTGTGGCCCCCACTACCGACTTTAAGATTGCCATTAAACTTTTGCCTCTCTTGTTTTTATGGCAGCCTTTCCTTTGTGTGTCGAAGGAGAGGAACTGAGAGGAGAGGAGAAGAGGATGAAGAGAGGAGAAGAGGATCGTAAAGCAGGTCGTTGTCTGGCTGCCATGGATTTATTCCCGTCGTTAGGGCGATGACACCGCCTGCTTATGATGTCCTCACACACTGTAATTACGAAGCCGTTCTGTCTTTATTGATGTCACTTTGTTAGTTTAATTAGGCTTTATTGGGTTTTAGAGTCACCGACAAGAGCAACGATATGATGTAGGGCAAAAATCATCAATGGAACATCTTCTTTCTGAAGATGTCAGGGCAAGCGTTACCGCGGATAATTCTTTCATAGATAGTCTTGAATAGACCCTCTGTCTGCCTTTCATGTTCTGCTACAAAGACAAGAGAGGGGAAGGTACGACTCTGAAACGTAATGACTAGTCTGTATGTCTGTCTGTCTGTCTGTCACTCCAAAGTCACTTACTGTGTAGCCTAGCGGTTAAGCGCATCGGGCCAGTAACCAATAGTTCGCTGGTTTGAATCCCTGAGCCAACTAGGTGAAAAATCTGTTGATGTGCACTTGAGCAAGGCACTTAACCCTAATTGCTCCTGTAAGCCGCTCTGGATAAGAGTGTCTGCTAAATGACAAAACATTTTAATGTAAAAAGGAGTCTGAATAGGGACTGACTGGAAATTAAAGAGATGGGTTCAAACTTGAGAGACTGTTTAGAGACTGGTCGTGAGGTGTGTGTGTGTAGCTACTGTACACCATGTGAAGGTGACCCTCGGAGGGGAGAGCAGAGGCCACCTGCTTGGTGGCGGGAGGCGGGTGACAGCAACCCACCTGTCCAGGAACACAGTCACCCAGGACCCCATCTGCCCCCCCCCCCCAGGACGCCCACTCCCCCAGGGGCTCGGTGACCCCCACTGTCGTCACCTGTACAGTAGCAGCCTGCCCACCTGTCCACTGTCCTGAAGCGCAGCTGAGAATACAGCCACACGCTGCAACAAGGAGGCCATTTTGGACAAATTGAGTGTACCATACAATAGCTAGAGGAGGTCTGGAGCACAACTTGACAGTTTGTTCAGTTTCTATTTGTTTCCATTCAGCTGAACAGCTCTAAGTGTTTTCCTGTGCCTGGCTAGGTCTGCTAAAGGCCCCCTGGTGTCCAAGTCATCATCGGAGACCAGGAGAGCAGAGAGAGGTATTTTATTTGCCCTCTTTCCTTCCTCTGATGTTCTTCAAACTGAAAACTCATCACAGTCCTGTAGCAGAGTTAATAGCCAGGAAAGAACAGGCCTATTGGCAACTCTTCCAATGGTCACACACAGTACACTGTCTATTTGTCACACTCTCTGTCTGTGTTCCTATCTTTGACTCCATCTTTGTAACAAATATAAGTACAGTAGGCCCAATCTTGTACTCTGACTTTCTCTTTACGCACCCCACACATACCCTGTAAACATCTCCACCTTACACATACCCTGTAACGTCTCCCACCTACACATACCTGTAAATATCTCCACTACACATACCCCTATAAATATCTCCACCTACACATACCCTGTAAACATCTCCACCTTAGACATACCCTGTAAACGTCTCCACCTACACATACCCTGTATACATCTCCACCTACACATACCCTGTAAACATATCCACCTACACATACCCTGTAAATATCTCCACCTACACATACCCTGTAAACATATCCACCTACACATACCCTGTAAATATCTCCACCTACACATACCCTGTAAATATCTCCACCTACACATACCCTGTAAACATCTCCACCTACACATACCCTGTAACCATCTCCACCTACACATACCCTGTAGACATCTCCACCTATAACATACCCTGTAAATATCTCCACCTACACATACCCTGTAAATATCTCCACCTACACATACCATGTAAACATCTCCACCTACACATACCCTGTAGACATCTCCACCTACACATACCCTGTAAACATCTCCACCTACACATACCATGTAAACATCTCCACCTACACATACCCTGTAAACATCTCCACCTATACATACCCTGTAAACATTTCCACCTACATATACCCTGCAAACATCTCCACCCCACACATACCCTGTAAACATCTCCACCTACACATACCATGTAAACATCTCCACCTACACATACCCTGTAGACATCTCCACCTACACATACCCTGTAACATCTCCACCTACACATACCATGTAAACATCTCCACCTACACATACCCTGTAAACATCTCCACCTACACATACCCTGTAAATATCTCCACCTACACATACCCTATAAATATCTCACCTACACATACCCTGTAAACATCTCCACCTTAGACATACCCTGTAAACGTCTCCACCTACACATAACCTGTATACATCTCCATCTCCACCTACACATACCCTGTAAACATATCCACCTACACATACCCTGTAAATATCTCCACCTACACATACCCTGTAAATATCTCCACCTACACATACCCTGTAAACATCTCCACCTACACATACCCTGTAACCATCTCCACCTACACATACCCTGTAGACATCTCCACCTATACATACCCTGTAAATATCTCCACCTACACATACCCTGTAAATATCTCCACCTACACATACCCTGTAAACATCTCCACCTACACATACCCTGTAGACATCTCCACCTACACATACCCTGTAAACATCTCCACCCACACATACCCTGTAGACATATCACCCACACATACCCGGTAGACATCTCCACCTACACATACCCTGTAGACATCTCCACCTACACATACCCTGTAGACATCTCCACCTACACATACCCGGTAGACATCTCCACCTACACATACCCTGTAGACATCTCCACCTACACATACCCTGTAAACATCTCTCTCTGCCTACCTTCCCTCCCTTAGCCGTCATTCCACCTTTTCTCTCTGGCTGTCTGTCTGTAGAATTACCCTCTCTCTCTGCCTCACTCTATCTCTCTCTGTCTTTCTCTGCCTCACTCTATCTCCTCTGTCTCTCTGGCTACAGGGCAGCTAGACCTGGGCTCTGTTTGCTTCTCTCTGGGCTCTGACATCACAGCTGTCTGTCTGTCTGGTAG